>NC_064255.1:39075902-39375902 GCF_003254725.2 Canis lupus dingo
CGCCCAGCTCTTCCTGTGCTGTCCTGGTGCTGGATCAGAGTGGGGGTCTCGTTCCTACTTGGGACCCCACAGTCTCACAACATCCCAGGCGATGACCGCAGCAACTATCGGCAACTGACATCTGGGGACACGTATTGTGTACCGGGCGTGGCACTGGGTTCTTGGGAGCTTCTTACAGGGTCTTGGAGGTTTCTTAATCCCCGTCAGTTACCATATACCTATTCTCATTCCTGTTTGGCAGATGAGGAAACCTGCCTGAAGTAGCAGAATTAGGGAGACAGAGCTGGTGTTTGAACCAATGTCCGCCTCGCTCCATCCCCTAACGGTTGAGCACCAATGTAGAGTCCCCGGTGGAGAGGACAGCAAGGGCCGCACCATGTGGATGGAGCAACTGGGAGGCTTTGAGTGTGGGGAGGAGAAGCCAGAGGGAGACATGAGGGAGCCACACAGTGTTGAAGGGCATGTGGGGGTGCAGCCTGAGCATGACGCGGGGCGGGCAGTTCCGTGGATCAGAATCAGAACCAACGAGGAGAAACCACTGGGAACAGCATGTTGGTGGGATATACGGGAGACTTTTATGTCACGTTCAGAGTTCTCCAAAAATGGACCGAAGTGCCTCAGAAATGGGTCACCGCCTCCTCAGTGAAGCTCTTCAGCCTCAGGCTGGATGGCAACCCGGCAAAGACTCCAACCACTGTCAGTCCTTCGCTTCTTTGATTCCAACCCCGAATGCTCTTATCAGTCAGTGCCCCAAAGTGCCCATCAGAAAGGCTGCAAAACCATCCACCTTCTCAGGCTTCTCTGTTCCTGAAGCCGTTCTTCCTTTCACCAAGTTTCGGGAACGTCCAAGCACGCGGCCAGACGGCCCATTGTGGCCCAATGCGCCGGGAGGCAAAAGAGAGAACATTCAGGTTAAGGGTCGGTGTGCCAGGGTTTGCACCCTGGCTTAGCCACTTACTGCGTGTGCCTGACGAAGGTACTAAACCTTTCTGTGCACAGGTTCCTATTACGCTGTAAATAGGGTAATATTAAAATATTAAAATATTAATATTAAATATTAAAATAGATCAGTGAGTCAATACATTTAAGGCCTCAGAACAGTGCCTGGCATGTTCTGGGCGCTAGGTGTTCATGTTAGCTCCACACCATGGTGTGCTTTTGACCTTCTTTCAGCCAATTTATTCAATGGTAGCCATGACAAGCTCAACAGCAGCAGCAATAGTAGTTAATAAGTTATAGTCATAAGCCAGAATCAAATTCCAGAGTCCACACTTTTAACTACCTACTTGGAGTCAGGTACAGAGTTACGTGCCGTGCCTCTGTGATCTCATTTATTTCTTGGGGAAACCTGGTAGGCATGTTTTCTCACATTTGACAAGTGAGGAACCTGGGTCTCAAAGGGATTATGCAGCTTGCCCAGGTTTCCCAGGGAGTAGGAAAGCATGACTAGAACCCGGGTCTTTCTGGGTTTCTCTTTGGACATGTATCTACCCCCTGTGCAGTAATAATACAGCCTTTTTTGAGACAACTCCATAAATTAAGTGGCATCAGAAATGATTACGAGTTTGTTTCACTTCATAGATGATGTTCTTGGGGGTGATCCTGGAGACCCGGGATCGAGTCCCGCATCGGGCTCCCTGCATGGAGCCTGCTTCTCCCTCTGCCTGTGTCTCTGCCTCTCTCTCTCTCTGTGTCTATGAATAAATAAATAAAATCTTTTAAAAAAAAGATTTAAGATTTGCAGCTCAGACCTTTACTTAACATGGGCAGTCAGACGGCATTTGAGAATAAATGGCCAGTGGGATCCAGTATGTGCAGCTAGAAGCGGCCACGAAATTACAGCCTTGCCATAAGGATAAGCTTTCCTTATCACTCTACGGTAAGGCATGTGATCTGAAAATAGTTTTCGTAAAAAAAGATCATTGATACCCAGCCTTGGGCTCTGCTATTGTTATACACTATTTGAAACACCGGATTTACGGGACGAGAATGTCACGGTCCCTTGGAAAGGGGTGTCATGGAACTTGACCCATGCAATCACCGGGTTCATGTGTTCAAAAGTGTGGTGACATGATGTTCTACTTATTTTTGGTAAATATCTTCAAACACCAGGGTTAGGAAACTCCTCTAAAATAGACTGTTTCTTCTGGCTTTCCTTCAGAAAGGCTGTGTAAGTAGAACATGACGTTGCTAAAATGAGCCCAAACATTGATGAAATGTCTATGGGTGTTCAACAAGCTGTAAATTGTCTTCTTTGTCATAAAATAGAGCCAGGCTACAAGTGTAGGTGTTGGCATTTCCTGTGAATAGTAAGGAACTGTTCAAAGACCATGCCTGACTCTGAAGTTGCTCGCAAGAACAGACATTCACAAGTATTTTACCAAAGTCTAGGTCTTTGAGACATGTTTTTGACTTTCTATTCAGGTTACCCTGCCTGTCTTGACTCGTTGGCAATCTCGCTAAATTTTCCTTCTTTTTTTTTTTTTTTTTGTCAGTTTGCGTTCATATCGCCAGTTTTTCATCCTCTTGACCTTCCGGGTATCAGTGTTACGAAAATACACACTGAATGAGATAGAGAAATTGTTCTAAGTAATTAAGAAAACACCGTTGGGCTCCTTGATGTGATACTAAAAAAGGAATTCTCCACCAGAGGAAATAGAAAAGAGCTGACTGTAAAAATAGCCCAAACCAGCGTAGATACTGTCTGATAATTTGTTTTGTTTCTCATTATAATAACGCAATCACCTGTCTCCCCGCTCGAGAGATGTGGAAGTTAACAGAAAAAGATCAAAATGCTCACTTCTTACTGGTAAGAACTAGGTTGGAGGCCGTGACTTTGGTCTGGCAGGGTTGCTTGCTCCTGGTGCAGCCCCAGCTCAGCGGGGCCCAGCCAGCCCGCGGACGCCCCGCCAAGCAGGCCTCTGCTGCAGGAGCTGGAGGGAAAGCCCAGCCCTCGCCAGCAGTGGCAGGAAGAGCCTGGGCTGGAAGTGCGGTCTCTTCGCCTTTTCTCAGCCCTCAGATGACTCGGGGGCAGGCGGCCGAGAACGCTTGGGAGGGTTACCCTGCTAGGGCCCCGCCACCCGGAAACATGAAGCAAAGGAATAACAGGCCTGCCGTCTGTGGGAAACTGTAGGGTGCAGCTGAAATCTAGGCCTTTTTACAAACCTGAACCCGCTAACCCGGTACGTGGTGCTTACTTACCGGGTGGCGTGATTAACTTACCCTACGAATGCAGATCAGTCGCGATGGCTGGTCAAGGCGGTGAGGTCCAGAGCCGCGTTCAGTACTGGGGACGGCTTCAAAGGTGATGATACAGAGTAAGGACTCCAACAATGCCACTTCCGGCTGTGCATCAGGTGCACCACCGAAGAACAACCCACGGCTTTCTCGTCATCAGGAAAGAGTTTACGCATAGAAGCCCCTACGCTATTTAATCGATGTGGCATTTCTCTTGCTGTTATGACTGAACTTTTCTTCAAGGAGGAAAGGAGAAAACAGGCAGTCACCGTAGCATCCCGGGTGGGAGCGCAGCCGAGGGCCGCACAGTGTTAACCGCATGTTTGCAGGATGGTATTGTCGCGTCAGGTCCCCAGGAGATGCGCTGCATCAGCCTGATGGAAGATGGTAAGCCTACCTGACCCCTGGAATTCTGTAGCCCCTCCAGCCCCCGTGGCTTAACCTGTAGTCCTAAAGCAAAGCTCTTACCCGAGCATTCTGGTTATAACTCAAAAACAGCCTTGTCTCCCATGAGGTTCAAGTAAATCATCAAAACATGTGGTCACCGGCCTGATCTCAGTGGACATTCTGTGGTTCCAGCGGGAGCTGTAACATCTGACATTCGGGCCTCGCTCTTGTTCCATTCAGCCCTCTTTTCTTTACGTGATGTGGTCGCCTTAGCATTGCAGGGGAGCAGATATAAGCTCGTGTTTACTTCTGTTTGCATGCGTACACACCAAGGCAGAGGCATTAATTCTGTAGATGGAATGAATCATGATGTCGGGCCTAAGCACCGAGGAAAGGAGGAAATGGTCACTCAGCACCATCTGTAATGGTGACCGTTCTCGGGACATCGTGGAGCATGAAAGATGTCCTGCAGGCAGCTCTGGGAAGTCTTGAAGGATTCAAGAATCGTGAATGTTTTGGCAATGGTTAGAACCACGGGGATGAATCGTAGGGCCCAAGAGCAGACTGAGAAGAGAAATCAGCCACGGGACGTGAGGGGGGGGGAAGTATCAGTGATGGAATAGGGAGAAGGAGGGACTCGGGAAGACGACTGAGAAAGGAGGGCGAGGACTGTTGGAGAGGGCCGCATTATTGTGTCAGTAGGAGGGAGAATGTCTTGAGGAAGAGAAAGCTAGTGAACTCCGTCACACGCGGGCAGAGAGCCCAGTGTAAGAACCGGAAAGTGTCCCTTGATTATTGACCTTAAGATCATTTGTACCAGGTGGTGAGACCTGGACTCAAGTTGTCACGGGTTCCAAAGCGGGGAGAGAAATAAAGACTGTTCCTGGCAACACCACACATGGGCATGACAGCTGAGGGAGAGGCGGGGAGAGTGGGCATAGGCTGAGCGAGACACAGTCCGCGGAGGATTTTTCTATAGGGTAGGAACTGTTTTATCCTGTCTGTAGGACAAATAGAAGACCAGAGAGGAAAAGGAGAAAAGGAGAGAAGGGAGAGGGTAAAGTAGATGGAATGAAGTCTTCGGACATAGGAAGGGATGACCTTGACAAAGAAGGAGAGGCATCTTGTGTCCTCAGTCCAGAGGAGCAGAGGGGAACACGATGTGTGTAAATAGGGAACAGAGTGTTGATGGTGCCCTCTCGAGGGCCTCGACTTTTCGGGACAGTGACAGACAAGGATAGGTAAAAATAAGCAGGGGCAGTGTGGCACAAAGCACACACAGAGGAGTGGGAGGTTGCATTTGCTGCCGAGGGGGACTAGGAAGGTGCTCTCAGCAGGGACCCCACGGAGTTCAGAAATCATGAATTTATAATGGAGCCAACATGCTCTGTTGAGTGATCAAGAGGTTCGAACTCGGTTACAAGTTCTAAGAACTAATGCATTTTGCAGGTGAGAGCTCGATAGATAGATGTATTTGGCCATGTGAAGGGGTGCTGGATTTTCCAAGCTATCACTATAGGTAAGGACAAGGGTCCCGGGGGGCCTTCAGGGTGGAGCCTGGCCTAACAGGAGGGTGATGCAGGAGGCTTCCATGGGGTTTAAGGTCAGGGATGCTGAAATGCCATCCTCACTGCAGAAAGTCACCCCTGCTCCAAGTAGCTATTTACAGCCTAAAATTCCTATCTTGGGTGTTGTACACGTCCTTGCCTTTGTCGTAAACTGGTAATAGAACTGACACGGGTAATATTTTCATCTGTGATGACTCCTAGCTAAGCATGAATGAAAGGTGAAAGGGGCAGTTCCCAGAAATATTTTATTGCTTGGTGTGTCGACAGTGGTAGGAGCGTGTGGAGAGAGTGTGTGTGAACTCCGACCACAGGCAAAGAGAGAAAACTCCAGCTGCTGAACTGAATTCACTCATCAGCAAACTTGTCCACATGCAGCTCCTTCTGGAAATGTGACTCACAACATCGTCTCCAATTCATAACAAAGTGGTCTTGCAAATGCCTCGCTTGGATTACTGTGAATAATACGGAGATGCTTACCGTTTGGGGATTTAGGATCACAGATAAATCACTGGATTTAGGTAGATGACCATAGGAAGGGGTTGTGTACTCCATCTCGGTGCCTAAGAAGGCATGTTCCATTATTTTATTTTATTTTATTTTATTTTATTTTATTTTATTTTATTTATTGATTTTATTGATTTTATTTTGTTGTTTACTTAGGGAAAGAAAACAGGAGACATCTTAACTCCTGGAGGAAAATTAAGAGTGGAATTCGAGTGAGAAGGAATTCAGCGGAGAAGTAAATGAAAAAAAGGGTCCACGAGACGACATTCTGGCAAAAGAAAGCAAGGCTTTTCGTAGCATATTTTAAGTGATCATAGTGAAGGACAATAATGTGAAACAGGCTGTTTTGTAAGCAAGGGAGAAAGGACACCAACAGGGACAACACAAGGTCAGGCCAGAATGAACTGGGTTAGTGTCTGTGAAGGTGGATTGCCAGGTCGTTGCCTCACGGATTCGGGGTTTCGATTCCAGGATCTTGATGGTTAGAACTTTGGCTTGAAAGTGGGGAAGAGCCTAGTTAGCAAGTCTTTGGTTGGTTAAGGACACCCCAGTTCCGAGGCATCGAGACATTGAAGACAGAGAGAGATGAGGGCACTCGCCTAGGAGGAGGCAGATGCCTCCCAGGGGCTGTGGCCCCGCGTCGACATCATGGGAATTCCTAGTTTAAGGGGTTTTTATTGCCTTAGACCAAGATACGGTAATGAAGCAATTTCTGCAGCAGGGGTTACATGGATAAGGGAAATCTCTAAGTAACTTTAGCCACTTTGGAATTCCAAATCTTGACCAAACAGACGCATGGCGATCGGTCTGTCCTACGAAAAAGATGGCTTTGGGTTTCACCCTCTCACTCCGCCTTTTGACACCGGTGATAATACCTA
This sequence comes from Canis lupus dingo, assembly GCF_003254725.2. Classification (NCBI taxonomy): domain Eukaryota; kingdom Metazoa; phylum Chordata; class Mammalia; order Carnivora; family Canidae; genus Canis; species Canis lupus. The sequence goes on from NC_064255.1 coordinate 39,082,477, forward strand.
TAAGCAATGAATCGGTCAGACTGCAGAAGGCGAAAGAGAAACAGTCCTGGCCGACTGAGCTGGCTGGAACCGGAGACGGCTCATGGCTCAGAGGGTCAACAGCATCTACAACCAATTTAAAAAATCTTTTTAAAAAAAAGACCTATGTGTCATCTTTTTCTGGGTTTAACTGTAATATGTAATCATAACATCCACATTTATGTCTAAACATAAAAATAAAAAAAATATATGGAAGGGCAAATAAAGTCATGCATATAGTGCAGTCAGGTGGTTAGCATCCTGGATTACGGTCTTCTCGTTGCTTCTCTTATGTGCGCGTGTTTACAAAGGACGTGGTTGAGGTTCTGCTGCGCATCAGCTTTCTAGCTCTCATTTTCCCTTGTCCTAGATGAGGAGGATTTTTTTGTGTTGTTTCCTTCGTAAACATCATTTCGATGTCATATATCATTTTACCCCATGTGGACATTCAATAAATTATTATTATTTTTTAAAGATTCTATTTATTTATTCATGAGAGACACAGAGAGAGAGAGAGAGAGAGAGAGGCAGAGACACAGGCAGAGGGAGAAGCAGGCTCCACGCAGGGAGGCCGATGCGGGACTCGATCCCGGGACCCCGGGGTCACGCCCTGGGCTGAAGGCGGCGCCAAACCGCTGAGCCACCCGGGGATTCCCTGTCGTTGAGTATTTATGTTGTTTTCAGTTTTTCATTTTAAATGATATTGCAAAAAATAAAAAATAAATAAACGATATTGCAGTCGACACTTTTACAAATATCTTTGTGAATCGCTTCACGTTCGTCTTTAGAGCATAATCTCAAGAGGGAAATTGCCACAGCCAAGGAATGTAAAGTCCTAAAGCTTTGGCACTTCTTTCTTTCTTTTTCTTTTTTTCTCCCTTTCTTTCCAAGTTTCTATTTAAATCCCACTTGGTTAACACACGGCGTGATACCAGTTTCGGGTGTAGAATTTAGTGACTCACCACTTTCCTTCGACGCCCAGTGCTCCTCACAGCAATGGGCACGTGTTTCCAAATCACCCCCTGAAGGGCAGGACAGCCGATTTACACTCTTGCTCGCTCAGCAGCGGCACGTCCCACCCCCCATAGCTTCCCCTGTGCGGACCTTGGCATTTGTGCTCGTCGTGGCCAGTCTGACACTAAAACTGTTTTACGCCGCGGTCTTAATTTGCATTGAATTTGGTTCGATAGGTTAAAATTTCCCCCTTATACTTATTGGCTGTTCATACATCCGATGAATAAAAGCTAGCAGAAGAAAAATAAACAGATTCCTAGTGGGACAGGTGCCTTAGAAGAAGTTCTGGGAGGATGAGATTGCGTGTGTCTGCTTATTCACGTATTTATTTTTGACTGTCCAAACATTCAGAGGAAAAGCTTTGACAAATGTCAAATCTAAAGTGGTCGCGTCCGTCCGCGGGCCAGCTGCTGCGCTATCTCCGACGGTGCTTCTCAGCGTCAGGGCCGCTCGCCCCGTCCGGTTGCCCGTCTTCAGAAGCTGGCCCTGCAAATCTGTCACCACTTCTGATGCATACGACGGCGGCGTTGACACGGGAAGAAGATGCCGTAAAAGTTCACTGTAGCTTGTGGGGTGATTGGACTAGCAGCGCCACGTCGGACCCTTAGACGTGGGGGGGGGGGGGGGGTCACGTGCACTAGGATGCTTTGACCTTAATCTGCTTTCCGAATGGTGCTGAGTCAGATGTCTCGCCGGGATCGCTGTCCATCTGGCGCACAGACGGGCGTCGGTAATCCCGCAGTTATCCGCATCGTGTGTACGTGTCCAGACATCAAACAAATCAAACTCCTTTGATGTCCTTCTCCGTCAGCCCCGAGTTGCAGACCCGCTCTGCAGGACGCGCACTGGAGCAGCAAACCCGCCCTGGGAGCCCTCCTTGGCACCCCCGCTTCTGCGTACCCACGCGGTGTTTCCAGGGCATTGAAGCACTTCAGTGCTTTGGGGACCCCGGGCCTGGGACGGCTGCCTCTGGGCTGCGTGTAACACACGTGCTGTGCTGTGTCCATGCCTCCACCCTGGGTGGTCCCGGCACCCGGCCCACACGGCCTCCACGTGGAGGCTTCCCTGCTCCCGCCGGGGCTGCGGGGAGCTGCTGCCAAAGGGCAGCGTCTCGACGGCTGCCTGGGACTTTCAGGAGGGCGCCGCACTCAGCGGGCACCCAGGCTTCGCTCCTCCTCTCACTGGTAACGTTGGGAGGCTAGGACCAAGCACCAGAGGCCCGGCCCTACACAGGGAAGACACAAATCTCATGCTTTGCCTCATCACATCATACGAGGTGTCCTGTAGAACAACGGTGAGGTGACCTCACATCCTGCCAACCTGGCAAAGATTACATTCAGCCGATAAAAATAGGCAGGTGGATGTCCCCGGTCGTCCAGCACTGCTGCCCTTCCCCTGAATCACGTACTGACCCCCAGAGAACGCCTCACCTCTCGGCGACGGGACAGAGACTTCACAGGACCCCCCGGTCCCAAGATCGAGTCCCGCATCGGGCTCCCCGCAGGGAGCCTGCTTCTCCCTCTGCCTATGTCTCTGCCTCTCTCTCTGTGTCTCTCATGAATAAATAAATAAAATCTTTTTTAAAAGACACTATATGTTAATTATGCTGGCATTTATTTTTTGTTGTTTATATGCTGGCATTTAAAATTCAAACAAATAAAATAAAAATAAAACCACAAACAAACGGATAAATAATCCCAAAGCTGGCCCTTTGAAAAGACCCATAAAATAGATAAACCCCTTGCAAGCCCAATTCAGGATAAAGCAGGGAAGCAAGAGAATGCAAAACAAAGATTTGAGAAAAAGAAAAGAAATGGCCAAGCAACAGATAAAAGAAAAATTAAAATCATTTTGAGACTTGTATAAACAAACCTGGGGCAAAGGGGTCGAAAACCGGCAGAAAAGGACGATTTCTTAGCAAAATGTAAATGATTGAAATTGTCCCCAGGAACAACCAAAACCCTGAAGATACTGAAATTACCATCGAAGGGACTGGAAAGGTAGAGTCAGCGCTGACGGCGGCTCACGGGCCGGCTGGTCGCAGAGCTCGCCTTTCAGGAACAGATAACAGTCATATTATTTGAACTATTCCGGGTGAACGAAGAAAAACGAGGACAAATACCGGCCCTGGTGCTAACCCTGGGCACACACGTGGGCGTGGGGCCGTGGTGGGAGCTGAGGGCCCGGTGGGAACGCGAGCGAGGCCCCGTGGGCTCCACTTCCTCCCCCGGAAGGTCGGGCCGACGCCGAGGTCCCCCTGGCGGGGCCGTCGCAAGCTCCCGGCGTCTGAAGGCACACGAGTGTGGCACAGAGCATGGGCGCCAGAAGCGGGTGACGGGGGCGCCGGGCCGTGGAGTGCCGGACTCTTGGTGTCGCTCGGGCCACCATCTCACGCTTGTGGGCCCGAACGGCTCCTCCCCGCAGGCAGGTGCCGCGGAGTCTGCTTGAGCGTCTCGCTCCCCCTCCCTCTGTGCCACCCCCTCTTGCACACGCGCTCGCTCCCTTTCTCAAAATAAATAAATAATCTTAAAAAAAAAAAAAAGAGGCAGAGGGTCGGGAGGATAAGGATGGAGTGAGGACGAGGTCGACGATGCCCTCAGCATCAGCGCCTTTACCGTTCTATCTGAGAGACTCAGGGAAAGCCTGGGGGCTCTAGGGCCCCGCCGCGTGCCCCTAGTGTTGTCGTGGACACACAGTGTGACCTTGGGAAGCTACGGGAGTGACCCTTCTTTTTTTTTTTTATTCTTCTGGTAAAACATACGCAACTTAAACTTGACCGTCGTAACCGTCTTAGGTGGCGGCTCTGTGGCACCAAGTAGCTGCCACCGTTGTGCCCCTGTCACCGCCGTTCGTCCCCGCGCTGGGTCAGAACCCGACTGGCCTCCGTGCTGGGAGACCCTGGCTCCTCCCACAGGTACGGCTGCGTTGCTAGAATCAGGTCCCGGGGAACCGCCCTCGGGGTCCCGGCCCTCAGCAGCCGCCCTGGGGGCCTCCCACCTTCCCACCCTCGCCCTCCCCGGTCGGTGGGCCCTGCTGGTTCCTCTCCTCCGGTATCTTGTTTTGTGAACACGAACAGCATGTGCAACGTGTTAACTCCCGTCTGAGGCCAAGAATGTGCTAGGTGCTGTTTGTGAGCGATAACTTGCCCAATTGATTTATTGTATAAATTAGGCCAAACGCTGACTTGGAAAGAGGAAGCCAGTATCCATGGAAAATTTATTATTTTTGAACATACCTTTTTTTTTAATGTTTCTTGAAGATGAAATGTGGTTTCCACTTGTGCATGATTACAAAGCCGAGAATCTAGAGTCATTTGAAGGTAATCTTTCCGCCCGCACCTTTTTTGAATTACATAGGAACAAAAAAAAAATTGGAACAGTTAAGGGGGGCCCCCTGACTTGGGTTAAGAACCTGATAAACTTGAAAGAATACAAAGAATGGCAGTGATGTTTTCACCAGATTTCTCTCTCTTTTTTTTTGCTTCGGATTCCTACTCCGCATACCTCTCCTTCCTTCTCACATGTGTCTGAGTATCAGCAGAACGTTTGCAGCAAGCTTTTTCCCAGCCAAAAATGTTAAATACTGCAATTACTCTGGGCCGTGGTGTACGGCGACGAGTGCAAAGGTGGATTCTGGTGTTTTACTTTGTGGAATTTCCTTTCTGGCTGGCTTTTCTGGCCTTCTCAGTAGAGAGGTGGTGACCCCTAAATACGATAGGGGTAATGGTGTTTGGGTCCATCAATGTGGCTCCTGCTTTCCGTACTCCTTTGCCTGTTTTTTTTTTTTTTCTAATGTCCTCCACATGTCTGACCCGGCCCCTGAGCACTTTGTTCTGGGGGTCACTCTTTTTTTTTTTAATTTATTTTTTATTGGTGTTCAATTTGCCAACATATAGAATAACACCCAATGCTCATCCCATCAAGTGCCCCCCTCAGTGCCCATCACCCAGTCACCCCCACCCCCCGCCCTCCTCCCCTTCCACCGACCCTAGTTCGTTTCCCAGACTTAGGAGTCTCTCATGTTCTGTCTCCCTTTCTGATATTTCCCGCTCATTTTTTCTCCTTTCCCCTTTATTCCCTTTCACTATTTTTTATATTCTCCTGGGGTCACTCGGCCTAGTAAATCGTTGGCTTCGCTTGCAGCCCCATGAAGGCAGCTGTGCAATGTATCCTCCTTGTGGGGCTTGAGGGGGGCAGAGATAACCGGGTCCTGGCTGCTGGACTTCTGCTAGCCCGGTGTGCCACGGGCCTCGGCATTGCCCGCACAGGAACTGGTGAGGGCACCTAGCAAAGGTTGACCGTTGTAGACGAGGGGCCACAGCCCAAGTGTGACGACTGTTGCCCTGTCCTCTGTGTTGAATGTGAAAGTGTGAACCGTGTGTCTGCGTCCATGGGGCAATCAACATTTCTTTATGTCTCGTGAGATAGCAAGCGGTGGACATGGTGGCAGGAAGGGTCCTGACGTCCAGTAAGCTTGGGAAATGCCAAGTGCAAAGTGAAGACTTGGAAATAAACAGGGTAGAGAGAATTTCTCAGAACAGTCTGTCCTAAGCCTTATGAACTCCAAGGGTGGGGCAAGCACTTGGCAGCGTTTTATCTGACCTGGGACTCTGCCTGTGTCTCTGCCTCTCTCTCTCTCTCTCTGTCTCTCATGAATAAATAAATAAACATCTTTAAAGAAAAAAAATTTCCTTCCTTTTAAAAGCTAAATAATACCCATTGTATATATGTATCACATTTTGTTTATCTAGTCATTGGTTGATGGGCAGGTGGTTTGGCTTCCTTTCACCTTTTGGCTCCTATGAATATGAACATTGATGTACAAGTACCTGTTTGAGTCCCTGCTTCCAACCCTTTTGGGTACATACCTAGTAGTGGAATTGCTGGATCATATTGGAACTCTTTGTTTGACTTTTTAAGGAACCGCCAAACTATCTTCCACAGAGGCTATGCCGTTTTACGTTCCCCCCAGCAATGCGCGAGGATTCCAATTTCTCCACGTCCTTGCCAACTCTTGTTATTTTCCTTGTATTTTTAAAAGGATTTTATTTATTTATTCATGAGAGACACAGTGAGAAGCAGAGACACAGGTAGAGGGAGAAGCAGGCTCCATGCAGGGAGCCCTATGTGGGACTCGATCCCAGGACCCTGGGGTCACGTCCTGGCCGGAGGCAGATGCTCCACCACTGAGCCCCCCAGGTGCCCCTTCCTTGTATTTTTTTATTTTTATTTTTTAAAGATTTATTTATTTATTTATTAGAGAGAGAGAGAGAGACGGAGACAGAGGCAGAGGGAGAAGCAGGCTTCATGCAGGGAGCCCGACCTGGGACTTGATTCAGGGTCTCCAGGATCATGCCCTGGGCTGAAGGCGGCGCTCAACCACCGGCCACCCAGGCGTCGCTACCAGTTCGCTTTTTTTTTTTCCCCAGTATGTATGTATGTATGTATGTATGTATGTATGTATGTATGTATTTATTTATGAGAGACAGAGAGAGAGACAGAGACACAGGCAGGGGGAGAAGCAGGCTCCATGCATGGAGCCTGATCCCTTGTATTTTTTCTTTTTTTTAAGATTTATTTATTTATTTATTCATCATAGAGAGAGAGAGAGAGGCAGAGACACAGGAGAAATGAGAAGCAGGCTCCATGCCAGGAGCCCGATGCGGGACTCGATCCTAGGACTCCGGGATTGCGCCCTGGGCCAAAGGCAGGCGCCAAACCGCTGAGCCACCCAGGGATGCCCCCTTGTATTTTTTTAAATAGCCATTCTGCTGGGTATCAAATGGCATCTCATTGGATTCTGATTTGCATTTTGTTGTCATTTATTTAATTTCTAACCCAGTTAGGACTGATAGGTGACTTGACTACCATTAACTAACAATTCACATAGTATGCAGGCTGGAGAAGCATCCAGAATGGTATTTACCTTGTTCAGTGAGATGTGCCTATTGATCGCATACTTAAATGTGTTTAGATTGCCAAATTGTTGTAAAAGTTTCTAAAAACTTATTTTTGGTTCTGCATTTGCCTCACCATGGGTGAGAAGTCCAAACAGGCAACAATCCGTGGACCCCAGTTTGACTATCACTGCCCTGAGAAATGCTGAAGTCATATATTACATGTCAAATATATGAGTATTGTTTAATGAGGTATGATAGCTTCAGCAGCTTTATTTAGTATTCTAACATAATGCAAAGCTACTTTTCATTAAATCCCCAAGTACAATGAGTGAATTATGCTGGAAAACAATCTGGCAATGTGACGGTAACACTTACACTGTGTTTTAGGGTTAGTCTGAGTAGTTTGGGGAATAGTTTGGTCATTTTTTGGAGAGAGAGAGAGGTGCTTTGGAATCTAGACAGCTTTTCTGATAGGCTGGAATCCCAGTTCTCCTGAGATAGTGCTATGGCACCGACCCTCCAGTAGGCTTGAATGTCAAGTCCAGGAGAGGAGAAGCTGCTGCTCTGTGGACGGTCATGAGTCTGGAATCCAGAGAGAGATAAAAAAATCAAGGTGCCGGAGCCTTTGGGATCGGGAGCTCTATTTTCCTAAATGTCCCAAAGGAAGAGGAGCTAGTCTCCCATCACCGTGAACCAGGAATCGTGCTCGAAAGCTCTTCCAACAGAGTTAGTTCAGTCGTCGTGCTTGTTTCGCTCGGGGGTTGACGGTCTTTGGCAACTAAGCCTGTGAAGTTTGGGAAGATGAGGCAACATTACAACTTAGTCTGTAGGCTCTTTGAAAAGAACATCTAAAGGAAAACTAAATGTGATCAGTCATATATAGAAACACTAAAAAAAATGGTAGTAGCAGCTCTGTAGACTACTCTGTGAGAACTTTGAGAGAAAAATCCGTACCTGAGCCACTCTTGTGAAAATGGCCAGTGTGGCTAGCTTTGGCTGCCAGGGTCCCCTTTCTAGGGAATCATCCTCCCTCTTTTGGAAACTCTTGTGCCCCCCTACCTGGACCCTGACCATCGATTAAAACAATCCCTGGTCTCCTTTACGCCATCCCATTGCGCGCTGTAGGAGGGAACCTCACCCTAGGCAGGCCACTAAGGATCTTTTCCTTCTCCTGGGATTTTTTTTTTTTTTGAACTGCAAGTGAAGAAGAAAATTAGTTCTCTTGAGGGGTGACAGCCTTCATACATGAAGCTCGGGAACTAGGAATCCACGTGGATGAAAACTGTCTGCGAGGAAAGCAAATAAGCCAGCTTGCAGAATGAGCAGACAAGAGATGAAGCAGCTCCAGCTTCAAACATGCAAGGCCCTGGTTTCCAGTCGTTTCCAAGGATCAGCTGCCTCCCCAGTCCCCTGTGGCTGGGAGGTACTGGGCTCTGGAATTCAGTATATGTCTATTTGCATCCAGGGTTCTCTGACTTGAGATTAGGGTCCCGGCTCTCACCAGGACCCCTTCCTGCCCAAAGCACCTAGCACATTACACCATCTTTCATGCAATAAGAATTCAATTCATACAATTGAATTGCATACCATTTCATGCAATAAATATCTTTTATTTATTTATTTATTTATTTATTTATTTATTTATTTATTTATTTATTTGAGACACAGGGAGAGAGAGAGAGAAGCAGAGACCCAGGCAGAGGGAGAAGCAGGCTCCATGCAGGGAGCCCGACGTGGGACTCAATCCTGGGACTCCAGGGTCACTCCCTGGGCCAAAGGCGGTGCTAAACCCGCTGAGCCCCCTGGGCTGCCCAATAAATACCTTTGAACACATTTTAAAAAATAAACTAAAATTAGGATGGCCACAACCACTGGCTGTTGGCTGTTCACTCTAACACAGACTTACATTTTGCCCCCGTTGCTGAAAAAACGTTAACTGACTGCTTGCAAATGCCTTACAGTATCCAACTTTCTATTCCTTTTTTGAAAAGCTTTTATATACACAACCTGGGATTAGTGGGGTGAAGGGATTGAACTCTTGGGGGCTAATGATGTCTATCTGTGGATGGAGAAGATGGAGGCATGGTAGAGAGATATTAGAAAGCAGAAGGGGCGTGTAAAAACCTCAGCAAGGGGCAGCCCAGGTGGCTCAGTGGTTTAGCGCCACCTTCAACCCAGGGTGTGACCCCAGGGTCCCGGGATCAAGTTCCACATCGGGCTCCCTGCGTGGAGCCTGCTTCTCCCTCTGCCTGTGTCTCTGCCTCTCTTTCTGTGTCTCTCATGAATAAATTAATAAAATCTTAAAAAATAAAATCTCAGCAAGGAATGAGATCGCGGCTGACCAGTGACACCCAGAAGGCTTACCACGTGGATCCAAGGGGCCCAGGGAGGTAGGCGCTTATAAATTTATCGCAGCTCCAGACACAGTAACGGCACCATTATTTCCAGTAGCACCAGGAGAAGATTGTTAGGGATTTAGTGTGATCAGCAAATAATATTCTTCCCTTCCCCTCCTTGCTGAGGTATAAACGCAGGAGGCAGATGGAGACCAAAATATCAACTTTACTTCCCATGAAATAAATAGGAGAGTGGGGGTTTAGAGCGGCAGCCAGGAGAGTTTGCTAATCCTCACTCCTGAATTAAACAAATTGATGCACCCGCTCCTGGCACAGCTGGACAACCACGGGCCTCCCCCGCAGAGAGAGGCCTCCCACCATGTGGCAGAGGCAGACAGGACACGTGTCTTACAAACAGGCTGACTTCCACGGAGGGAGGTCCAACCCGGCTGAGCTGAGCATGCCCCGTTCCTCCGTCTGTGCAACCAAGCGGAGGAGAGTGAGGGGCCGGAAGTGTCGTCCCTCAGCGTAGAGACACGAGGGGTGGGCGTACCCGATGCCCCTTCAAGTAGAGGCCACATGTGGTTGGGCCGGTTGGCCGCCAGGCTCGCATCCAAGGCTCGCAGTTCCACCTGCACCATCTCCTTTCCTGCTCTTCGCTCCCTAAGAGAAAGACAGAAAGTGGGGACGTTGAAGATACAGCAAGTGGGGCAGCGGAATAGTCTCGCTGGTCTGGACTGGGCCACGAGGGACACCAGGCACCAAGGGGGTGAGAGAGATGGACTGAGAGAGCAGGGCAGCATCTGGAGATGGAAGAGGGGGCGTTAGGGGAGAGAAGGAGCCAGAAGCCTGGAGGAAGGGGGGCTAGACCAGGGCAGGGTGTTGGAGTCTCAAATCCCACTGGCTGGTATAGGTGATGACTAGGATCCTAGGATCCTAAAATGACTAGGATGACTAGGATGACTAGGATCCTAAAATGCAGCATGTGAGTAAACGCTGTTGGAATCGAAGGCTTCCGAGAACCGTCAAATAAGCTGCCCATGGGGAACGTGACGTCGCCCAGAACGGCGACTGTGTTGAGGAGTGAGCCTGACACCAGGGTCCCCATGATTGTGACAGAGGTAGTGAGTGGGACAGAATACCGTGTGGTGAAGGGCTGATGGCCCGAACCTCAGACGAGACGAGCACGAGCCCAACACGGTGGCCTGGGGCGGCCAGGCTGGGTCCCACGTTTCTCCAGGCCCGCGGCTTGCCTAGAGGGGACAAGCGCCAATGTCTCTGGACCCCCCGCGCCTTATCCCATAATCTCTTCTCCGCTAAACTTCCCAAAGGTGCCTCCGTGCATCTCCCCCATTGTTTGGGTTCTACGCCAACTCTGAACGTTCCTGCAGTCTGACTTTCACCCTAGCGTTGCGCCGAAGGTCTCCCCAAAGTCAGGATTGTCCTTTGGGTCAGAAAGTCCATTCATTGATGACTTCACGGTTTTCACTCTGATGGAAGCAAGTGCCGTCGGTGGGAAGCATGCATCGTGTCTGCCGTTGCTTACTGAACCCCCATGGGGGCCCTGTGATATTAGGGGCATCCCCATTTTTATAGCCGTTCGCCCCTTCCACGCGTGTTTGTTGGGTGTGTACCTGCTACGAGCCAGACGCCGTTTCAGGTAACACGTAGGTAAGAAAATGCGCGTGCGGAGGCCCTGGCTGGGCTGGTCCCAGGCCAGTGAGGGGCTGTGTCCGGCTGCAGGGAGAGGAAGGGCGGGAGGGACGAGGCCGGATGGGCAGGGCAGCCGCTCGAGGGCTTTGGAGGCCACCGTGAGCATTTGTGCTTTCAGAAAGGGAGACTGAGGCAGGAACCAGGTAAGCAACCTGGCCCTGGTACTTGGCCGATTGGGGGCAGTGCCGGGATCTGGATGTAAGGCTGCAACGTCTGGCACGGGGCCCGTGGGGCTCCCTGAGCAGTGCTCCCCCCGGGCCCCCTGGTGTTCCAGCTTCCCCTCTGCTCGCCTGGGCTCCCCCGCAGTCCTAACGGGCCCCCTGTCCTCGAACGGCCCCCCGGTACCGGCATTCCGGGTGGCCCTGCGTCAGGCTCTCCCGCTCCCTCTCAACTCCTGGCCGGGTGCCTGGGTGGCCGGGTGGCTGGGTGGGCGCGCCCTGGTGGTCCCCAGACCCGCGTGGCCGTCGGGCTTCACCTCGGGACTCCAGACCCGAATGCAAGCTCCCCAAGGGCTGTGCCTCTTTCACTGGACAGTGATCCAGACTTCATTTACCATTTCTGACTCTCAGGTCTCCCCTCGTCTGTCCCTTGGTGAGCCCCCTGCCTCCCCTTCTCTTCCCTGGAGTCCACTCAGCCACCAAGCAGCAGGTCCTCACCACGGCCTCCCCTCAGTTCTTCCTGCTTCCATGTGAGCTCGGCTCCCCCCCGCCCCCCGAGTTGCTGGGATCCTCCCGGAGCGGGCCTGCCCTCACCCGGTGGCTGACCCCACTGCCACCCACTGCCACCCACTGCCACCGGACGGACGCAGCCTCTGTGTTTTCTTTATAAAGATGCTATTTATTTATTCCTGAGAGACCAAGAGAGAGAGAGAGAGGCAGAGACCCAGGCAGAGGGAGAAGCAGGCTCCACGCAGGGAGCCCGACGTGGGACTCGATCCTGGGACCCCGGGGTCACGGCCTGGGCCAGAGGCAGACGCTCACCCCTGAGCCCCCGGCGCCCCCACATTCTGGACTTGGTGGGCGTCTCCGCCTCCGGGAGCCGCCATGCAAAGATGGTTTTTGTGAGAGGCTGAGGAATGAAGTGTGGGGCCCTGTGTGGGGCCTGGGGTGCCCCCGGGGGTGAAGCTGAGGCCCCCGGTCGGCGTCCATGGTCCACGGCGGTGACGACGCAACAACAGCAACTACCTTTTAAATTCTTCTTTCTTTTTCTTATTTTCACCACGTCCCCCGTCACTGGCAAGGGCTGCGCACGCCCCCCGCCTGTGTTCCGCAGTTGGACCGACGGTCCCTCCTTCCACCTTCCACGGGCTTTTCTTGTCCGGAGTGTACAGGAAGGTGACGACGACTTCCGCGTGCTGAGTGCCCAGCTCTTCTGTGATTCAGGCGTCCCGTAAGGGGGAACCGCATCCTCCGGCCTCCAGATTCGGAACCTGAGGCTCAGAAAGGCGAGGCCGTGAGGCCGAGGCCCCAGAGCCAACAGACGGACGAGGCTGGAGTTCTCACCGGAGACCCTCCGACTCCGAGGCTGTTTCGCCGTGTCCCTGGAGATACCCGTTGGCAGGCTTCACCCCCAGCACAGAGCCCACTGCAGGGCCTGATCTCGTGACCCCGAGTCACCCAGACGCCCTTCATTTCCACTGTTGGATTAGAGGGCCAACCTCGGTTTGGGGATTTCTTGAACAAATCCAGCTGTTTAACGTGTCGTGGATGCGAACCCAGAAGAGAAGCTACTTTTCATTCTCATGAGTCCCCAGAACCCGGTACTTCATTCACATTAGATCTTTAGCACATGCCTCCTGTATCCCGGGGATCGTGCCATGCTCCACAGGTAGAGACCACCCCGGGCTTTCCCTCGTCCTGCCGTTGAAACAAGACAAGAGGGTGAGCAAAGTACAAGGAGCTTTTTCAGAGAAGAGGCCCTGGGGAGGGTGGAAAGCTCAGGCCTCCACCCCGGGGTTGCAGGGAGTGTTTTCACGCACGGCGCAGGCCCAGAAATTGATGAAATGAGAGACCACCAGCCCAAGAGCAATGGACACGTGGATGCACGTTGGCCGAGCAGAGTGGACTTTTTGAGGGACTGGATGTCGAGCATCTGTGTTGAATTGAGACTCACGTCGCAGCACTTCCCAGCTCGCCACAAACGGTGGCCCTTCCATCAGCGCCACCTGAGCGTCTTCTTTGGTGGCCTTGCAGGAGTCGCCTCTGACTCAACCGCTACTTCCTCCTTGAGTTTTACGGGACTGGTCCTGCCAGCCAAGTCTTGTAGTTGGATGCGCTTCTACAAAGATTCTTTTATTTTTATTTTTTTTAATTTTTGCTTTTAAAGATTCATTTATTTATTCATGAGAGACACAGGGAGAGACAGAAGCAGACGGAGAAGCAGGCTGCACGCAGGGAGCCTGATGTGGGATTTGATCCCGGGTCCCCAGGGTCACGCCCTGGGCCGAAGGCGGCACTAAACCACAGAGCCACCCGGGGATCCCCCAAAGATTCTTTAAAAGACTGTATTTATTTATTTATTTATTTATTTATTTATTTATTTATTTATTTATTTTAGAGAGAAGCAGAGGTGGGGGGAGAGGTTGGCTGAGCACGGAGCCCCACGCGGGGCTCGATCCCAGGACACCGAGGTCACGACCTGAGCCAAAACCAAGGGTCAGAAGCTGAAGGGACTGAGCCGCTCCGGCGCCTCATGCGTCTACAAATTTCAAGACGTTTCCTTCAAACTTTTTTAGGAAAACTTCTGAAGGTCAGAGAAGTTGAAAGAAGGCCGAGGTGAATACCTGCGTATCCCTCCATGGAGTAGGGCCGAGGGCTGCACAGCCTGTGTCCTAATCCAGCCCCGGGCCTGGTTTTGTGAAAAAAATGTCGGAATACGCAGGCTCGTGTTCATTTCTGAATCGTCTGGCTCGGAGGACAGAATCAAGTAATTTTGGCAGAGATGGTTAGAGGCCCACGAAGGCCCAGGCTTTTCCAGAGAAACCTTCCCAATCCCTAATTCTTAGACTCACTGGTTGTTAATATTTTGCCATATTTGCTTTATCCCTTTCTCCGCGACAGGCAAACATTCTCTTTCTCTCCGATAGGCGCACACCCATGTTTTTTTTTTCTGACCCTTTGAAATTACGTCGCAGACATTATGATAAATCGTCCCTGAACTGTTTCTATATTTGCTTAAAAATAAAAGCACTCTGGAGATTCCCCCAAGAGATTAAAAATAAAAATAGCATATGACCCAATAATTCCACTACTGGGTATTTACCAAAAGAAAATAAAAGCATCAATTCAAAAAGAAAAAAATAAAAATAAAAATAAATAAAAACACTTTCCTCAGCAGCCGCAATAACCTCATCATCCTCCCCTTAAGAAAATCAATATTCATTCAATAACGTCATCCAACACACAGTCCATATTTAAATTAGGTGTTTATAGCCCTTTTTTTCCTTTTTGGATCTAGGATCCCAGCAAGGTCGTAAGTTCCACTTGGTCATCACGTCTCCTTCATGTCCAGTTCTTGTTTTTTAATGACACTGAATTTTTGGAAGAGTCCCTTAAAACCTTTTTCTGAAGCCTCACCAAGTTTTAATGGGTGTGTAATGCTGCGATAGTAAGAGCTGATGTAATGCTCAGGGCCACCCATCAGTGACTTCTGCTTCCCTCCTGTGGGCCCGAGACACTGCTGTACCGCTCGGCGTCAGCAACGAAGGCATGGAGACGTGAGTTTTGCTTGGAATCGTATGTGTGGAAAAAGCTCAGCGTGAAGAGCAAGGCAGATGGGAATTTGTAGGATGCGTTTTACGTAATTAAAGGCCTAGTCCTTTTTACCCACTCTGGTGCCCCTGTTAGCTCTTGGCCATGGAGCCCTTTCTTCTGGCTTTTCTCCTGCCCGGGCCTGGCTCCCCTCCAGCATCATCAGGCTGCAGCGAGGAGCTGGAGGGAGACCCGGAGTCATTAAGTCTCCCGGCCCCAATCGTTCAGCCCGGCTGGCAGCACAGCACTGTTGGGTTTGCCGTCTGTGTGATGAAGGTGGCGTGGTACTCAGGGCCACGGCTGGGGATGCCTACGGGAGGCGTGCCTCCTTGCCTTTCTTAAGAAACGGAGTTGCCACAGTCATGTGCTTCTTAGGGGCCTCTGTGCTGCTCACCGTTGGTCCTTGTACTGCGATCCCGAAGGGCTCCTACAGAGCCCCAATACTGCGATCCCGAAGGACTCCTACAGAGCCCCAGGACCCATCCTTTCTTTTCCCCCCGGGGAGAAGCCCTCAGGGCTCAGAGACCAAGCAAGAAGATGGTTGCATGCCGTAGAAAAGACTCACATGAACATCTAGTTGAAGTCTGGAGGTGGGGGGTGTGGGGGATGGAGAAACCTCGAAGAGAAATTGGATGAATTTTTAAAAATATTTTATTTATCTATTCACGAGAGACACACACAGAGAGGCAGAGACCCAGGCAGAGGGAGAAGCAGGCTCCCTGCAGGGAGCCCAATGCAGGACTCGATCCCGGGACCCTGGGGTCACGACACTGGGCTGAAGGCGGCGCTAAACCCCTGAGCCATCCGGGTGCCCCGAAATTGGATAATTTTAAAACATGCCAAGTGACGGAAGGAGGGATGGATGGGGGGTGGCTAACTTCAGACTGTGACTGGCTCGTTGTCACTCATGAAGGACACAGTCTCATGCAAATGCAAGGACACAGGCCAAACAAGGGAAAGATTTTCTGGGAGGGGTCGCCCTCCATGCCGGGGGGTGGTGAGATTGTGGTATCTCCTCCTTGGTTTCCCCACCTCCTGTCTTACTCCCCTGAAGTCCTTCACACCCCGCATGTTCCCCGCACCTGTCTCCCGGCCATCTCCCTTTGCAGCCAATCTGGGTACCGTTTCTCAGATTACAGCCTACCTTCCAGGGCCGCCACAACCCCCTGTGACCTCCGGAGCATCATCTTACTTTGGCGCCACCTCAGATTTGATGCCTGAGCTTGTCTTGTATGCCATGTGTTTGCACGTCCACCCCTTGCTGCGCGGCCTCGGGCCAGGTGCTTGGTGGTTCTGTGCTGCAGGCTGCTCATCCGTAAATGGGGATGATGGTAATACCTGCTGTTGGCACCTACGGGGTCCCTAGTAAGGTAAGCCGGGAATACCTACTAGGGCAGCGCAGGGGCTACGTGAGTTAGCACATAGGAAGCTCCTGGGGGGAGTACTGGGCCTAGAAGGGCCGTGCACAGCCAGTCATTCGTTGCTGTTGCTCTTTTGGTTTTGTGCCCAGGTAGATTAACTTTTGGTCGCTGCATTAAAAATTACTATACACTTAGAGTCTTAGGTCAGCACCCACTTCTTTTCTTAGTTTCCATAGATTAGAAGTGTGGACGTGGGGTGACCTCAGCTCGGGGTCCCACGGGGCTGAAGCCAAGGTGTGTGCAGGAGCTGAGTCCCACCTGAGCTTCCAGGCCTCGCCCCAGCTTCTGTGGTCATTGACGGGGTTCAGCTCCTTGCAGCCATTGAACCCTGGGCCACCAAGAACTCTGCTCACTTTCCTTTAGATCCTCCAGGGGTTACGTGAGGCCCAGTCAGATAATCTTCCTTGGGATTAATGCAGAGCCAGCTGGTTAGGAAGAGAACCGCAGGGGGACGTCCAGCACACTCACGGGCCTTGCCCTCCCGGGGAGGCGACTGTGCAGGGTGTGCCCAGGGAGCAGCGCTCCCGGGAGTCACCTTGGCCTCTTGCCTACAGACTGGGTAACTGGGAAATCCTCCACCGCGTGCCTGCTTTCTTGAACTGCGTCTGCGTGAGTATATGATTCGGTGACCACCGCCCCCATCGTTTCAGATTTTTGTAGCGACTTTCTTAGGGCATTCGGATGGATTCACGGCGCTCTGGCCCCTGGAACCAAGCCTACTATTCCTCTCCTGTAGTTCTCTCTAACTGGTGGGACCTGGTAACCCGTCAGAAGTCTTCTAGGAAGAGGACAATGAGGAACCTGTAACCGAGGAGCCGGCTGCTGATACCCTGGGATTGCAAACGGGTGGCCCCTGGTTGCAGTCTTTTCCAGAGTCTTCTGCATATTCTTGATTCCTGGCGATGAAGGGCCAAACCTTTGATTGTCTACTGTGCCTGATATGTACCTGCTAGAGGAAAGTTTCCCTTCAAAAAAGGCCTTGTGCGTCATTTTCAAAAGCTTTCCTTGCTCCTCTTCCTTCCCTTCACAGTTAAGTCTATATTTTTTCCCCACTTAGCGCAATTTATGGTCCACAAAGCGGTATTATCAGTCAAAACCTGCTGATAAAGAATGCATGTTAGAAGATCAATTTAACAGAAAAGCCTGTTGCTGACATTTGGGTGGTAAAACTAACTTTTAAAAGACTCTATCCAGTTTGAACAAACTCTAGCAATAAGACATGGGCAAAACCTTGAAGTTCCAAGGGTTACTTGGCTTCTAGGAAGATGGTTGGTTCTGCTTTTCAATGATATTTTACTTGCTGTTTTATATAAATGTGTTAAGGTAAAGGGGAAAAAATGCATCTGGCATACTCTAATAAAGTAAGATTTTATTATCCAACGAGCCATAATTTAGATCCGACTCTTGCAGTCTTAACAACTGGCGTTCCTCTGGTAATCTGGACTATTAAAGAGGAGGGGCTTGTCCATAAAGGTAATACAAGGTAGTATAGACCGGGATTTCTTTTTTTCCTTTCAGGACAATATCATCTTATTCTTGAGAGGTTGTAAAGAGCTTGGCCTGAGGGAATCTCAACTTTTTGACCCTAGTGACCTACAGGATACATCCAACAGAGTGACCGTCAAGTAAGTAACACAAGATTTATGTGTAAGGAAAACTTAACTTATGGTTTGATTCGCAGCTTTGTGGTGATGTTGTAAGTAAGGTCTAAGAGGCCGCATACTGGACGTGTCTCATGAAATAAAAATGGGAAGGTAAAAATTAAGCTTTCAAAACAAGACACATTGGCCTTGCAACTACGTAGCTTTCATTCTGGTCAAATGTAATTTCTTTGAAATGCAAAAATCACGCAGAGAAAGTTAGAATGCCAAAGAGGAGAAAAACGTTAAGTGAGACTTACTGGAGGGAGAGGCAAGAGTGAAATATGTTCAGAACCCCCTGTGTTAGACTGAAAGCCTTCATTGGCTCCAGTTGGGCATTTGAATAGGCTCTCGGGAGGATACAAACTTGGTAAACAGATCCGGACTCTGATTATTATGCAAAGAGGGCAAGAGATTATGGAGAAATCGCTTCCTCATTTACATGGGTAACTGTTTTCTCATGTGTCAGTGATCAGGTTCTTTGAAGATGGATTATTGGCCGTTTGACTGTAGTTGACTGTGTCTACTCACTGAGCCAGGTTTGTGGCCAAAGAATTTTTGGGAAAGAATGGCACAGTAAGGGAAAAGGCAGTGTGTTTCTCGGGAAAGAAATAGCTGGTGGGAAAAAAAAATAGCTGGTGAGCAGGGTGATGAGAAGAAAGCAGCTCATGGGGCGGCAGCGATGACCTTCCTGTAGTTTAGAAGTTCTTCCCACCCTACGGAGTTCACACAGAACACTTGCCATTGCAGTCAGACAATATTTGGCATGATATTGCCAGATATTTGAGGTTCTGTGGGCTGGCTACGCTTCTTTTGATTACTTTTGGGTCATTTTTATCACGGATGTGCAGAAAAAGGGAGAGAAGCCAAAATTCAGAGCTGGTAATTTCATACTCTTTGCCAATAATAATTATCAGGAAGAAAAATGGGAGCTACTGAATGAAATCAAGTTAGTTTATATTGGATTTTATGATTCATGATGGGAAATAAGGGAGAGCCAGCCGTGATTGATCATATAAAATCACACTTCTCCATTGTCCACACGCCTCTCTTTAATATTTCTCATGGAAAAATTTTACTTGAGGGCAAAAATAGAATACACATTATGGTATTTGGATATGGAAAACCACCGTTTTCCTCATTTAAAGATATCTCTGTATGTGAGAGAGAAGAAGAGAGGGCACAAGCAGGAGGAAGGGCAGAGGGAGAAGGAGAAGCAGCCTCCCCGCTAAGCAGGGAGCCTGACACAGGGCTTGTCCCAAGACCCTGAGATCATGGCCCGAGCCGAAGTCAGATACATAACTGGCTGAGCCACCCAGGCGCCCCTGCCTCATTTTAGACATCACGTGTTCCGTGCACTACTGCACCTAAATCTGGCCTCTATAAATTGTTCACTTTAGGAAATGCTTTCTGACTCCTCTGACATTTATAGTTTCACCTGAGTGGCAAGCGACCAGAAACAACTCCATGACATCATAACGGTTGGCGCCACACACGTCGCTTGGATAGTGCAGGAAGGTTTGTTTGGACGGTGTTGGCAGCTGCACTGTTTGCTTTTTGGAGCTGCCCCAAACCCATATGTCCCTGAACCAGGAGAATTCTGAGACGGTTTTGGTTTCAGAAATTCAGAGTTTATATCGCCATTGTTGTTTCTCCACAAAAGACCGGGCGTGAGGAAGTCGAGGGCTGGCCCTGATCTGCTACTCCCGGGTCTGGAAGGGTCTTGCCTTCAGCAAGGCTCTGTGTCTCCGCTGTGAGACCGGGCTGGACAGGAGGTCCTCACGGAACGACACTAGCTAGGGCTTGCTCAGATCTGCAACAATGGCCCAATCAACGCCGAAAGAAAAAGGCAAGAGGACAACTTAAGGAGGAAGAGTCACTTAGCCCAGTGGCACACACGCGGTCACGTCCCAGTTGCTGTGCCATCTGCACCTTCTTCCCCTCCCCCATTCCCATCGTTGTTCATCTTTCCAGCTGCTTCTGGTCTCCACCTCTTCTTCCTCCCTGTGCTCCCCTTCCTTTCTTTATCTCATCTTTCCATCTCTCTCCCCTTTTGCAATGTCTTCCTCTCATTCTCTTCCCTTTTCTGTTCTTCCTTTACTTGCACATTATTATTTTCTCTAAGCGGTGCTTTCCCGTCACCATCTCCTCCGACTGTAGCATCTTTCATTCACTCAGTGGCTAACGGCCGAGCAGCTGCTATGTGTCCGATACTTTGCAGTCATCAGGCAACTGGAATGAACAAGAAAAAGCCAACATTCCTGGGTCCGTGCGATTTACACGCAGTGTCAGGAAATTAGAAATAAATGGGTAAAATCAGAGCCATCGCGGCAGGAGTGACAAGTGCTGAGAAGGAGGGAGATGACATGAGAGACACTTGCCGTGGCGCGTCGCACGGCCTTACGGTGTGGCCCGCCAGTGACAGCCGAGTAGGACTGGAGGAGGGAGCGAGCGGTGGGCGCCGTTGGGCACAGCCCGCAGGAGGCCGCGGAGCAGACGAGCAGGAGGCAGCGCGAGGGGCCTGGGGCTTCAGGGCAGGGGCCCATCCCGAGAGGTGGCACGAGGAGCCCGCAGAACCACGGTGGCGCGACGTGAAGCCGGAGCACCAGGGGGAAGAACTTGAATTTCGCCATCCGAGCATCTGGAAGGACGCGCAGAATTCCACGTCAGAGTCACACCGTGAGCTCCTTCGCTGCGGAGAGTCACTTCCAATTGGGGTGGCAGGTGGAGCGTGGGACGAGCTCTGCTCCCCACTATTTCAGAAATGAGGCGCGTTTCACCTGGCGCAGCCCGGGGCAGCTGTCCCGCGTGGATTTTCTAGCCACGCAGGTTGAAGCAGGACCGGCGTTCCCCCACTTTGTCCTCCAAGGCCTGAGCAGAGGTCGGCCAGACACAGAACGGGAGCTGGCGTCACAGCCCACGAGCGCGCAGCAGGGCCTCAGGGTTCGGCCCGCGGAACAGACTGGGGCGTCCCTGACGCTGGTTTTGAAAGAATGCTCTTCAGTTTGGCTTGTGTTGTAGGTAGTTTTTCTTACCTCATGGTTGTTTTTTTGTTTTGTTTTGTTTTTTGTTTTTTTTTGAGAAGTTACTTTAGTAGACGGAAGAAAGAAAAAGAAAGGCGGGGGGGCGGGGTGGAGGCTGCAAATGGCTAGTGCGTGTGTGACCGTGTGAGCTGGCACCTTGACGGACGCGGGCCTCCTGCAGGGCCTGCAGCGCCTGCTAGTCCAGGGAACTGAAGCAACTGCATGAAAATGAGGAAAGGCTTCGGTTTGCTCCTGAATGCACCTCTTGAAAAATCTGGAAGCATTTTCGCATAATCGGTTGATAGGTAGAAGCCATCCAACAAATATTTTGTGAGCTCCTGCTGTGTGCCAAACATGAGGTTTTTTATTTTTTATTTATTTTTATTTTTATTTTTTATGAGTTTTTTTTAGAACCAGGTTTCAGTCTTTAGTCAATGAAGTTTTATTGTCAATGCAGAAAACATTTTATGTTCCCTGTTCTTAGTGTTCATTAAAATTTCAAATCTTGCATAGGTTTTTTTTTTTGTGTTTCCATCTGGGATTTTTTGTAAGTCAAAAATCTTGGGAAACCTCTAAGCGGATAATATATATATATATATATATTTTTTTTTTTAATTAAAAGTGAGAAACTTGAAAGCTTTCTGTTAATCAAATCCAAATTAGACCAAGGTGTCCTTCAGTCCAAGTCCCTGCTGCTGGGTTCATCTGCTTAGTATATACTTACTAGTTGTTTTCTCTTCCTCGAAATCCCAATTGACTTAAAATCATACACCTGTTCATTCGTACATCCTTTGGGTGGAATATGCAGCAACGAAGTAACCGGTGTCTCAATACGCAACACAATTCCTGAGTGGTTTATAATTTATAGAATTATAATCCCTGCCCCCTGCTCCCCACCCCAGCTGAGGTTACTAAGGGAAAAGGACATGCTTGTTTTGGTTTTCCTAGCATTTATTCATTGACATGTTAAGGAAACTTCAAATTAGCTTTGTAGAAACTTTTATATTTCGCTGTATGAATACTACAAAAGTACCATCAACTAGCTTTTTTTTGTTTGTTTTTGGTTTATGGCTTAAGAGTGAACATTCATATATTTACTTCTAAGGATGCACATGAGTGCGTTTGAACGTAGCACACGTATCTTCCTGCCCATGGCTAATTCCCAACGCTGATTTACATCTTTTTTTTTTTTTTTTTGCTAATTTACATCTTTAGCGGACAAGAACAACCACCTGGGTGGCTTTGCCTCTTCTGCATGTATTTTCAGGTCTGTTTAACAAAGGGAGGTTGTAGACCTTTGTTAAAACTACCAGTCGTACGAAGGTTTGGGAAGCCTAGCAGGGTTTCGGTTCGACAGTGGCCCGTGGTCAAGGCATAGATTTCACTTTAACAGTCGAGCTTCGAGGACACAAGCATCAAGCATCCCAGTTTTAGATGGAATCCTTCATTTTCCAGCTGTTACAACGCATTCGTCTTTTCATGGTGCACTTTGCAACTCGGATATCATCCCGTCCTTCCGCACTTGGTTTCCTAAATGACTTTCCTCCAGTACCTGAAACCGCTAAGCACGGGCGTTAGAAAAAATAACGTATTCTACTGATTTCATCCTATTTGCTGGCTTCAGGTACATCTTAGAGGTGTTTAAGGGAAGCAACTGCCGTTCTGACCAGATTTTTCTTTTTCTTTTTCTTAATCAGGAGCCTCGATTACAGTAGGAAACTGAAAAATGTAAGTGTTTTCAGTTCACTTTCAAAACGTTTTTCCTTCTAACTTTGATGATGGCTCGGGTGTAAAATGTGCTTCTAGGTTGGGTGACTCTCATACGCCTGCTAGACGGCGTCCTTAGCAAACAAGTTTAAGTGTCCCTGACACAGTAGCCAATCGCTGTGACGGAAACACAAATTATCGATGGGGGGGAGTCTGTGTAATCACTAAGGGCTCGCCCTAGAAGTCAATGAACGAAAGCTTGCACCGTTTGTAATTCCATTTCTTAAGCACAGGATGACCTGTCTCAGCCCCACTATCCATTCCTTTCTGCCAGTAGGCACAGATGGGAGATGATGAAATGAGGCAGTTGGGACATATTTTTAGGGAAAAGATCCACATGATATAAATCGTGCCTGTCATGGGCCTGCCCTTTTTCTATGTTTCTTATTAATCTTTTGCATTTTTATTGGTATTCCCCCAAATCAACTTTTTGGAGCTGGATCTCGTCTTCAAAGAGCAAGTATGTGAGCGCTCGTTTAAGTTTCAATTGAGAAATGTAAAATATGACCTTCTGTATATAAAATCCAAAACCGGCTGCAACCAAGCCCTCCTTTTTTTAATTTCCAGGATGCTATTACGTTCGCTCGGCATTTTCATTCCCATCTTCCTTTTTTGTCCTCTATAAAACTAGGGATAGATGCCATTTTTCATCATGCATTTTTTAAACAAATCAGAAAACCCGTAATCTAAAACACAACACAGTCCTATCTTTCTCCTATTACACCTTCCAAAATAGCCTCGTACCCTTAGCCCACGTTACTTATTTTACGGTCCTAGTTAACATCCTGACTTGGAACTGTCTGCTCTCTGGGAATTTATTTGTAAGCAATCAGTGTTAAAAAAAAAAAAAAAAAAAAAAAAAAAAAAAGACTTTCTGGAAGTTTCGAAGGGGTCCTGAAGTGCAGATTTCCCACAGAGGTAGAAAACCAAATCCCATCGTAGCGTTGATACGCATTAACCGTATTTTGGGCCTGTTGCCATCTGGAGCCGTGTTCACAGATCTTGCCTGGCCTAGCAAGGGGAGGGAGGTGGAGGAAGTACTTCCCCGCCTGATAGAAGCAGTAAGACCAAATGTGAAAATAAATTAATAGCTTTTCCGTGAGCTTCAGATTCAAATAATTCCCGGGGGCAGGGCAAGCTCATCTTCGGCCTTCTGGGCTTTATGGAAAAACCAAGGTCAAGAACCTTTGCTTTTGTGGACAGTTTCTATGGAAAGACAGAAAGGATGAGCTTAGGGCCGTAGCTTCAGGCTGCCGAGTATGCACGGGCATGTATGAGTATCCAAGGTCATTCAATTGGCAGTGATTTTTGTCCAGGCTAAAAATGTCCCATCTCGGATTAATGGGACTCTAACTCTACCCCCACACCAGGCACCCGAAGAGCATACGCTTCATCACATTGCGTTCTTGTGATTAGTTAGATGTGTGGTGTTGCTCTTGTGCTGGGAAACACCGATTAACCCCTATCTTTGCTGAGAGTTGGCCACGGGCCTTAGCAGGGCCTTGTGCCCACAGGTAGGACTCGCCAGGCTGTAAAAGCACCTGTCCCTCGAAACGAATTGACCTGTGTCATGCTCACCGGGGTAAAAACCCCAGAGTCTCCAACCACTTGACGACTTTCACTTTCTGATTTTGAGACCTTTATGACATAAAAATGATTTGGGGACATTTACTTTTCCTTCTGGCTGCCTCAGAGACCATTCTCCCCCAACCAACCGTTTCCTAAGGCTGGAGCTCTGTTTTAACTATTTTAACTACCGAATCATGTTTGTGTTGACTGATAGAGCATTGGGTTCCTATTAACATGATTTTCCATTTAATGGATCCCTCATGGGCGGTGGCGCTGTAAATCAGCGTTGCACATTCCCTCCTTCCTGCTTTCCCATTGGCGGAGCATCATTGGTTCCTTGGTTTGAAAGTGATTCTTGAGGGAAAACTCCCCCACTCTTGTGCCCGGTTTTGTTTCGCAGGTATTAGTTACCATTTACTGGCTGGGAAAAGCAGCAAATAGCTCTGCGTCCTACAGCGGAACGACACTGAACCTGAAGGAGTTCGAAGGCTTGCTGGCTCAGATGAGAAAGGTAACTGGACTTTTCTTCTTTATCCCAAGAGGCTGGCACACGATGGCAAGCGGCACACAGGTTAAGGTCCCTGTGGTTCAGCGCGGTGAGCTTGCCCTGCCCCCGGGAAGACGCGGGCTCCCCCCAGCGAGGCCTGCGCCCCATGTGCCCCATGCGCCCCATGCACCCCATGCCTGCCTGAGCCTGCAGAGCCTTCAGGGAACGGCAGGTCTCAGTTGTCCCCAGCTTGCACCCCCGAAGAGCACATCCAGCCTGACGGCACGTGGCCTGTGTGCTAGAGAGCGCAGCCCCTGCTCCCGTGCGGGGGAGTGGCCTGAACTGAACAATACGGTATTGTCCAGAGACGAAGGCTTGCTCTGCCTTTGTCCTAAAGGTCACTTTGCTTCCCCGTCAGGGCCTTGGTGTGGGCGAGGTCACTTCCGCCACGTTCCTGCCTGGCCCACCCTGGCCAAGCGCCGCCAAACAAGGGGCAGCTCCCCGCAACGTGTGTGTTTTACGGCCCTTGTACTTGGGTGACCAGGAAATATGGGAAACCTTTTTTTTTCTTTTTTGATAAAATAAATGTTTATTTGACTATGGGGAGGCTGAGCTAAGGTAGGAGATGTCAGGGAAGCCGTGGTCGGAGGCCCGAGGCTGTGGTTCCGCCTGGGGACCCCGCCACCCAGCCCGGGAGTGGAGGGGGCGCACGGTCGCGGTCGCATCAGCGGGTTTGGATGAGGTCCCTGCGGTTGCACGGAGGTAAGGCCGTGCCCTCCTGCACCCGTCTAGCGCGCACACAAGAGGCACTAATGAGACCCCCCTTGAGGGACCGTCCACGCTTTCCAAACTTTCTTTTCATACTGAAACACAAGAACGTGCTCCAGCTTTCTAACGATTTATCCTCCTTTCCTTAAATTGAAGATAATAGTCCTGACAATTCTTCCCATTTGGCCCGAGCCGGTCTGGCTCATGTATTTTATAAACGGACAAAGCTTCCATATTGGTCGTTACACATATAGACAAAGACCTTTCAGCTAAATGCCTTTAAAAATAAACTGAACAAAATAAAATAAAAAAATAAAATAAAATAAAATAACTGAACACACCCAATGACGCCTTGTTTCTTACGTTTTACTCTTGTGCGTCCTTTACCGTTTCCTGCAAGTCTGTGTTAGAGAAAGGACACAGGTAAGGTCCCATCTCCTTTGTGAAACTCGAATGCATGTTTTTTTAAATATTCAATTCAGATTTGAATAATGACACACGGGCCATCTCTCTTTTTCCTAAAGATTTTATTTATTTATTTGAGAGAGAGAGTGCAAGTGAAGGGAAAAGCAGACTCTGCACTGAGCAGGAAGCCTGACGTCGGGCTCGATCATGACCTGAGCCGAAAGCAAGAGTTGGAGGCTCAACCGACTGAGCCGCCTGTGGGTCATCCGAGTACGACTGTGTAAAAGCCCCTGCCTCACAGTCCCTTTCTTTGCTTGGAATCTGATTTGTTCTTGTGTCTCCACGAACCCAGCTTGTCTACACTCTGCGCAGCTATGGTTTCTTCAACTCCCTTCTGTCGACCCTTGTTACACCAGCTGCCTCGAGACGACCTTTCGTGGCCAACGGCCGTTCCCCTTTCTTAGTGAACATAGGACGGCATCACAGGCCACGAGGGAGGCCTCGGTGTCACTGGACACAGCACGGCTTTGCTAGCATGGCCCCCACGGAGGCCCCGAACCTCTGAACACAGCAGAGCGTAGTTGACCCGAGCTTCACAGATAGATACCAACACCTGCAGAAGCTAGCTTACCTGGAGTAGATCCTATTTCATTTTATTGCTTAAAATTGGGTTTTGTGGGAAATGCAGAAAAGCCTAAATGTGGTTTAAATATGATAGAATCGGGAGCCC
Organism: Canis lupus dingo; assembly: GCF_003254725.2. Taxonomy (NCBI): domain Eukaryota; kingdom Metazoa; phylum Chordata; class Mammalia; order Carnivora; family Canidae; genus Canis; species Canis lupus. The sequence goes on from NC_064255.1 coordinate 39,109,016, forward strand.
AGGTGGCTCAGCCGTTGAGCGCTGCCTTCGGCCCAGGGCGTGACCCTGGGGTCCCGGGATCGAGTCCCTGCAAGGAGCCTGCTTCTCCCTCTGCCTGTCTCTATCTCTCTCAATCTGGTCTCTTATGAATAAATAAATAAAATATTTAAAAATAAATATGATAGAATCTTATTTCGAACTCACAGAAAAGAGGTCTGAACGTGAGCAGTGGGCAGGTGATCATCAGGGACCCAGGGCCCTCGGGTCCTTTGCTCCAACATCCTCGGTCCCCGGGCTCCCGCCTTCTGCTCCAACCCGGCTGTCCCGGCGTAGCCCCCACATCTGCGCCCAAGTCGGGAGGGAAGGGGGCTGAGGGGGAGGAGGACCCACGCCTGCCGCCCGACGGCATGTCTGCTAAGTCGTGCGCGTCTCCCCCGCTCGCTCCTGTAGACGTGAGCGTGCTCACACGTCCGTACCTCTCTGCCGGGGGGACCCGGGAAAGGTAGACTGTGTTTCAGTCAAGAACCGGGTGTTTTCAATGGAGAAGGAACGGGGAGTGGATACCGAGGCGACAGCGACCACAGGTTCTGCACAGACACGGGCCGACACACACCTGGAACCACAACATCTTCTTTCATGAAGGATATTAGAGATTTTTTTATATTCGTTTTTCAAGTGGGAGAAATGTTCCCGAAAATACCTATCGGCAAGGTAACGGGAGCAGAGCCCCGAGCGCAAGTGTCGGGCGCCGACCGGTCGCCGCTGCCCTGTAGCAACGACACGTCTCCGAAAGCGTGGTGACCGCGGCCTTTCAGTGAGCCCAGATCTGTCGCCGGGGGTCTCCTAGCGGAGGGGACATGAGGGGGCGGAGGGGCGTCACCGTGACAGTGTTGGGGTTGAAGCAAGACCTTGGGACCTACGGTGGCCTCCGAATCGCGCAGGCAGGGCCGGGCGTGAGCAGTCGGGTTCTTGCCCTTGTCCCTCACCTCCTCCTGCCTGTCCTGACACGTCCCACATCAGGGATCGGGGCCAGCAGTGCCCCCAGGACCACCGGCCTCTGGCCCCTCCCCAGACAGTGGGGAGTCTTCCTGGGAGGCCCGGCTGCTCGAGCCCCAGGGCTGTAGGGGCCCGGCGAGGGTCCTATTCCCGAGCCAGGCTCTGTGGCCACCGCCCCTGGCCGACGCACTGGCGTTCCGGGGACACGGACGGGGCGGCCAGCCTCAACCTCGCTCCCCTTCACCTGCCTGGTCTGTGCGTGTCGCTCGCCGCCCCACCTTGTGTTCGCGTGCGCGTCTCTCTGTCTTCCTGCCGGAGCGCAAGCCAGTGGGGACAGGTATATATGGACTCCGCGGAGAGCCGCGCATCAGGCTCCTGGAGGATGCCGGGAAGCATCCGAGGGGTGAACAGCCCCCCAGCCGGCGCATCGTAGGTGCAGGTGGGTCATCGAGCTGGAGAAGCAGAGCCTCAACCGCTCCAGAGTGCGGCTCGGCCCCTTTATAAGTCACAGAGGAAGCGGACAACGCTGAGTGGGAACACGGAGGCATCTGGGCTTCCTCAGATGCCTCCAGCCACCCAGCAGCCTTCGCAGCTCTCGTTTCCACTGACTGAGGAGGACAGACGAGTGAGAGCGTCCGGAAACACCGCAGAGGCCTCGGCCCCCACGCAGGCGTCGCGCCCGTTTGCTGGAGCAGCGGGTACGGCGGGCGGCTTGGCGTCCGGTCTCTGCCGCTGAAGTGCTCCCCGTAGAAATAGAAATGCTCCTGGGGTCCTGGCTGGAAACACGGACGCCTCGACATGGGCCCCGGAAGGACAGCGCAGGCCGTCTGGCTTTGTGTTGGGCTTTCAGCTTTCGCTGTCCCCAGCAGCTTAACCGCGGACGACCTGATGGAAAATCCGGGAACTCCCTCCCGCAGCTGAGGCCACGTCTTTATTTCTGGCTGAAGAACCAGCTTCTCGCTTCACCCTGAGGGTGCAAGGGACCAGGTTGGCCAAGGGTGACCACGCACGGGTGGCCCGTTTTTCACTTTTCCAACCAGCCGTGCCTTTCAGCGTCCGGCTCTTGCTGGTATCACTGACCCACTCAACAGGTGGGGAAGCTGAGGTCGGGGGAGCAGCTTGCCCTGGGCGCCCCACGACCAGGTGTGGAGCCGGGATTCAAGCCCCACGCCCAAGCCTCACGCCCCACTCTCCGCACCCCTAGACGGCCTCTGTTTTGCCGTATCCGTGGCTCGGGGCCAGGGCCCCAGCAGCCGTTAGCAGGGGGCATTGCGCACAGAGGGAGGATCGGCGCCTGTGGGGAAGGGGCCGCGCCGCTCGTGACACATGACCCCGCCCGGGCGCGGCAGCCGGAGCTGGGGCCCGGTGTGGGGATCCCAGGTTTGCTGCTTCCCGTGTGACCTCGCGGGTCTCGTGGCCTCTCTGGTCTCACTGTTCTCTTCGGTGGAATGAGGACAACGCTGCCCGCGTCGCCGAGGGGCCACGAGGTCAAGCGCAGCTCAGAAAGCCCCAGGCTCTGGCCGTTTGGCCCGTCCTCAGGGACACATGGCCCCAGGTCAGCACCTGCGTTTCCAGAGGAATCGAGTACAAGACCGGATCCGGGTCAGACGAGCGCTCTCGGCGCCGCTGCGGGCTCCCCCGGGGCAGCCGCTTGCCCGCTGTGGGCACAGCCTGGCCACTTGCCACCTGCGAGGCAGCAGCTTCGGCCCACCACGGGGTGGAGGGCATGGCCGCTCACGCTCACACTCGCCCTCGCGCTCACACTCATGCTCACACTCACGCTCACCCTCATGCTCACCCTCATGCTCACTCTCAGGCTCACCCTCACCCTCATGCTCACACCCACCCTCACATTCATGCTCACCTTTGTGCTCACGCTCACCCTCAAGCTCACCCTCATGGTCACCCTCATGCTCACACCCACCCTCACATTCATGCTCATCCTCACTTTCACACTCACCCTACCCTCACTCTCACACTCATGCTCACCCTCATGCTCACCCTCATGCTCACCCTTGTGTTCACGCTCACACTCACGCTCACCCTCATGCTCACACCCACCCTCACACTCATGCTCACCCTCACTTTCACACTCACCCTCACTCTCATGCTCATCCTCACACTCACGCTCACTCTCATGCTCACCCTTGTGTTCACGCTCATGCTCACCCTCACGCTCACCCTCACTTTCACACTCACCCTCGCCCTCATGCTCACGCCCACCCTCATCCTCGCACTCACGCTCATGCTTGCCTAGGCCACATGACACCCTATCCTCCCGGGGCTGAGCTGGCCATGTGGGAGGAGGCTGAGGCTATTCTCTCCATCCTGCCCTCCCTTCTCCCCCTCCCTTCTTTTCTGGGGGGAGGGGGAATTTTTTTTTTATATTATTTAATTTAAATTCAACTTGCCAGCGCGCGGTGTAGCACCCAGTGCCCGTCTGCAGGCCGAGCCCTGGACGCCTGTGGGCGCAGCCACCATCCCGTCCAGAGGCTCCTGCCACCGAGTGTGGTGGGGGTGCCGGGCTGCTGGTGGGGATGCTGCTCACTGAGGCATTGGCTCCGGGGCAGACCCGCCGGCATAGACACTTTCCAGAACTGCGTGGGGCAGGTGCAGGCAGTAGCGCCCCGGGGCGGCCACGGGGTGAGCTCCGTCGCTGCGGGTGAGGGCAGGCCCCTGCCAGCGTCGGCGCCGTCCGGGTTTTAGGCGCGGCTGGAGGGGATGAAACTGAGGTTTACCTTCGGCGACTGGAGTTGCTTTTGTCGCCGTCAGCCTGGACTGATATAACCAAGGCGAAGACAGCAGCGGGGACAAGGCTTTCATTATGGTGCAAGGCAGAGCAGCTGGCTCTGGTGACCTTTGTCCCTGGGGCCTGGCGTCGGGTGTGCCGCGGGCGCTCGGCCGGCCTCCGTCTGCAGGGCGCGCATTGTTGGCGGCCCGACTTGCGGCCGCCCTGGCCCCCAGCGCCCCGCCGGCCGCCTGGATTCTTTGGAGGCACCACGAAAAGAAAAGCAGTTTGCATATTTTTCATTGCTGCTTTTTTTTTTTTTCCTTACTAACTTTCCGCCTCGGAAAGACAGGTCCCTCTCAGAGCCGGCAGCTCTCCCGGGGCGGCAGGATGGACGGGCGCTGCTCGGGGACACACGCAAGTGCTGTGCAGGGTACGGGGTGGGGTGGGGGGGCTGATGGGTGCCCCAGGGCCCGGCAAGGTCACGGCGTGCGGTTCCCCGGCGGCTCTGCCCTGTCGCTGTCCTCCTGTGAATCCAAACATCATGATTTTTTTATTCTTCTTTCCTTCGACCTTTAAAGACAAACCGTGGTGGCATGTGCGTCACTCGGGTGTTTCTGTTTGTTGTTTGAGTTGTGCGCAGTTTCCCGATCAGGAAGGTGTGGCCGGGGTCCGGGAACGAGATGCCGGCCTGGCGGCGGCCCTTCATGACTTTTCCACCCAACGCCACGCGCGGGGCCCTCGTTGCGGCGCCCGAGCTGGGTTCCCTCTCCGTCCGTGGCCGGGGGGCCTGAAGTCCTTCCGTTTTGTTTTTGGACAGGAGACCGATGACATCGAGAGCCCTAAGCGCAGTATCCGGGACAGCGGCTACATAGACTGCTGGGACTCCGAGCGCAGCGACTCACTGTCCCCACCTCGCCACGGCCGAGATGATTCCTTCGACAGCCTGGACTCCTTCGGGTCCCGATCGCGGCAGACGCCCTCGCCAGATGTTGTCCTCCGGGGAAGCAGCGACGGTAGGTGGCGGCCGTGGGCCCCTGCGCCCTCGCGGTCGCGCGTGCACAGGGGCGGCTGTGGCACCGCGGGCACCTTGCTGGGACCAGTAACTCCGAACTGGGAGGAGAAAAGTGCTTGAATGTTGTTTTCCAGGGCCCCCCCAGTTGGGGTCGGCTCCGCCTGCGGCCATTCGCACGAGGCCTCCATGAGCAAGGGGAAAGCGGGTTGCCTCCCTCCCTGCCGGTTCAGGGACCCAGGCACTGTGCAGCCGTGAGCTCGGACCCTGTGCCCAAGCTTTTATGCTCCAGGTGCAAGGAAGGGAAGCGTGTCGGCACCACAGTGTAGACGTGAAGACGAACCCACTCCCGGACTGGAGCCGCGCCGCACGCTCAGGGACGGGCTGAAGCCCGGGAGGCTTTAACGGGGGCTTCAGGCAACCTGCTCGGAGCTCCCGGCGCCTGCACGCTGGCTGCGGCCCTCACGGTACAGGGCCCAGCCTGCTGGGCTGCTCCGAGTCCGGCTTTGAGTTAAACCCCGTGGATTTCATATCACCTGCAAGGAATGGCCGCTTCTCTAGGAATCTGGGGTCATGCAACCTGATGTGAATCTGACACGTCACCTTCCGGAAGCTGTTGCCATCAGTTACCGTGCACCTTCGCACCTCCGTACTTTCGGGGCGGAGGATGGCTCGCTCCTGTCCCCAACCTGCAGAAGGGGGCTGAGGCTGGTGCGGTGTTTTGTTTTTTTTTTTTAATCTGTTTCTACTTTTTCTATGCATTGCTTGATGCTGACATTTCTAGAGACATTTTCTAGAGACTTAAGCTCCTCTAGGGGATGAGAATTGCCCCTTAGGGCTGAAAGATCCCTTTCCGCCATAAAAGCCTAAGATACTTGGAGGTTTCTCGCGCCCAGGTCCTCAATGGGTAACCTGGCACCTGGCGTGCAGGGCAGCACAGGTTGCGAGCCATGTGGCTTCTTGCTCAGCCCTCCTGGGGCCGCGGGACGTTGTGCATCTGCGTTTTACGGATGAACCCGACAGAGGGTCAGGAACTGTGAGCCTGAGATTTAGACCCTTAAACGGATGGTACCCACACTTCTATTTACCCAATAGATCTTTGGGATTCTAGAACGACTGGGCTGATGCTTTCATTTTTCAGCTTTGCAACAAATGGAGCAGCCTCGGGGCCGCGTAGTATGTGACCCCAAAAGAATTCCATGGCGCATTGTGAGCGGCCTGGAAAACATCCCTAAAATGTGGAGTGCGTGTGCAGTGCCGCCCACAGACTAGAAGCTGCAGCACCAGCCCGTGACCGGCCGCCCAGCCCACCCGCTTACCGAGCACGTCTGCACCGAACTATGTCGTGTTACCGACTGTTTTTTTTTTTTTTTTAGAGACCTACCATTTTCTTCAGCTTGGAGCTTCACAAGTGGTGACGGATCCTTCATTCTGTCAACCTCGGGAGGGGGGGTAGTTCAGAGTTTGTGACGAGCCCCATCCTGAAGGGATCCAAGGCGGTGATCTCTGATATCCCGCTAACGTGCGCTGAGGCACAATGTAGTTTGCGACAGGATGGATGCACTCAAGTCCTTTGATTTATTTTCTTTTTAAGGATTTTATCCATTTATTCATGGGAGACACAGAGAGAGAGGCAGAGACACAGGCAGAGGGAGAGGCAGCCTCCATGCAGGAGCCCGATGCAGGACTCGATCCCGGGACCTCGGGGTCATGCCTTGAGCCGAGGGCACACACTAAACTGCCAAGTCACCCAGGGATCCCGTGCTCAAGTCCTTTTATAAATATTTTTTCTGCATAAAGAATAATATGAAACTGAGCCTCACAAAACACCGTTCGGGAAAGAGGACCCTACACACCAATCTCGCAAAGCAGCCTCATATCTGCAGGCTTATGTTCTTGCAAACTGATCGAGACCTAATGAGGTTTAAAAACACACTTAAAAAAAAAAAAGCATTTTTTTTTAAATCTGCCTTTAAAAATAGCATGATTTTATTCAAATGCATGTTGTAGTTTATCAGCGTTTACGGTATTTTTTTAAATGTCAATCAAGAAGACTGTTAATCCTAAAACCCACTTTTAAATCTAGAAGAACTTTTTTTTTTTTTTTAAGTCTTGAAAATTCATTTCCTAAGGACTCACAATCAGGGAAAATCCTAGCATAAAGTTCTCCGGTTCCATGTTGGGTCTGTATTTCCATACCCTTGAGGCCCGCTGACCTATTCAGGGAGGACGGTCAAGAGCCACGCTTGTGAGGGTCGTGCAGGAGGCCTGCTGGCCCCCGGCACCCGTGAAGCCAGCCCGTCCTGCTGCCTCAGTGCCGGTTCCTCCTCCCAAGGCCGCTCGATGGACCCCACGGAAGAGGAAATACAAAGCCTTCCACTCGATTGCTTTTAAAGTTAAGAATAAAAAATAAATAAATAAATAAATAAGTTAAGAACATAGTTTATAAATATGATGTGTTTTGTTAAATGAACATTGTTTTATAAAAGGGTGAGTTGAGGAAGAGAAATAAGGAACGAGAGAAATTTAAGTGTAAAAGGAAGATGAGAAAGCCGGGGATGCCTGGGTGGCTCCGCCATTGAGCGTCTGCCTTCAGCTCATTGAGCGTCTGCCTTCGGCTCAGGGCGTGACCCCAGGGTCCCGGGATTGAGTCCTGCATTGGGCTCCCTGCATGGAGCCTGCTTCTCCCTCTGCCTGTGTCTCTGCCTCCCTCTGTGTCTCATGAATGAATAAATAAAATCTTTTAAAAAAAGAAAAAAGAAAGCCAAGGGTTGGGGTGCATATGGTCAAAATACAGGAAAAAAGAAAGCCCCCTAGTTAGCAGAAGGGAGAGAAACATAGCCCCCTGGAGAGGCAGGCTCGGACTCGGACAAAGCGGCACCGCCCCCATCGTGTGCTGCGCTGTCGTTGCCTGACGTTGGCATCAAGATCGAGGCCACCCCAGTGTGTGTGTTCGGGGTGAAGTCAAGCTCTTTTGAAGTCCTGGCCTTTGATGAGGATCCCGCCCCAACTCACGGAGGGGAGGCCGCAGCAGCCACTCTCTGGGTGCTCGTGCCGTCTCCTGGGCCTCCACCACCTGTTACCGTCTGCAGGCTTCCGGGAGGCCCCTGAGGTCTGTGTGCAGCAACGCAGGGGACAGACTGGAATTACGGCCCGGCCTCTGAGTCCGGAAAGCTGCCCCGTGTTCAGCTGGGTCCCTCCCTAGGCCTCGGAGCATCGGCACGTGAGCTCCTCTTCAACCGTCTGACAAAGACTTTTACCAAAAAGCGTGGGAGAGAAAAGGTGATTGCACACGTGCTGAGCTCCTGCCCTGAGACTGGCACTAAGGTGTCGTCAGGACAGGATGTCCTCAGCTCTGCACCCAAGGAAGCCTCACGGATTATAGGATTTCAGCCGTCAGCAGTTTGAGACGCCGCCGATTCCTGGGCCAGCCTAGCTGATCCCAGAATCGTTACCCTTCGTTCGTTCAGGAAAGGGTAGCGCTTCTCTAGTCGGGGTGCCGCACGCACACGCAGAGGACCCTTCGCGAGGAGTGAACCCAGGGGAAGGAGGAGCTTTGGTCCAGGGTCTGGAGAAGAGAAAGTGGAGGCCCAGCTGCTGCGTCCCGGCCCTGGCCGCAGAGGGGGCTCTTTGGGTGTCTCCGAGCCTCCACGTCCGCCCGGGTCTGCGAAACGGGGATGGTATCAGATCAGGATTCAGATCCAAGCGCCCAGCAAGGTCAGAAAACGTCAGGGTCTGTTCATGAGGCCTCTCACTGGGGGGGGGGGGGGGGGGGGGCGTGACCACGTCCCCAGGCAGGCGGACACACTGACGAACGGCCTCGGGGTAGGAGAGTGCGGAGCGACGCGTCAGAAGCCAGCGAGACTGACACGGACAACTTGGGAAGGGAGGCGAAGCCACGAGGGATTTGTGCCCACATGCTCCGTCAGTGACAAGGAACAACTCGTTTACGGCCCGTGCTTCTGACTTTTAAGGCCTTTCAGAAGCCGTCGAGTCATTTAATCTGCAGGCGCATCATTTCATTCCTGTTGTTACCGCCAAGGACCGGCAGGTGCGTTAGAGCCGGCCTGGGAGCCCACAGTGAACGCCAGGACCACCCAGGATGGCGACAGAGAGTGGCCCGCGCTTGCCGAGCGCTCACCGTGCCAGCCGCTCACACGGACCCGGTCCTCCCAGAAGCCCCGCCAACCAGGTGGCATCCTTATCCTCCCTTTGCAGATTGGGGAAACTGAGGCATGACCTAACGACTGCAAAGCTAGTGAGTGGCCGAGCTCAAAGCGAGGTGGATCAGTCCTAAAGCCCTGTCCGCTGTCCTCTGCCTCGGCTGCCCCTTCTCTTGACTCCGTCGCGGGCGCTCCTCCCAAGTGTACAGGAGTCCCCTCTTCCTGATGCTCGCTGTGCTGAAGGGTTTCCGCCCGAGCCCCCCCTCACTGGGCACCACTGAATTCCTTTGCGTCGCCCACAGCGCTGTCTAATCCAGAACCGATTCGTGTGCCCGTCAGATGATCTGAGGCTGCCCGCCGGGTGCAGAGACGCCAGCTGAACCCTGCAAACCCCTGTCCTCCAAGCGTGAGGTCAGCGGGGTCACGCATCTGCAGGGCAGGGTGGATGGGGCCCCGGGGTCCGCAGGAGGAAAGGGGGGCTACAGTGAAGGCCACAGGCAGGGCTCCGGCTCGGGGGTACGCGTGCATCACACCTCACAGCGCCTCCTGGGAGGCAGCCCTGGGCCTCGCGGGATTCGGCCACCCGTGTGAGCACCGCTCTTGTCCTCCGTGTTTCCCCCTTGCTGATGGCCGACGCCCCCCGGGCTTCCGTAATCTGGCTCCGCTTGTCCCACGGACATGAGGCCCTGGGGCCTCCCGCGCAGCCGGGCTCACCTCTGCGCCCCTACTTTGACTTTCTCCCCCTGATCTGAGTTCAGAGCTTGCCCCAGCGTAGCTCTGCTGGACGGATGCTTGGCGTTTGGTCAGTGGACGGTCCAGGGTGGGGGATCCCCAGAGCCCCGGGCCGGCCCCGCGCACCGGTTCAGCGCCCATGTCTCCTCTCCAGGGAGGGGAAGCGACTCTGAGTCTGACCTGCCGCACCGCAAGCTGCCGGACGTGAAGAAGGATGACATGTCTGCGAGGCGGACGTCCCACGGCGAGCCCAAGTCGGCGGTGCCGTTCAACCAGTACCTCCCGAACAAAAGCAACCAGACGGCCTACGTGCCGGCGCCTCTGAGGAGGAGGAAGGCTGAGCGGGAGGAGTACCGGAAGAGCTGGAGCACCGCCACCTCGCCCCTGGGCGGGGACCGGCCCTGCAGGTGAGGCCCGGGGGGGCCCTGGCGGAGGGTGCAGTGTGGGGGGACGGGCATCCCGTCTGCGGGTCCCTGCCGAGCCTGTGGATGGTGGAGACTGGGTCTGCTGCCAGGTCGCTGGGGGCACAGCGGCCGCCCAGTTCCTTTGCGGAGGCTGCCTGCCTCCCCCTCCCATCAGTTGGGTGCACAGAGCCTTGCCTTGGTGCAAGAAGAGTTTTCCTGGGCCTAGAGACGTGCTCACCTGGATGCGAGCTCGGGGGTGTGAGGGTGCACGGGATGTGTCCCCGACCCCCGCGTGGGGCGCACCGAGGCCAGGGGGCGCACTGGGACGTCGGCGGGCATCTCCCTGGCACCCGGTTAGGTCCTCGTAGTGTGCATCCACTTACTCAGCAGGTATTTACAGGCCCCTTCAGGCCCCAGGGACCCAGTGGGAAATAAGACAAGCCCCCGCCTTCAAGGGACTCCTGGGCCAGTCCGGTCCTTTGAGCAGAACCATCCTGACCCTTGCACCCTTATTTCCCACGGTCCGCCTTTACTGTCCGTGACTTTCATCGAACAAACACGCTGTTAAAAGTCTTGATTGTTGAGCAAGACATGACTTCCACCTTCCCAGCAGAAAAGGCCCTTCGCCTCTCACTAGCCCCCGTGAAATAGCTCTTGGCGTTGGGATGACGCTGCCCTGTAGCTAATGGCCACGTTCACCTTTCTTCACGTTGCCAGGACCGTATCGCACGTCATGACTTTTTTTTTTTTAAGTGAAAAGTAAGATGAGAGTGGCCACGAGGTGACACGTGGCTGCCCCCCCGCCCCCCGGACTGTTAGTTTGGTAAACCATGTTGTCCACTCACATAGCTATCCTGAAACGATAGAGGAAGAGGGAAGTGAAGTGGGGTCTCCTTGTGACGAGGACCCCGCCGGCCAAGTGCAGCCCGGTGGGAAGCCTTGTGGCAGGGGCTCAGGACGGCCCGCCGGCCGCGGGATGGAGCAGCCTCCTCCGGGGGGGCCCACGGCGGCACCAGCTCCCCAGTCCGAAGACAGAGATGCCGTCGAAGTCCAGAAGCGCCGACGGCTGGAGCAAGCTGGGATCAGAGTGAGGCCGGCGGCGCGGCGCTTTGCCAGGTTAGGCCGAGGGCGGCCTGCGGCACGGGGGGGCCGCCCTGCTTCCACTGCCCGCTTTGCCCTTTGCAGTGCTGCGCCCCTGCACCCCGAAGGGGCTGTGAGTCCTGGCCCTGGGCATGGCTCCGTCAAGAACCTGGTTGTTCTAAATGGAGGCGAACAGCGAGCTTCTTGCTGCTTCATTAGACTCGTCCTGGTCGGGGGGGCTGTGGATCCCCCACGCGAGAATGTTGTTTCCCGATAGCCCGCCGTGTGTTGGTCGCCCCACGGCTCCTAAATGGCTCTTAACCCTGTCTGCGCTCACCGGAGACGAGTTCCTTGGAAATGGGGGGCTCCCTTTTTAGAAAGCATGGCTGGCCCCCGCCGACCCACCCCCTCTTCGTCCCGCAGGAGTGGTAAGGAGGCGCCCGTCGGCCTGCCCTCCCGAGGCACGCTGATTCCAAAACAAAAGAGGGCGCGATGCCTTCCTTGGTTGTACCAATGGCACCAGCCTGACTCCGCGGGACGGGGCGAGGGGAGCCGTGGGCAGCCCCAGCTCCACAGTCGGGGGCAGCGCTTGGAGAAGCTACTTCATTTCCCCCCTATAACAGCCGCAGAGATCCCAACAAACCGTCACGACACCAAACCTTGACACGTTAAAATCCCTAACACACAGTTTGACGGTTGAATTTCCATTTAACTGGAAGCGGTGGGTGACATACCCATTTTCAGGAAGGGTAAACTGAGGGCTGGTGACAGTCGGCGACTCGCCAGCCCGAGCGCTGGTGACCGCCCGCCTGGAGGCCAGATCCTAATGTTCCAACCACAGAACTGCATCTGTGGTTGAACAGAACATTTGCCATTTTTCCATACGACTCCAAATGTGGTTAGTGCTGCACGGTCTGGTTCTTAAACTGGAAGTTCCAGCCCTGAACCTATATGGACTTAATCGTGGAGCACCTTTGTATTGATTTGAGAGGAGAAAATACCACCCCGTGTGTGGTATCTCACTTAAGTGTGTCCTAAACACACACTTGCTTCTAGAAGACTCTACCATAAAAGTGCATTACAAGCAGCTCTCTGGATTTCTGAAATAAGAGTGATGTTGTAGAATCATAAAAAAAAAAAAAAAATCAAATCCAGATATTCTATAAATTTTGGTGGAAAGACCTCATTGGAGACATATTTTTTCAACACCATTTTACATTACTTGCTGAGAATACAAAGATGAGTAATGTCCCCTAACCAGGTATTGGCTTTCAGGCCCAGGGGGAGTAGTAGGTAACACAGGTAAGACTGTGAAGTCACCAAGAATATCCTTGACACACATACCTTCATTTTTATGACATCTGGGAAGTCTTTAAGGCAAAATTTCCCGAAGACACCGTGATATTTTTCCCCCCGTTTTATTATCACTTTCAAAAATTACTACTCTGCTTGGCTAAAATCTTTAAAAAATGGATTCTTCTATAATCACCAGTCTGGTTGAGGGTAATTTGCATTGGCTGTTCGAGTTTCTTCTTCCATAATCCTTGGCCACTTTCTCCCCATTTAAAAAAATATTCATTTTATTAGAACACTGAGCATGAGATCTCCCTTCTGAACAAATCCTTATTTTTCTTTTTTCTGAACAAATCTTTAATTGTCCGATACAGCGTCGTTGACTGTAGGTAGTGTCGCGTGTTGAGCTCTAGAATTCGTTCGTCCTTCCTAAGGGGCGCTTTATGCCCATTGATCAGCAACTCCCCGTTTCGGTGGTGAAATAAGTATTTGACTAAAGTATTTGACTAAGTATTTGACTCCTAGATCTGACATTTCAGAGGAATCGTGCAGCATTTTTCCTTCTGTGACTGGCCTGTTTCAGCCTGATAGCCTCAAGGTTCATCCATAGTGTCACATAGTGGAGAACTTTCTTCTATTTAAAAACTGAGCGATACTCCACTAAACGTAAATATCACATTTTCTTCCATTCATCCATCAGTGGACACTTACGTCATTGCCACAATCTGGGCCACTGGGACTAGTATGGCAGTGAACACGGGAGCCCTAGCAGCTCTTACAGGTCCTGATTTCGATTCTTTGGGATGAATAACCAGAAGTGGGATTGCCAGGTCAGGTGGTAGCTCCATTTTTAGTTTTTCAAGGACTCTCTCTGTCATCTTTAGAGTATCCAAAAGGGCAATAAGAGATGAGTGCGGAGCTTCACGAATCTAAGTCAGCACACCCAGGAGCCATGGTGATGGAGAAAAAAGAAGAGATTTGACGAGGCTGGGAATTCCCTGGGTGACCTGTGTCAGTGACCGTGAGGTTTATTTCGTGATGACGTATTGAAATCTTTTATGGTGGCTCCCATTCTGTGCATGAACCCAGAATCTTGGTTTGTTTACATATGTAACTCTGACGGATGAATATTACTTATGTGGTCGTCCTTGGTGCCGTCCACGTTTCCCGTTACCTGGCTCAGTTGTTCACATATTCCATCCAAGTTAGCGGCATGAGGCCGAGATCCCCAGGTCTGTAAATATCATCTCACCTGAGATCTTCCGACTCGGCATTTAAAACTGGGTTCAGGAAAACGATTCATATTCCCAGAGAATGTCCCCAACAGCGGTGTGATGCAGCTGCTCCAAACGCCCGGAATTCTGTCGGCAGATTGTTCAGCCACGAGCTCTCCCGTAAAGGTCGTACACATACCGCGTCCCTGGCCTGCCTGCGTCCCTGTCACTCACATTCCGCAGGCTTCACTGGAATTGAGAGTCACGCTAAGTTTATCCACATTTGGAATCTTGCTTTTAATGTGGCAGAAAGTAGCTTAACGGGAATGAAACACATAAAGATGAAAAGGCGTCTTGGGATCTGGAAAATCAGAATAGGAAATATGTAACACATTGAACCTCCACTTCCCATCCTTGCCATCCGGATGGCTTCTGGCTGCCATATTCCTGAACCCAGCAAGAGGCCCCACATCTGCTCCATGGTCCATTTCGTAGCTGGGAAAGTCTGTGTCTGTAGATATGGGTCATGACATAAAGTCCCGGGCAAGGGATGGAGGTGCACAAACACCAAGGCTTTATTTCTGTACTATTGTCCTGCGTTTTCCCCCAGTATTCTCAGACACCTCCTGTAGCCTTTCTAATATGGCATGAAAAGGAGCAAGAGTGCGCTGTATTCTGTTTTCATAGGAGATTAGAAGCCCAGAAGCCCCGGGCTTCCTGCCTAACCATCTATTAGGAGGTATCTTAGCATCGAGGGAGAGAAAGTAGGACTTCGTAATGAAGGTGTGGAGTTTAGTGTGTTTTAGAGTCACCACCGAAATAAGAAGTATACTAACTACTTTCTCTTCTATTTTAGTTTGTGATTAAGTCAGCTTAATTACCCCCAAACATGAGACTGTGCCACAAAAGCCAAGATTTCTGTTTTTAAGAGGATAAAATAGGAACCAACATTCACTTCCCCCGAATTAAAATGCCAGGGAGATTTGAGCTCCCTTACCTGCTGTTTCCTATTGGAGAACTGATGTGTCTTTTGGGGGTTTTTTTGTTTTGTTTTGTTTTGTTTTTAAAGCTGAATTATAGGTTTCACGTGATTGCACTTCTCTTCTAATTGTTTTCATATGTTCCAGCACTCAGTCATTTCTGCTGGTCTGTGGATCTTCTCAACCACACAGTAATTAATTACAGAGGGCAAAAAAAAAAAAAAAAAAAAAATCTCTCCGAAGAACAATAGGCATTTTTGAGATCTTTAGAGGAAGAGTGGATGCAGCTAAGTGCCAGCCCCCTCTGCTCAGTGGAGCCTGTGGCAGTGGCTGTGGCTGAGCAGGTCCTGGGGGAGCGGGGCAGGCGCACAGGGAGCTTGCAGGGGCCTCTGGGACGCTGGACGAGAGTCCGGGGTGGACCAGGGTGAGCGCGGAGGTTTCTGGCGTTGCCCCCGACGTTCCCTGGGGGCCTCACGGGCCCTTCTGGAGAGCCCGGTCTCTTTCAATAGAACAAACCGGCTGCCAGTCTGAGCTGGTTGCTTGTGTGTCACCAAGTGGAAAGGGGAGAAAGCAAATGCCAGCTCCTCCTTAGTTCAATCACTCTCTCGGTCAGTCTGAAATCTCTAACGTGGAGGCAGGAGCGCTTTCTTCCCCTCACCTGCCTCGAGCCCACGGTCTATCCTGCAGAGGCAGCTTTTCCTGCTGCCGGTGAGACTGGACAGGGTTGCCAGGCTGGGGACAGGGCTAGGGTTCCTCGTGTCACGGGTGAAGCAGAGCCGCCCCTTCTTCCCAAAGTGACTCCTCTCCGAACGACTGGAAAAAATAAAGAGTCCAGGCTCCCCCGTGAACATGGAGCCAGATGCCCCGAGCCTGCCCCTGCAAGTCACTTCATTGCCCTAAATTCGGATAACTGGAGCTCGAAGCCTCAGGGTTCTCCTCCAGAAAGTAGACGCGATAACCGCCACCTCCCCTCCCCCGCCGCCCCATCTCCCAGAGTTTTCATGAATCTGAGATGCACAGGCTGCTTGGGGTGCCGTGAGGATCAAAACCCGAGGAGGGACGGCTGAGGCTTTAGGCAGACCGGCCTTCTGCTCTTTCAAGGGAGAAAGAAAAGCCCGATACAAAGAGTCACTTAAAAGCTAGTCACGAGGCATCTACCGCTTATGCATCAGGGGTTCCCGCGTGGCCAGAGGTACCGCCCGGATTTTGTGTTTTTATTTTATTTTTCTCCTCTTTCTCTGAGTCTGCCTTCAAACCCTGAATTTACAGGATTCAAGCAAGTAGTAGCGGAAAATCAGTCATTGTGTCTGTTGTTTTTCAAGGGGGCAGGGAGTGGCTTTCGGCGGCCAACGACACAGGGAGCTTTCTTCACCGTCGTTTTGTGTTGTAAGTCCACACAGCTAAATTGAGGTCCCTTGAGGCACGTCCTGCCACACTGGGCGTTTAGCCTAAAAAGAAACACCCCAGGGAGCTGGCAGGCTGGCCTGGGCTCCTGTGATAGAGGGAACACCAGATTCCCCTGCTCAAGTTGGCCGCGCGGGTTGGCGGGGGCATTTGCATAAACACATACGTTTTGCTCTAAAGATTTCTGCCTGAGTTGGGGGGAGATCAGAACCGGTGATCCCCGGTCAAAGAATGAAAAGTGTGCTGCCTTTGAACCTTAAGAGGTTCCAGTTAGGGGCCCGCTCCCCCGCCCCCAAACGTAGAGTCTGATCAGCTGAGATGAGAAAATGAGCTTGAAAACACTTGAGCGTGCGGTGCCCCGCGAGCACTGTGAGGTGGGATCCCTTAGCTTCTGCTCCTTCATCCCAGCAGAACCCTGCGGTCCGTCATCAGCAACGCCAGTCACGGCTCTAATCCAAGCGCCACCCTCGGGGTCCCTTGAGTTAGTAACCAGAATCCTTCTCTTTCTCCTGTGTCCGTAGCGGGGATAATGCCCTATTTTTACATCATGTCCTGCTCTCAGCACTGCTCCCGGCCGGTCTCGTGTTGCACGTGCAGTGCAGTGGCCACAACAGAGCCCCTGGAGCCAGGCTGCCTGGGTTTGGATTTTAATGTAAGCGCTGGTGCTTTGACCTTGGGCAGATTTCTTAAGCTAGAACCTACTTTCCCCTCTTGAAATGGCAACGCTGATAACACAGACATCGCAGGGTTAGGGGACTAATGCGTAGGCGGTCTTCTATCCCAGAGTGTGTGCTCAGTGGCTGTTGGCCGCTTCCTCTGTCATCAACGTTGTGCTTTTCAAGTAGTGCCTTTTTGAGGAGATTGAGTCAATGGCCCGTGATTTCCTTTGGCCATTCTTCGTGACCGTAGTCAACCCACGCCGGGCGGTACTTGCCAGGCGCACTGGCCAAGGAGGCGGGGAGGAGCAGGAGCGCCGTCCGGGGGTGGCCAGGCAGGACACGGAGACTCAGGCATACAGCTCCAGGGGCAGGGTCTCATATTTTAAGAAATTTATTCAGGAAGCAAAGCACTGCCGACCACTTGCAAACTCTGTGCTTTAAATTTTTATTGAGAACCATGTCAGTTGGGGCGCCCAGGTGGCTCAGTCGGCGAAGCGTCTACCTTTGGCTCAGGTCATCGTGGGGTCCTGGGATCGAGCTCCACATCCGGCTCCCTGCTCAACGGGGCGTCTGTTTCTCTCTCTGCCCCTCACCACGCTTGTGCTCTCTCTCTCTCACTTTTTCTCTCTCTCTTAAATAAATCAGTAAAATATTTAAAAGAAAAGGAAATGTCAGCAGTAAGGAAAAGGAATTTTCTGGGTCTGATGAGTGAAGATTTGATTTTCTAAAAGTCAGATGAAGCGAGGGCCTGCTGTAGCCATCAGATGCGTCCCCCTCGGGAGCCGTATGGAGCAAGAGCGCACGGGCCACCTGGTTGACCAGGTACACGGTCTCATTGCTCATTTTCCTCCCAGCTTGGCTAATTCCTCCTTCTTCATTTCTGAGATGAGTTGTCCTTTGAGGATGAAGGATTTACTCTTCATTCTCTCTTAAAAAGTGGAAACAAAGTAGGTAGGCTTTACAAGTCCAGATCTTTCCTTCACTTATCTTTATGAAATGAAAAGATAAATGACTTTAAAGATCTTCACATTTTCTTATTGCTAGAATAATAATTACTTAGAAGCAAGGCTGATCTTAGGAGTAGGGGGAAGGGAGTTTGTGTTCACACCAGATGGACACACTTGCCCCTATTCCGAACCCACATGCCTCCAACGAAGACAAAAACAAAACTCAGTGAAAAGTCCTGATAGTCCACCGTTAAACTACGTTCAGGAATTTAAGGTTTGAGGTCTTCAGTTATCTCTTTGAAAATGGAAATGGTGCCAAGCGATCGGTTTTTAGCCATTTTTGGCAAGATGGTTCACCACGATTTAGTTGACATTTAGCATACAACGAAAAAGAGCTGAGGGGTGGCCAGTCGTGGAAGATTGAAGACAGAGCCGCTCTTGGGAGGGTGCAGGGCAAGGGAGGCATTTACGCTTCGGGTCCATCCTGTGAATGGTCCTAAATGCTTCCAAATGTTTCATGTTAGCTTGGCTCTGCCGAAAGACCCTCCTCACACTTTGCAATCTGGCCCGTGGTCGAGGCTGGCTGTCACATGGCTGCAAGCATTAGCTTCTCCCCATGTCAGTTCCTTGGTGGCTCCAGTTGTTGCCCTGTCGCTCAAAACCACATTGAGTCCCCATTGGGTGCATTGCTAATGTGCTAACAAAAAAAAAACAACAACAACAACAAAAAAAAAAAGCTTTCAGTTCTTCCCAATGAGATGGCTTTAGATAGTCCCTCTCAGAGCCATTTAGGACCTTGCATTGCTGATGCTGATGGGGCTCTGTCTGTTAAATGGATTTAGAGCATTGCTAATGCCTGGCTAAACTCAAGGTTTTAAGACTCACCCCGACTGTGCTACAACTCCGGCCTGAAAGAGTGAGCAGATGTCATCCAAACTAACGATACTGAGAAGACTTTTCACTAACAGCACCGTTGTGTGTCCGGAGATGGGGGCTTAAAAATAAACATTGGGTCTGATCACACGGGGAGTTGTATTTAACTCTGCTCTACCAGTCACAAGCCGTCCAGTAGCGGGGAGGAAGCCGTTCAGGACACCATCCTTCGCAAAGATAACCCTTCCCCGACCCACCCGCGAGGCAAAGATTCAGAGTCAGGAGACAACGTCGCGCGTCGACGGCCCGACCCTGAGAAAGATGATTTTGCTGTGAGGAGAGCGAGGATGAACCAGACCAAGCCAAGGGTGCCGTTGAATCAACTCCTCTACGGGCCGTACCAGAAGAGAGAGGCGGGAAAATCAGACGGCAGAGAAGAGCACTCGAAGGGAATTTCAGAAAAGAACAGGCTAGAAGATAAAAGGTGTGCACTGTGTGTGTGTGTGTGTGTGTGTGTGTGCAAGGGAGGGAGGGGGGAGCATCGCGAAGAGAGGGGTCTCGGGTCTTAGCCCCGCTTCCTTTCTTTCCTGCCCCAGTTACAGGTAGTTGGTCGTGGTGGTTTATCCAGATATCCAGTGCCCCCGTCCATTCAGAGGAAGCAGAAAACACTTGTTCCTTGGCTGTAGCCTCTTCTCTCTTATCGGCGCCTTTTAGATATTGCAAGGCGGGGAGAGTGAGGCTTGCTCTTTCTTCCCACGTACCAGCAAAATCGCTTTGGCGTTTAATGATGGATAGATAACCTCTCATTTAAAACAAAACAAAACAACAACAAAAAAAACAAATCCAGAGTGCCTGGGCTGCTCAGTCGGTTGAGCACCAGACTCTTGATCTCAGTTCAGGTCATGATCTCAGGGTCGTGAGTTCAAGGCCACACTGGGCTCCACGGTGGGCAGCAAGCCAGAAATGGAACAAAACAACCTTCTCAAAAATACAATACACCTCGATTTTCCTATTTGCCTGTTACGGAAACTTTCTGAGTTGAGTTTCCTTCTCCCAGTGTTTTTCCCACCCTCTTAGTTTGACAAAGGAAAATGGTCATGGGATGGGTTTTGGCCAGCGATTTTTTTTTTTTAAATCCTAGGCGATGCATGGTTTTATTTAAGGCTAAATTTCATCGTACAGAGTTGATCATTCTTGTATTTTTTTCCTTGTACCAAAATCCGCGATTTACATCGTCCCAATTTGCCAGCTCTTTGCCCATCATTTTAAGAGGTCTGTGGATTCTGTTGAATGAAGAGTATAAGCATCTTGACTGTGTTTTACACGATCTGGATGGTTCTTTGGGTGGGGTCGCTGAGCCCAGGGGAGTAGTCCGTCCGTGGTGGTGGTGGTGGTGGTGGTGGTTCTGGGACGTGACAGGTACTAAATACCTGGAAGCTCCCCCGAAGCGGAGCAGGGATTAGCACACAGAAGCCAGCATGATGTCTTTCATGGGGCGCACTAGAGCTTCGGGAGCCTCTCACCCGTGCTGCTCCTGTCGGCATGCCTTGTAACCACGCATTTTGCAGGGGATCCGTTGGTGCATGTGAAACAGAGACTTCCGGACAACATGGACTAACATCGCGGCATGTTGATGAGGACCCGCAACTTGAGTCAGGAGAAGGAGGAGCTTTTGTGTCTCCTTTTTCCCCTTTCTCCTGCATGCAATTTTAATTCCTGCTGTTTCCAGCCTCGTTTGTGTGTTGTCACCTGACCCCAGGCTCTGGGCCTGGGATGGCCCGTGACCTCTCTGGAGAGCATCAGAGAATGGATGAAAGAAGAGAAGGCCCCGGTGGCTCTCGCCTCCACCCTTCCTTCCTCCCCTTTCCCAAACTAAAGGTAAAGAGAAAATTCTGTAGCCCTGCTGCGTGTCTAGGCTCTGCAAACGCAGCACATCATCCAGGTAACAAGAGAATGCCGCTTGGTATTCTGGCTTGGGTGATGGTGATGCCTCTTTTTTAAAAAAACCAAATCGCCCTATTATGTAGATTATTGAGATTTTCTCTCCTAGGAAGCATGCTTGGCTAGAATCTGGCTTTTAATGCTATGGATGTTTATGCACATGGACGCCACAGCTTTGGTGCAAACGGCACCTGGCAGCATGAAGCCGTCTAACGTCCACGTCTTAGCAGAACAGTTGAGAACATCATTTTAGAAAAAATTAAAAAATAAAAAAAAGACATCATTTTAGCATCAGCAAAGGGGACGAATTATTAACACAAGAACAAACGGGCAAGCACTGGGTGTTATTCTGCATGTTGGCAAATTGAACACCAATAAAAAATAAATTTATTATAAAAAAAAAAAGAAGAAAGAAACAAACGGGTGTTGGCTCTGTAGACCTAGGTAAAGGGGATACGGGTCTGTTTGGTTTTCAAGTCGACGTTCCCCGAACTTAGCCGGTGCCATCAGGAGGCAGAGACGGACCAGGAAGGTCGAGCCCTTCTGTCCTGGACCCGACCTACGTGTCCTCTCCAGCAGTCGCGAGAGTTTGTGGCTGAGAGATTTAGCATGTGAGCCGCGTGCCAGCCGGCTCCAAAGTAATCCTAGAATTTGGATCGTGCAGGGCTCGTTCCTGACATTTTACTGCTGCAGTAAAAGACATTCCGGGCGGGCTCGGGGATTCCATCAGGAGACCGAATTCATTATCGTAACTTGAATAGTGTGGGAATCGGGCTTCGTTACCACAACCCGAAATCTCATTACCATTCCTAATGGTCTTCCAGCCAAGCCCCGGCTTCCCTTCCTCAAAGCAGAGAGCGCCCTCGGGTGCAAAAACCCTGTCCCGTGACAGGCTCAGAAGGGTAGCTCAGGCGAAAGGCGGTTCCCTATTTTTTTTTTTTATTTATTTTTTTTTTTTTTTGAGAAAGGGAAAGGTGCTGCTATCCTGTCCTTGACCCCTGGAATTCCTCGCTTGACGCTCTGTCTGTCTGTCTGCCCCCCTCCCTCGAACCCGCTTTTGTCCCAATGATGTGGGGGCCTGGATAAAACCGACGGACGCCAGGGCTGCTCGCACTCGGGACAGCCGCCTGCAGAAGGGGTGCAAGGACGGACCCGGTCTTCACCCAGCGGACACTCGGGGCCGGCCCGCCACCCGCATCACGGAAGCCGACTCAGACACGTGGAGAGGCTCAGGGTGTGTGGCCTTTGCCCCTGGTTCTCCCCAGGCCGTGGCATCTTTGCACGTCAGCGGAATCAAACGCCGACCCTGTACCTCTGTGTACTCGCAAGGCCAGAGGAAAACACACCTGTCAAGACACGGGGTCAAGACCCGGGGTATATCAGGCATGAGCTGAGTTAGGAGCCGCTGGATGGAAAGCGTCCTCCTTCCCTGAACCGACTGCCCGAGGGGCACTTGGCGGCTTGTTTAACCGGAGGAACTTACACTTGGATCATGTGGCTGCCCCGCCGCCTCCACGGCATCGTGTCCAAAGGCCGTGGCCACCCAAGGCCCTGCTCACCCGGCAAGACACGGACCGTTTCCTCGTTGGCTCGGTGGATGGAAAAGCAGTTCTGCGGGAGCCGTAGACACAGGTCTCATAGCTCGAATTCAAGGAAATAAAAATAAATAAAAGCTCCCGCTAATCTGCACTCGCCTGCGCCCCCGAGCCTCCACCAGGAACCGAGGCAGAAACCGGCCGCGGCGGTGATCCCGGCGACCACGTGCAGCCCGCGACACAGGTCCCTGCGCTTCAGGCTCGCAACAGAGCTCGCACTGCACCCGTGGAGGCGGCCCGGCTCCGGGCGCCCAGTCCCACCTCCGCGTCCTGCTGCTGGTTGCGATCTGCGGCGGCTCCGCGTCAGCGGCACGAGGGTTGTGGCAGGCGTCGCCCGAGTCGCCGTTCGGGATCGCCTGCAATCTCGTAGAGCGACCCTTTCTCCCTCAGCTCCATCAAGCGCGATTTTATGGGTCTGAGACATTGAAGGAACTCGATGGAAGGTTCTGAGGATCCCCTCGTGTTTCCTCTAAGGACATGCTGATAAAAGTCAGGCTCACCTACCTCCTCCCTGTCTCCGCTCCCACGGAGGGAGGAAAAAAGTCGTGACCGACATCAGGAGCTCACACGTGGACGTTGACATGGACAAGGCGAGAGTGAAGGTCTCCCCCACACACACTTAAAAAAGTATAATAAGTCACTAATGGAAAAAGGGGCCTCGCTGGGGGTTCCTGAGAACCCAGAGTCCCCTGGGCTGAGCCGCCACCGAGCGGGTGGGGGCCTGGGTCATCCTGGGCCACCAGCTGGTGTTTCAGAGGCTGACAGGGACCCGGTGGGTGCCGAGGAGCAGAGGCGGCGGCCACTGGGAGCACTCACCTGCGCTGCTGCGGCTGTCGGGCCCTGGGACGCAGCTCGAGCAGTGTGTGCACCCCGGGGCCCTGATGGCAGTCCCCGTGGCCAGGGTGGCGCTCCCCGGGCCAAGCGGCCGGCCTTTGCATGCAGCCAAGGCCCATTCTCGGCGCCGTGAAGCCCAGAGGGGGCCCGTCCCCGCGAAGCGCCCGCTGCATGCCGGCATCCCTATCCAGGTGGTGGCTGGGACGGTGCGACCAATAACAGCTGGGGCGCGTGGCGGCCTTGACCGGCAGACCCGTGAGCTGCCCTAGTCTATGTCTCCTGGCCTCCAAGCACAAGGTTAGGGGACAGAAGAGCACTCAGAGGGGACGGCGGCGCCGCCTGGAGGGACAGTGACCCGAGCAGCCAAGGGGACCGGCACGGCTCACGACACACGACAGGCCACCCGCGCGGGGCAACCCGACGTCTGGCACGCATGTCGCATCCAAGGCGAACCAGTTCCCTCCAGTTCCATTTGCAAGACACCGGGCTGCGCAGGAACCTGCCAAGGCCCCGATGACAGATAAGACGTCAGCAGCTTCTCCAGAGCCTTCGCCCCCGGGGGTCCTCGGGCACCTTGCGAACGACCATGGCGCCTCCATGTCGCTGCCTGCAGTTCTTGCCGATGTGGAATGATAAGAACCGGCCCCGCCTGCCCAGAATCTTTATTTCTTCCTTTCTTGGCGTATAAGCAGGTGTGGAAAGAAGGTGCAGTTGGGGTTTTCCCGCTAAGCACGCTTTTCTGGCTTGTCCTGTGGGCAGCGTGGAGGCGCGAGCTTAGGAGGAGCCCGGGGGGGGGGGTGGGATCAGAGCTCCTCTCCCACCTGCTGCTTCCACTTTGACCCCAGGACGCTCTCGGCTCCGGGAGGACGTGGACCACTTGCCCGTCGACGCCTTCACTTCGTTTGAACGTCCGCGAACAGCTGGCAGCGCTGTCCGGAGGCCCGCTTGGGTCGGGCCGTGGCTCGATGTGCAGGGAGGAGTAGGGACAGGATCAAGGGCTCGTGGCTGAAGTCCTAGATGCCGAAGCCCCTCCGCTGTTTAGTAGGGGAGCAGCGTCTTTGTTGGGAGGGTTGCCCGACACATCTGAGCAGAATGAAGGGGTTTTTGCATAATTATGGGGTGTTTTGCATAATTACGGGGTGTTTTGCATAATTACAGGATCCACTGTGAAACAGGAAGTGATAGAGTTCCGCTTGTCCGAGGACCTGAAAGGACCGGGACAGAGGGTGGGATGGGAGCAGCGAAGACCTTAAGTGACACCCAAGGTTTAGAATCCACGTCCAGCCCTGTCTCTCGGCTCTGGCTCTGAGGTGGCCATTGCCTGAGCCACACGGGCCCCCAGCGGGGCCTCTGGAGCCGGCGTCCTCGGTGCCCAGCTTCACCCTCCAGAGCCCCGTAGGGCTTGCCCGGGGCCCGTGCCTCACACGGGCGAGCGGGTCTCCGCGGGTCCCGGCTGGTCTGGGCCGCTCAGGGACCGAGGGGCCACTGCACGCAGCTCCCAGGTGCCCAGACCCAGCAGGGCCCTGTGTCCCCGACCCCATAAAGCAAGTCAGCGCGGAGCGGAGGGAGGTGGCCGCCCGGGACCTACTCAGCACTCGCTGCGCTTGCCCCTGCTCAGGCCCCACACGGCCTTTGAGAGGCCGGGTCTTCGCCTGCACTCGGCGGGGAGGAAGTGGGGGCTGGTACCCCCCAGCTCGTGATGACCGCCTCCCACAGAAGACCCAGCGGGGGGGGGGGGATGAGCACCCACCCCCCTGAGCAGGGGACCTAGGGGACCTGGAGGCTGCAGGGGCTGATGCATTCCCCGCCTCCGGCTTGGACAGGGTCCTCTTTACCCCATGGGGATGGATGGCTCCTGGGGCACCGAGCAGGTGAGTGCCTCGGGGACCTGCGTCTCCTTCCCGGAGTGCGTGCTGAGGGGTGATGGCTGGACTGCAGCGGGGCTGGGGCTCGGGGGCTGGGGCTGAGGGCAGGACGGCAGGGAGCATGGGCGGCCACTCCCGTCCCGTGACGCCAGCTCCAGGGTGCTGGCGTGTAGGCTGCTGGGCAGCGATTCCCGGGTGCCTCCGGGGTGCACGGGTCAGGAGGTGCGCAGAGTGGGCCCTGACCTTCCTAAACGTCCCGGCCTCACCACTGGCCTCTACTCAGAGCCGTTCTTTCTCCTCCCTCCCTCCCTTCCTCCTTCCTGCCATCCTCCCTCCCTCCCTTCCATCCTCCCTTCCTCCCGTCCTCCCTTCCATCCTTCCTTCCTCCCTTCCTCTCTGCCATCCTTCCTTCTTTGGGATGCTCATACCTACTGTGCTTTGCCCGATCTTGTACCTACTGACCCACCCACTTTGCGCTCCTTAAAAAGTCCCTTTATCAGTGGTTCCCCGGCTTCCCATAGGACACCCGAGAGAAAGCCATCCGGAGCCCCAGCTCTAATCACCGCTCCCTAACCGCAAGGCCGTTCCGCTCACAGCGATGCCCTCTCGAAGCTCATGAGTGAGTCAGAGAGGAAGTCCCCTAAGTCAGTCCAGGCCTCCCAAAGGGGTGAATGGAGGGCATCCTCCAAGACCGCACTATTCTTTGGTCCCTAAGTGCCAGACACCAACTTCCCGAGGGCCTCGTCCACTCCGTCCTCAGGGAGCCCAGAGAGGCACCCCCACCCTCCTGGAGCTTGCGCTGCGGTGAGCCCGCGTCTGTCGGCAGAGACCTCCACGAATGCCGTTAAGGATTCTTGGGTACGGGCAGCCCGGGGGGCTCAGCGGTTTAGCGCTGCCTTCAGCCCAGGGTGTGCTCCTGGAGTCCCGGGATCGAGTCCCACCTCGGGCTCCCTGCATGGAGCCTGCTTCTCCCTCTGCCTGTGTCTCTGCCTCTCCCTCTCTCTCTCTCTGTGTATTCTCATGAATAAATAAATAAAATCTTAAAAAAAAAAAAAGGATTCTCGGGTAGAAGCAGTGGGGATTCGAATCCATCCTACGCGCAACGTGTAGCTCAGTCTCCTCAACAAAAACGTGCTAATGGAGCCGAACCCAGAGGAACGCGTACTGCATGGTTCTGTGCACACGGCACGACACGGTCGACACTAACCCCCGCGTGTGTGTGGCCTGTGCAGCTTCGCTGGGGAGTGTGTGTGGCGGGTGCACCTGCTGCGTACACTTTAAAGCTCCATAAAACACTCACAAAGATCCCCAGGTAGAGACGCAAAAACACGCGCTATTAGTTGGTCGTCTGTAGGTTAACCAGCATGACCTCCCTGCTCTCTTCCCTGGAGAATCTAGAAAACTGGATTTGAATACTCCCATTGCAACAGCCCATTAACCGGCAGACGTGGGAGTTGGGGGCTCACGCGCTGTCCCCTAACCTGGGGAGGTCGTCCACTCCTATGTCCTACGGTCCCGAGACAATCGAGGGTTTTCAGACTTTAGCCCCTCCTGGAACTGTCCCCCTGGAGAAACAGGAGGCGGGCCTTGCCGCTGGGAGAGAGAGACCCACAAACCCTCTGGTCGTTCCCCCCCCCCCCCGAGACCTTGGGTCTGGCCCTGGTCCGGTCGCCTTCACTGTGAACGAGGACAATGACCAATCAGTGTTCTAGAACGATGGGAGCAGGTAAGACGGGGGCGGGGGGGGGTGGGTGTGCACTGAGCATTCGAGCATTCCCGGGTGTTTTCCCCGAAGATGCAGGAACATGTCTTTAGAAATCACTCTTTTCCCCATAAACTGTTACGAAACTGAACACGAGACTAGGTAATTTTTGCTGAAAACCCCAAAATTCAACTTGCTGGGAACTGAAAGCAGAGCTTTTTTTTTTCGCCCTTTACTCAAATAAGTCTTTGTCCACCATCAGAGTGAGAAATGAACAGCCTCTGAGGGCGGAGGTAAGAACCTTCTTTTAAAATTTCCCTTGGCTCAGGAGCTCAGGAGACAGTCCTTTGTGGAAGCGGCTTTTTAAAAAACGTGCTTTAAAATATGTCTTTTCAGTGCCCTCATTTCTCTCTCTTTTTTTTTTTCCAATTTAACCTTTTTCTTGGCTTTATCAGATACCTTAAAATGTAAAGTGTCTGTACTACAGAAGGTACAGCTTCGTAGCTCTGAATAATCAGACTGTAAAAGATCGAAAAAAAAAAAAAGATTCCAAAACTTCGGTTTTTCAAGTTATGGAATATTATCCAAGTCTGGTTTTGATTAGGGCCCTGCCAGTTTTCTAGGAATTGTGGTTTTTGTCAAATGCATGCGGAAGGCACTGATTGGGGCTCTGGTTGGAGTTCTGGTTTGCTTTCAGAAAACTGCAGAAATGCTCCCTGATGGCACTTGTGCAAACGCATGAGTGCGGCAGGGCGGGGTTGGGAGCGTGCGCCCCACGCCGGGCCCCCCTGGAGCCCGCCGCCCGCCCGCCGCCGACGTAAGGGCATAAGCAATTTAACCGTTTGTGACCGACCGTAATTCAGGTTTAGCTTCTCTTCTCCTTCCTCCTCTGACACTGCCTCCTGCACACATCGTGGGCCGCACCTAAGCCGCCTTGTGTTTGGACTGAGCAGATTTTTTTTTTTTTTTTTTTTTTGTGGGCAGCACGGGGGCCTATTTTCACTTCTTCTCGGTGTTTTAATACACGTTTTGCATTCCTTAGAAATGTTGGGACTCCGCTCTCGGTCTCAGCAGCTAACGACGCTTCTCTTCCAGTGTGATGGGCAGCGACGGCCTG
The DNA here is from genome assembly GCF_003254725.2 of Canis lupus dingo. Classification (NCBI taxonomy): domain Eukaryota; kingdom Metazoa; phylum Chordata; class Mammalia; order Carnivora; family Canidae; genus Canis; species Canis lupus. Next base: position 39,136,534 of record NC_064255.1, read on the forward strand.
GCCGCAGACACGTCGTGGGTGATGTCTGCTGCCGGCCCGGTTCTGGAGCTGACCGTCTGTCTCGCCCCCTCCTCTAATTTTGTATTTGGTCTTGTAGATACGGGCCGAGGACTCCTGTGTCTGATGACGCAGAGTAAGTTGCCTTGCGTTTGTAGGAACCTGGTAATAATAACTGGCCCAAGCTGCATGCCCGCGGGACTCCCCACTAATGGAAATGCCGTGGAGGCAGCAGCGAAGCGAGCAGCTGGCCTGCCTCACGCGGCCCCGGCAGCGCTCGGAGCAGAGCGCAGGACGTAGGCTCCTGCGGGGACGCGGGCGCGAGGGTGCCCCAAGCATGACTCTGAGGCACAGCTGCTGCTTAAACCCTAACATTTGCTTTCCATGGGCGTGGCATGGCGGGGCTGCTTGTAGGGCCCGGCTGTTGGTGCCCCTTGTGAACCACAGAATCGTTCTGCATTTTGCACTTAATTCTTGATATGTGAGGACTTGGCCTTAACAATGAAGCAAGTCATTCTCATGGCCTTGGGTTTGTTTTTTTTTTTTTTTTTTTTTTGAGCTAAGAAAATAAATCCTAAACTACTAATGATGGCTTCAGAAGCCCAAGTTCCTCCCAGGTTGGAGTAACGTAAACTGTGGGATGCTCAAGACCAGACCCTTGGGGTTGCGTTCGAATTCTGTGGCATAGCAAGGGGTCAGGATGTCCAACACGATGTGGGCTTTCCGCTCCCGGCTCCTTAGCTTCTGCTGCTCTCGGAGGGTCATTCCCTGCCTCTGCCTCACATCTCAGTGTGAGAAGCCAGCCCTCCCCACCCGTGACCGCAGTGACTCCGTCTCAGAAACGGGTTGCCCATCTGCAGAGCATCCCGAAACAGAAATCCTCTAAGGCAAAAGTCCCCTTTGCAGATTCCTAGTTTTCGCAGATCTGGGTAAATTTTTGTATTTTAAGAAACTTAATTCATATCTAATTCCCAGGGAGTGGCGCACCGGCCACCCCATGGGAAGCACTGTGTGTGCTGGTGCGGCCCGGGCCGTCCGACCGGCAGCACTGGCCTGAGATGCAGACGGCACCAAGGGGTCAAGGTGTGAAGACTCAGAAATGCCTGCCGCCCACGGCAATGCGATTAGGCCCCCAGCTCGCTGTCCCGGGACCGCGTCCCCATTGGCGTTCAGGTGTCCGCTTGCTTCGTGCTCCTCGTGCTAAGGCGTCCGCCTCAGGTGCCAGGGCGTGTTCCCATGTGTGGCCAGTGACTGCCTGGTGGCCTGGCTTGCAGGACGGTCACGTCACAGCCCTGAGGTCTCCCCGAGCTGGACGGGCTGTGTGATGCCGAGGCGTCTGCGGGGTTGAGCCCTGCTTCTCGCTTGCAGGGTCTGTGGTGGCAACAGAGCCCCCCTGGGAGGGACACGGGCAGAACAGGCCGGCCACCAACACACTGGTGGGCTGGACTTGCTGTCCGCCAGTGCAGAGCCCGATGGAGGTGCAAATCCCGGGAGCTGGGGGTAGGAGGCCGCGGCCGAGTCTTGCTGCGCCTAAACGCGAGACCTCACCCACAGGAAACGTCTGTGGGTTTTGTTTTTCCTTAAGGCGGTGCCGGGGGGTCTCCCCGCTCTGCTCCAAATTCACAAAAAGCAGCCTCGCAGCCAAGAGGAAACGGAGCTTCCGTCCAGGGGTCTTACCTGGAGTGTCCAGGGGCCCGCGGGTGCCTCTCGGGAGCGGACACGTCTCCCCGAAACCGCGAGGGGTGCAGAGTGCAAGGTCGTGTCGGGAGATTGTTTCTCAAGTAGAAGCGTTAGTGGCCCAGTTCATTCCCCACTCTCTCCAGCTTCGGAGACCTTTCGGGGGCCACGACTGGCCGGGCTCTCTACTCAGGAGCGGCATGTTCTCAGGACAGCCCCAGTCGAACAAAGATGTGCCCTTTAAGGAAAACGCAGGTCGGGGTGGGGGTGGGGGTGGGGGGCAGAGGTTTCCACCTCCTGGGCGTGCCCGTGCATCTAGTTTCGCCCCCTTGTCCTGCCCTTCAGGTGCACACCCCTCGAGCCTGTGCGCCCCCCCCCCCCGCCCCGGGGACCCTGTCCCAGCAGCACGTGGCACAGGCTCAGAGCAGATGCTCCATGCAAGTCACATCAACATCCTGCAACCTGGGCTCCTCCACGGCCGCCACCTGCCCCCAGACACGTGCCCCTTCGCGCTGGAGGCTGAGTCCCACCTCTGATTTTCCCTGATGGTGACTCGGCCCATGTTCTAGCTAGTATTATCAATTCTCCACTTGCTTAGTTCCTTTTTTTTTTTTTTTTTTGGCCAGTTTGCTGGTATTTCTTAACCCAGAACAAAACAGAAAAACCCCTATCAGGGAAAATAGTCCTTCCTGGTATCTGGGAGGGCAAACGAGATTTTCTCTTTTTATTCCGCCCACACTTGGGCTGCGGTTACAACTTCACGGTGGGGCGGAGACAGGAACCCAGGGCAGAAGAGTGCACTTCCCAGGGCCTTGCTCCTGTCCTCTTCCGAGTGACCAAACCAAATCCCAAATCTTGGACAAGACCATTTTTTCCCTGGGGTTCCAGAGGGAGACCCAGCTCCAGGAATGTGATGAATGTCAGTCTCCCTCCAGAAAGCCTACTTAAGTGAGTTTTCATGCACGATGTTGAAAAAAAAAAAACCAAAAACCAACAAGGTTAGACTTTTCTACCTACCTCCGCAAACTCCCCAAACCTTCTTAAACGACATTAATAAATAGTAAAAAATAAATGAAAAGCCGCAGCCCCTTGCCCCTTGGAGGGCTGCGCTTTATCCTTCTGGAAGGCTTGGCGGCCGTGGGCAGCACTACCTACGGAGCGTGCAGAGGCGGCTTCACGTGCTGGCTTGTCCCATCTGTGCCATAGAAGCCGCAGGTAAAAGTCCTTCCATGCAGTCTATGCAGTCAAGGTATCAGAATGCTCTTGGGGAAGACCGGTTACAAGCACAGTCTCCTGTGCTGGCTCTCTTAGGTCAGACTTAAATAATCCAATGTGTAGACAGAAGGGGGAGGCCCCCCAACGGATTGAACCTGGACGCACCGCCATGAAGGTGGGCGGCCACTGCCCTGAGCGTGGGTCTTCCCCTCCTAGAGAGCTGGGCGCTAAGGACCCACCGGCATCCAGCACTGCTGCTGCTGCTGCTGCTGCTCATCATCTGGCCGTGGGAACGACTATTTTGCACGTCACCCTGATGTCTAGAATTAATCGTTGTCTAAGCGCATGGCTTTTCTTTTTTTTTTTTTTTTTTTTGCATTAAGCTGGCTTCGAAAATGGACTCCATCTTGCATTCTTGGAGTTTAACAGCGGACCTGCATTTTTTTGATTTTGGACCATGTGACCCACTTGGTCCCAGAACTCATTTCTTTGAGAGAAGAAGAAAAAAAAAAAAAAAAAAAAAAGAGGGAGGGAAGGAAGGAGGGGGAGGATTTTGCTTTGGTTTGTATTTCTGTTTTCATCTTGCTGCTTCAGCTTTTGCCGTAACAAAGGCCGCGTGAGCACCATGGAATAGTCCCTGTGGTCTTGCCCAACGTGTAATGCGCTCCTACAGAATATTATCAGTAATACGTGTAGCCTAAGGGTCTAAAAAATTGCTCGCCCTCCCAAAGAGTAAATTTAGAAGCCAAAGAAAGGTAAAATGCTCTTGAGACTATTAGGATACGCTGGTTTCTATGTTTTACTCCTGCGTCTTTACAATAAAACACCTTATATCGTTGATTGCAAGGCGCTATCAACTGCACTACCAGTGTAGACATTCTTACAGGAACCAGAAATAACCACATCAGATCTATGAGTCAGTCAAGCCTAGGGCTGGATGCAGCCGCAGCTCAGAAGACGCAGCTGGGCGCATGAGCCTGGAGGCCGGGTGATGCCTGGAGGGTGCAGAGGTCGCCTGAGTTAGTGTGCAGAGCATGTAAGGCAGCTCTTGACGCACGAGCGCCCACCTGGGTGCAAGTTCTGTTTTGCAGAATGCCAGCCTCCTTGCCCACAGCCTCCCACCTGCACCTTCTGTCTTCACTCCGCTTTCTGACACATTTGCCAATGAGAAAAGCCCGGAGCTCCCCAGTACCTTCCCTGCTCTTCCAAACACATCCCGGCACCTGCACCCTCAGTTCCATGGGCCGCGTCACTGGCTGCGGCCGCCCTGCAGGCCGAGTGGCTGCGGGAGGGGGTGGGGGTCCCCCTGGGGCGGAGCGTGCCGAGCAGCAGGACCCGGCCCATGGCTGCCCCCCGTGCCCCCCAGGAGCTCCAGCCTGCTGGACATGCGGTGTGAGGAGGAGGCCGCGGTGCAGCCACACAGCAGGGCCCGCCAGGAGCAGCTGCAGCTCATAAATAGCCAGCTGCGCGAGGAGGACGACAAGTGGCAGGACGTGAGTACCGCGGGCTGCAGGCCGGGCTGCGCCTGCACGGGGGGTGGGGGTCCTGCGGGCTGAGTGGCCCTGTCGTAGCCAGAGTGCCGGGACCCAGGGCCAGGGCAGGGAGGGCCAGGACGGTGACCGAACCAGGCGTGGCCCTTCGCGGTCCTCACAGAGCCCCCGAGCAGCCCGTGGGGACCCTACCGTCCAAGAGCTAAAGCCTGTAACACCAATGGTAGGGCTGGCACCCCGTGGGCACCCCACCTTGTGACCCCGGGCAGGCTGGCAGGAGTCCACGTCACTGCCACCCTCACCTTAGACATCGGGGAATCGAGGCACAGATAGGCTGTTAAACGTGCCGAGATCCCAAAGCAGGGAGGGCCCACTCGGCTGCACCCCCACCCACCCGACCCCACAGGAACAATGACCTCTGCCTTCTGCGGGGTCTGTGCCCGATCCCAACCACTCCGTTGTCAGCGAGCGCAGCCGCAACGGCGGGCCATAGATGGGAAGAAATGAGGTTTCCCAGGGGCCCCGGGAGGCAGCACCCTAAACCCCGGCAGCTGGCTATGAGTGAGCTATGATGCTAGCTCATATTACCATGGTTACACAGACGCGCTGCCGTGGCCCGGGGAATGGGCTCCATCCAGATGTCTCCTGCCTTCGAGACGTCCCTGTTCCCACCAGACTTCCGCTGGGTTGAGTGGGGGCGGCTCGCCAAGCGCTGGGCCCACGAAGGGGGACCCAGGCTCGCCTGCGCATCTGTAGCAGCATCTCATGTCTCCCCGACCCCCCCCCACGCCCCCAGGACCTGGCTCGTTGGAAGAGCCGTAGAAGAAGTGCTTCCCAGGACTTAATCAAGAAAGAGGAAGAGAGGAAGAAAATGGAGAAGTTACTGGCTGGAGAGGATGGGACGAGTGAACGAAGGAAAAGCATCAAAACCTACAGAGAAATCGTTCAAGAAAAGTGAGTCATTTCTGTTGTTTTAAACGTGCAGTAGTATCGAGATGTGCTTCGTTCTAAGACGGTGGTTATCGCGAAGGCTTGGACACCCACGTGGCCCGGGGTGTCCCCCCTTTCAGCTCAGCCTTGGCTCCTACCAAGGTCTTTGTGATTTTATGACTGTTGACTGTGTCGTTGCTTCCCCTGCCGTGTCCATCCTGTAGGGAGCGGAGAGAGAGGGAGCTGCATGAGGCCTATAAGAACGCGCGGTCCCAGGAGGAGGCAGAGGGGATCCTTCAGCAGTACATCGAGAGGTTCACCATCAGCGAGGCTGTCCTCGAACGCTTGGAGATGCCAAAAATTCTGGAAAGAAGCCATTCAACGGAGCCAAACTTAACCCCCTTCCTGAACGACCCTAACCCCATGAAGTACCTGCGGCGACAGTCACTGCCTCCACCCAAATTCACTGCCACCGTGGAGACCACCATCGCCCGGACCAGTGTTCTGGATACCGGCGTGTCAGCAGGCGGCGGGTCTCCAAGCAAGACTGTCCCTCCCAAAGCAGTGCCTATGCTGACACCCAAGCCTTACTCCCAGCCCAAAAACTCTCAAGACGTTCTGAAGACCTTTAAGGTAGGACGCACTCCCTAAGAATCCCAGGTAATCGATCCACAAAAAGAAGCATCTTGCCCCCAAGAAGATGCAATTATTTTTTATCAAGCAAAAGCAGAATGGTTTAGCGTTCCCCATTGTGAAGGTTGGGTCTCGGGGGATTTGGTTAAAGTCTCCAAATAGGAGCAGGGTTTAGTTCCAGTCCCATATAACTGGTCTCTCTACCCTTGATTTAGTAAAACCCTGGGGCTCTCCGGCCATGTGGAGGTCTAGCAAACTCCCCCAAAACAAAATCGTAATTGCCTTTGGTTTAGATAGAGGCATATGCAGCCACCCCTTCTTTTTTAAAGGATTTGGCATCATGTCCGAAAAGATGCTAGAGTCGCACAGAAGGAACGACACAAGGAGCCCATAGGAATGCGGGATGTCCTTGATTCTAAGATGAGACGGGTTTCGAAAAATATATTTTTTTTTAAGGGGAAAAAAACTAGGTTGTTTCCTGCCGATGAGTAGGTAATGTCCCGGAACCAAAGAACCTCCTGTGTCAACCAAGCATCTTCTCACTTCCTCAGATTCCAGTGTTTTCCCTCACATCACGAGGAAGCAGGCCGTTCTTTGGCTTACACTCTTTTGACTACAAAGAAAAACTAGTTTTCGTTGTCCCTGCACAGCACGTGGGTTCTTAATGGGTCACAGAGGCGGGATTCATGAGCAGGAGACACGGGCACGTGGCTGTAAGGAAAGTCTGCTTGGCTACTGCTCGTTGATGATGTGACATCACGGATCTTCCCGTTGAATTTCAGAGGGAACCAAACCTGGCTTAACTGACTCGGGATGGATCTTAACCATCCTTGCCTTAGGCTTTGATGGAACAGAAGGAGGGTGTCCTGGATGTACCGTCTGGGCCGAGTCAAGATGTGGGTCCCTTGCAGGGCTGGGGCTGTGTCTTCCCAGCTCTGTCCCGGGAGCCTGGCCTAGGTGCCCGGCACGTAGTGGGCGCTCAGGAAGTTCTTAGTGAATAAATACATGGATTTTCCCCCTGAGAAGCTGAGCTGCTCATCATGCACGCTCACACAGGGACGAGCGTGGCCCCGTCGCGCTCACGTCCCACCTATGCTGCGGCAGCTCTCCGTCTCGGGCTCATGACCCAGCGTGGTCCGTGATGGTTTACAAAGGAACATGTGATGCGGAGGTGGCCCAGCGCGGGGACGGGAATACCTTTACTTGACTTGGTACCCCAGCATCTGCTGGGATAAGCCAGCTGTCCACTTCCCGTCCTCTATGTGAGTAGTACAAGGTGGTCATGTAAACTGAAGAACCAGGATAGATGACTTGAAGGCAGGACTTTGACCCTGAGGAAACCTTGCCTCCCACTGTTGTGGCAAGTCTGCTTAAGAGGGCCTCAGGAGGAACACGCGTGGGGTGGGGGGAGCAGAGCTTCAGCTGAGATCTTTTTAGAGCTGGGGTTTGCTCTTGACCACCCACGAGCCGTGGACGCGTCACTGGCGTTGGGGGCTATTGCCCCATACGCAGCCCGCCATTGACCAGCCATGGCCACGTGCAAAGGGTAAGGCCAGCTCAGAAGCTAAGGGGGATGTGCGTGTTCCTGTGGGGAGGGCAGGGGGCGGCGGGGACAGACAGTATGGGCTCAGGTTCCCAGGACGATACAATTAAGGGTAAAGGATGATCAAGTGAGGAGTTAAAGGCAGCGTTTATCACAGTGACAGTTGCTACCTGTCGCCAGGTTGTGAAATCCTCTTAGTAGCTTGGTATCAGCATTTTTTAAAAATAAAGCAAAATACAAAAATAAATAAATAAATAAATAAATAAATAAATAAATAAAATAAAAAACAACCTCTAGTGCACCACACAGAATACAAGTAAATAGCGTTTCTGCAAAAGTCCTTTTTCAGCTGTATTTATGGGGGGGAGCTCAGCTGTGATTTAAGTTTCTTTCTTACACATCACAGGCAACAGATTACGTGAGCCACTGGCTCACGGTGAATGAGTGACACCTAACACCTGGCCTTCCCTGGATTCCTTGTGGAGGATCTTAGGGCGCCTCGTAATTATAATAGCTAATGTTTACACGCACAGAATGTGCCTGACACCGTTGTAAACTCTGTACGTGAGTCAGTCCGTGAGATCCCCTCCACGGTGCTCTCCGGGAGATGCAGGTGTTAGGGAATTGCTGGGTGGGGAGCCCGAGCATGCAGAGGGAGACACCTGAAGATCATGTGGTTTGGGACCCGAGGGGGGCCGACTGCAGAGCTCCTCGCGTGACCGCTGCGTACTCGCCTCGGACCCCAAGAGGGGCGTTCTGGGTGCCTTTCAATAAGCCAGACCTAGCTGACCCCCCTCTCGACTCCTCCTTTCTTGCCTTTCCCACCTTCCCTAGACATGGGTGCAAAACAAAGATATTTTAATGTGTATGGCCTTCCGTTCTTGAAAAAATCGGGATTGTAAAATTACCTGGAAATAGGGCTTTGATATAGCGTAGCATCGGGCCAGGGGCCCTCCGTGTTAGCTTGTGAAAATGTACCCGTTGCCCCCTTACCGCAGGGTAACCCGTAAAAGATTCCTGATCTGATGCGGGTTCCACCTCATTCATAGAAAAAAAAATCTCAAAGTCGTGGAATAGCATTCAGAATTTAAATGGAGAAGTAGTGCAATCCAAGTAGGTGATGTGCATCTGTACTTAAGATTCCTTGATTTTTTTCTACACTTAATTTTTTTTGTATTTTTTATATTTATATATTTTTATATATTTATATATTTTTATAAATATATTTTTATATATTATATTTTATTTTATTTGAAATCAATTATCATGGTGTGCTAATTAACGTAGTGTATTATTCATTTCAGAGTCTATGTTTTAAAATAAGAGCCCACCCCAAGTAAGGTGAGCATGAAATTTAATCCAAAGTGAAGTGGCCTGAGATTTATGACCTTTTATTTTTTTTTCCTTCAAAGCCTAAATATTTATTTTTTTAATTTATTTTTTAATTTTTTTATTGGAGTTCAATTTGCCAACATATAGCATAACACCCAGTGCTTATCCCATCAAGTGCCCCCCTCAGTGCCCGTCACCCAGTCATATGGTCTCATTCATTTGGGGATTTATGACCCTTTAAAGCGGCCATCAGAAAGGTCATTTATGGGAGCCCTGATTTCCAGAACGGATGGGGGCATATGAAATACCTCATATCTTTGCTGGACTATGATTAATAAATGATAATGTCTTCCAATGACCCTAAATGTGTTATCTCATTGGGAAATAGCATGGTTTTTGTGCATTGTGTGTCTTACAGGTAGATGGGAAAGTCAGCATGAATGGAGAAGCAGTTCACGGTGACAAGGAGAAGGAGAGAGAATGTCCCACAGTGGCACCTGCTCCCTCATTAACCAAACCCCAGATGTTTGAAGCTGTGGCCAGAGTGCACGGGTCCCCAGTGGAGCTCAAACAGGACAACAATAGCATTGAGATCAACATAAAGAAGCCCAGTTCCGTTCCCCAAGAACTGAGAGTAAGAACGAACTTTTCTTTTCCTTTTTTTGGGGTGATTCCGTGGTGAAAGAGTCTACTTTTAAAAATAAGTCAGTCTTGAATAGCCACCGTTTCTTCCCTCCGCGTGGGTATGTCATCTTGCTGAGGCTGCCGTAGCAAAGTGCCATAACTTGAGTGGGTTAGGAATCAGAAACGACCTGTGTCATAGTCGTGCTGGCCGGGAGCCCAAAGTGAGTGTCTTGCGGGATGGCCCCTTCCGTGGGCTGCGAGGGAGACTCTGCTCGGTGCTGCCCTGCTGGTTTCGGGGGTTTGCTAGCCCATCTCTGGCTGTCGTTGGCTTGTAGAAGTGCCGCCCTGCTCTCTGCCTTCATCTTCACCCGCAATCCTACCCGTTCCCTGCCCATGCCCAAGCCTCCCCTTTCTGTAAGGACACGCGTTATCCTGGATGAGGGACCCACTCTGCTCCAGTCCTAGAGGTCGGGGTTAGGACCACACCTAACGTGACTCGTTATATCTGCAATGAGGTTACCTCCCAGGAAGGCCTCGCCTTCCCAGGAGTGCGAGGAGGTAGGACTTCAACACGTGAATTTGGGGTGCTGTGGGGAGACACAATTCAACCCGAACCGTGGGGTGTTACAGAAGTTGTATTATAGCTTATGAATAACAGAGACCTTTCCTTGTCTTCACATTCTTGGTTATCTAGTGTTACAGAAAAATAAATCCATCTCTAAAGGACCTTTTCCCTCCCTCTTTGTTCCCCATCAGACTTGTGAATACGTGTGAAAATGACTGGTGCCCTAAGGACCTGGCTTTCCATCCTTGACAAATGTATGAAAGGGTATCTACCTTATTAGCTAAATAAATAAATAAATGATAAATCCAGAAAGATAAAAAAAAAAAAACAAGATTAAAAGCAATAAAATTTTTTATTAGTTTAGCCCCTTAAATTCAGAGCAACTGGACCCAACTATTGAGTGGCCAAGCTGAAAAACGTAGGGTGGTTCAAGAACAGCAGAAGAGAAAACTCAAAATCCTATTATATTTGCTGGTTCAGAATGTAAAATACAGTCAGGAAGAGCACGCTTTCCAGGGGCTCTCAGGACGGGTCCTGCTGGTTTTGTGGCTCAGACCCAAACTTTCTCGACCACGGACACAGCCCACCCAGGTCTTAGGACGCAGGCTGGACTCTGCACAGTCTTGTTCATTCTCACCAGACGCTGATTTCTGCAGTCTTCGTCGCTGGAGTTTGGGTCGGGATCGCAGAAGATGGGGGAGACCTTCACAGTTTTATGCCCCAGAGCCTGGAAAGGTCCGACCCAGAGGGAAACTTGTCTTCTGAGGCTGAGTCAGAAGACCCAGCGAGCTAAACTCCCCAGTGGGCTGGACCTTATTTTTCTGATCTCCGGAGATATCCTCCTATCTCTTACCCTCATTTAAGCGCAGTGTAATTGGCGTACCATATCCTCTTCATTTCAAGGGAACGTCAGAGCGATCGGATAGCCTTCCACATTGCGAGCGGTCCCCGCAGTGAGTCCGGGTACCACCATCGCCGTACAAAGTCGTCACAATATTACGGACTGTAGTCCCTATCTGTACGCTGTCTCCCCGTGACCTGCTGTATAACCAGGAGCTTATTTATCTATTTTTAATTCTTTGAGGAACCTCCACACCGTTTCCCACAGTGGCTGCACCGTTTGCATTTCCCCCAAGAGTGTACAAGGTTCCCTTTTCTCTGCCTCCTTGCCAACTCTTATTCTTTGTCTTCTTGGTGTAGCCAACGGGACAGGAGTGAGATGGTATCTCGTTGTGGTTTTTTTGTTTTTTGGGTTTTTTTTTTTTTTTTTTGGTCGTGGTTTTGATTTGCATCTTCTTGAGGACGAGCGACGTGGAGCATCTTCCCGTGTGCCTCTTGGCCATCTGGGTGTTGTCTTTGGAAAAACAACTCAAGTCCTCTGCCTTTTTTTTTAATCACTTTGTTTTTTGATATCAAGAGGTGTAACTTCTTTACATATTTCGGGTGTTAATCCCGTTATCGGACGAGTGACTTACAAACATCTTCCATTCCATAGGTTGCCATTTCATTTTGTTGATGGTTTCCGGGGCCATGCAGGAGCTTTTTAGTTTGATATAATCCAGTTTTTCCAGGGTTAGCTTCTGTTAGCCCAGCCTGAGGAGACTGGTCCAAACGAATACTACTGAGACAAACGTCAAAGAACCTATGATTTCCTCTAAGTATTTTATGGTTTTAGGTATCACAGTTAATATGTTGATCCATTTTGGATTTATTTGTAGACGGTGTAAGATAATGGCCGGGTTTCATTCTGGGGTTTGTCTTTTGAAGAATAAAATGTGTTTTCTCAGAGGAGCTGGAGGACGTAGGTCTTCCCCATGGTGCCCAAGTCCTGTGGAGGAGTTTCAAACTGGAATAAACCTAAATAATTTCCTCACCATGGTAACATATTCACTGGCCTCCAGAAGCAAAGTTTTGAGATCCACGCATATGCTGAGTCTCTCATTGTGGAATTTAATCTCACTTTTCATTTGCATAAATGTTATCATCTCTGAAGAATTCTTAACAAATTATCCTAAGACGAAATGTTGAGTTTCACTGCTAGCGTGGGAACTTCACTGGTAGAGTCAACACACGCTCTTAATTTTAAATTAGAAGTACCTGTAATTAACTTGATATCACAGTGGTAGGATTGCTCTTCTGGGACACTCAGGAATTCTGTTCTTATTTGTCTTTTGCTACAGTTATTGATATGCATTTCTTCAGTTCCCTCCATAAGGACTTTCCATGACTCGGTTTGATGACTCTGTCAGGCCACAGGCCCTTTGCACATACTATCCAGCACAGCTCTTTCTCATTCTCCTTGGAAAAAGCAATGTTTTGGTCCCATGCTTGTCCCGTGACACCTGCCATGTAATAGAGGGACACAGGGCTGACTCGGGCACAGCCGACTGAGTATGAGAACAAACCCTGAGGGCTCTGCTATCGGGCACATGTCTGCTTTCTACCTCTTAACCAGTTCTGCCCTCTGACCATTTTGTTGTTTGAGTTTGGGGGAAACCCTGCCCTTGGATGAATAGATTTTATTCCCAACAGAAGTTAAAGAGACGAGATTACGGTATGAAGCCCAAACTTGCTCTAAGTCTTTAACCCTTTAGGGGAAAAAACAGCTTTTTCTGTGGCATTAAGCAGAAGACTCCTAAAAAAGAGCAAGGGGTTTGTTGGTTTGTAGAGAAGCATAGCCTCCCTTTAAAAAATATACTCATTCTTGATGATTAGTAATTCTTTTATTTTTACAGGGAGCAAAATTCTCCAAAAAGCAACGTCTTCTCTTTTTAGGGGCAGGCATTTTCCACTTTAAAAGTCGTTAAGCACCCTGAGGTCAAAGCAAAGAGGGACCAAAATATTTCACACTTGTTGCATTGTCCCCCGAAGTGTCTTGTTTGAGGAGGAGCAAAATCAGATGATCTGAAAGGAATCAGGTTACTTCAGAAATTCATACAGTATAACCAGGAGAGCTCTGATCCGAAGGTGTCCTGCTGGGCTTCCTTCCCCTGAGCCACTGATCCAGGTGGGGTCAAGGTGTGGGTCCAAACTCATGGAAAAGCCTGGGAGGCTCTTCCTGTATACGCCCCTTACTTGAAAAAACTGCGTAGTTTAGGGGCGCCCAGTGGGGCAGTCGGTCAAGCATCCGGCTCCTGGTTTTTGGCTCAGGTCCCGATCTCAGGGTCGTGGGATGGAGCCCCGTGTCTGGGTCTGCACTCGGTGCGGAGTCTGTGGGGGTTCTCTCTCCCGCTCCCTCTGCCCCTCCCATGTGTGCTCTCTCTCTAAAATAAAGACCTCTTTTAAAGAAGAAGAAAGGAGGAGGAGGAGGAGGAGGAGGAGGAGGAGGAGGAGAAGAAGAAGAAGAAGAAGAAGAAGAAGAAGAAGAAGAAGGAGGAGGAGGAGGAAAGAAGAAAAAGAAGAAGAGGAAGAGGAAGAGAAAGAGGAAGAGGAAGAAGGAAGAAGGAAGAAGAAAGGGGCACCTGGGTGGTTCAGCGGTTGAGCGTCTGCCTTCAGCCCAGGGCCTGATCCTGGAGACCCAGGATCGGGTCCCACATTGGGCTCCCTGCATGGAGCCTGCTTCTCCCTCTGCCTGTGTCTATGCCTCTCTGTGTATGTCCCATGAATAAAGAAAATCTTAAAAAAAAAAAAAAAGAAAAAGAAAGGAAGGAAGGAAGAAAGAAAGAAAAGAGAAAAGGAAGGGAGGGAGGGAGGGAAGGAGGAAGGAGGGAAGGAAGGAGTGTCTGGTTCGGAGTAATTTCTGGCTCAAGAAGCCCTGGTGGTTTCGAAGAGGAAGCATTCATTGCACTGCCTCTGGGCCTCAATGCCCTTGGTCAACTGATGCAGGGCCGTGGCAGTATTTCCTGGGGAGGTGGCTCCGCGTGTGCCTGCTAGACAACGAAATGTCAGCGCGTCATTATAACGTCTCCATACTCACAGTCCGTGACTCCAGAAGTTTTCCATTCCCAATGTGTTATCTCCAGCATCATTTTAAAGGACTCTCTTCTCTAGTAAACCTACTCCCCATTTTACTTCCTCCACCGCACGCCAAGAAAAGCACTTCTCACTGCGTGACAGCCGGTGTATCCCTGGGGAAGCGGTGGGCCTGACTGGTCAGGGCAGGGTATGGCGACCAGCTTGAAACAGGGGCCTCCTGGGGCCTGATACCAGCTTGGACTCGGTTCCATTTTCTAATTCATTGGCCCCACAGAGTGGGGAGTCAAAGGAATAGTGTTCTCTTTAAATGGTGTCTTTCTTCCAAAAATTGCATTCCCAACAGATGCACTCTACAGAGGAGTAGCCTCACCCACCACGAAAATGTCACAGTTGTCCAGGGCGAGCTGGAGCTGTCCCAAGGGCACAGCAGTCGTGGGCAGGAGCGCTCATTCAGACCGTGGGGCGCCGCCACAGAGAGGGGCGACCGCCGGGCTCAAGTGGGAAGGGATGGGGTGAGGTTGGAGGCTCAGCCTGTGGGGCCAGCGCCACCACTGTCGTGTGATTCACACTATGTCATCTCTTCGGTTGCTTTCTGCCTCACCTTTGTCCCTGAAAACCCTTGGGACCATTGCTCTCTCACTTTAGAAATGGATCTGAAATTAAACTAGTCCTGTTAGGGGCCCTGGGGGGCTCAGTGGTTCAGCATCTGCCTTTGCTTAGGGCGTGATCTCAGGTCCCGGGATCGAGTCCCGCATCGGGCTCCCTGCAGGGAGCCTGCTTCTTCCTCTGCCTGTGTCTCTGCCTCTCTCTCTGTGTCTCTCAGGAATAAATAAATAAAATCTTTTTTTCTAAAAAGTGCTGGATAACAGGGTCAGAAGACTAGAGGGATGTAAGATTGCAAAGAACAGGTAAGACCATCATAGGTTGGGGTTATGGGAAGGGTTTTGTGTGGGATAGAGATTTTGAAATTTGGCCTTAGATGTGGGATTCCCATTGGTATGGAGCATGTCGGGAATAGTGGGAGCAAAGGCATAGACGATGAGGAACGGTGATGAGGAATCCACGAGACGATCCCAAGAGGGAGTCACAGGGTGAAGAGGCGACGAGGGTGACTGGGACGCTACACGCTACAAGCAGGGGGATCCTGCCTCCCACGGCTTCATCTGATTATCCCTGAGATATTTCCCAGCAGAAGCCTAGCACTTTTTTTTTTAATTAGGCATTTAAAAATATTGGCTCCTATAAGAAAATCATGTCATAGCATAAATCCAGACTCCTGGAATCCCAGGTTACAAAATAAGTTGTAAGTGGGTACTAAAAATGTACCTAAAATTTTCCTAAAATACCGAGAGTACTCTGTGCAGTAGGTCAGAGATCTAACCCCACCTGAGCCTCAGTTTATATGAAAGACAAAGACAATGCGAGCACGTCATCTGATGGTTGGTGTGAGGATTCGTGTACAGAGAGCACTTGGCGGATGTCAAGGCAGCTCAAGGACAGAGGTGCCCTTACGGTATATGTAATAACGGTTGTACAACAGATGGGAGACAGTCACGGTATATTTTTCAGTAACGTTTCTTAGCTTAAACCAAGATCATCAAAATGACCATCGTGCTCAGGTGCGAATTTCAGACAAATGGGATGAATTTCTTGTCACCGTCCAGCTCGGCTTGTCAGTCCTTCCGGCTGGAATTCACTAGGAAACGTGCAGATGGGAGTAGCTCCTTCCAGAAGATGATTGCCCTTGCAGGTGCTCCTGTGGTGCTTCCCCCGTGCTCCTGACCTCCCATCACCCCCCTCTTGCCCAGTTCTGGCTTCCCTCTGCCATCTAGACCCTGCTGATCAGCTCCCACTCACCAGCAGGTCCCCGGGGTGGGGGTGGGGGTGGGGGGTGTTGCGCAAGCCCCCCTGCTGGCCAGCACCTTCCTATCCAATTTGTGGCAATTCTTGCCCATTGACCCAGGACCAAACCTCACTAGTCACTGTTTGGACTGTTTGACCTGCTTTTCTCAAGCCAAGTAATTAGGTAGGTGAATTTTTTTCAACCTTGATAATATCAGCCATAAGCCTTCGTCTTGAAAATTCAGTACTTTACTAACGTGGTCTAACCCAGGAAAAGAGACAATTAGATCTTTCTTAGAACATTTCACTTTGCAGTGAGAGCGGGAGGAAGGCATTTGAGTAGGTGCTGTTTTCCTTACGACTGAGACCAACTGCAAATTCCTTTCAGATGTCAAATGCCAACAGGCATTTCTTTAGAAACTTTTTCTCTGTCGAGAAGTAACTGTAAGAGTGTGTGATTAAAAGCCGTTAAAAATGTTGAGGTTCAGAAGCATTCACAGACTTCAAAAAAAGTATACATCCGAGACGATTTCTTAAAAAATCCAAACTAGCCCATCTTACCTGGACCGGAGCCTCACATCGTTGGTTCAAAAAAACTTAAGCAAAAAGAAAAAGTCTAAGGAATGGGGAGTCTGGTTCTCCATGTAGATCCTCTTTCATCCAGTGAAAATAGATACTCGGAGGTATAAAAGTGGACGGGGAAACACATGCATGGCATATGTGATACCTGGGTCATGGTGCCAAGACATAAATAGACTGATTTTCCAGGCTTCCATCCAGATAAGTTATTCGAGACTGAAGCCAGGAAATCACTCAGTCACAGAAGAGAAGCTCAGGGAAGAAAGCATTTTGGGTATCACCTCTTCCAACCCGTAGAGGTCAAACCATCAATCCAACTCCGTCCTGGAAACGGGACCACCCAAGCTCTGGGTCTCGGGACGTTCCTGCTCTCCGGCTTCGTATTTCCAGTTCCTCCTCCCGTGTGGCGGTCTAGGCCAACCCAGCGGGCAGATCCTGGTTAGACCTAGCAGCCAGACGCCAGGGGAGCCTGTGGCCACACCAGGTTCCTCTCCGACCAGGAAGCTGCCACCGCTCACCCGTGGGCCCGAGCCAGCCTGCATCTCGGTTCTCCGTCCGGGAGAGGCCGACTGGGGGCCGAGGCCCCATCACCTTTCTGTATTCTTATTCACTCGGGTCCAGGGCTCTGTTCTTATTTACTTGTTTTCATTCTTGAGGCAGTGTTACCGGGTGGAGAAGGGAAGGCCTCACTCCCGGTAGCTGGAACCAAAGGAACGTACAGATCAGAAAGTGCCATTTCCAGCAAGGCCAGTCTGTCCCAGGCCAGTTTCCCAGCCCATCGGGACTGCTTGGAACTGCCAATTTTGATCTCATTTCCTTTGAAGTAGTGATGTGAGGACAAAGATAACAAACTTTCAAGATGCAATAGCCAGACACAAGTTAATCAAACTGTTTTGGGGGATTTCCCTTGATTACATCCTCCGTTGACTCTTGAACAACATGCTTTGAACCGCGTGGGTCCACTTAGGTGTGGATTTGTTTCTATATATACTGTATGTATTTACTCTTCCTTATGGTTTTCTTAGTGACATTTTCTCACTTTATTTTAAGAATATGTATGGGGGGGCTCAGTAGGTTAAGCGTTTGCCTTTGTTGGCTCAGGTCATGATCCCGGGGTCCTGGGGTCGAGCCCCATGTGGCGGGGAGTCTGCTTCTCCCTTTCCGTCTCCCTCTGCCTCTCCTCTCTCTCTCTCTCTAATGAATAAATTTAAAAATCTTTTAAAAAAATACATATGGAATATATATAACAAACACTGTGTTAATCGACTATGTTATCGGTAAGGCTTCTGGCCATCGATAGGCTATTAGCATAGTTTTTGAGGAGTCAAAAGTTACACGTGAATTTTTGACTGTGCAGAGGGGTCAGCGCCACCAACCCCACCTTTGTTCAAGATTCATCCATAGTCTAAGCATATTGCAAAACACAGAACAGTATAAAGGAAATAAAACTGCATATGGCTCCGGCCATATGGAAATGGATCCTAAGATTTCTTTTTAAATGTGTGTCCTCCTCTTTCTCTCTGTGCATATAAAATATTTATTAAATGGGCTCATGTTATTCAAATTGTGTCATAGCTTGCTTTTTCTCTTCATTTACCCTGAATATTTTGCTAGCTAATAACCTGACTTGGGTGACTACTGTGTGTTTAAAGTAAGCTTGAGAGTGTGAATTCCATAAATAATGCACAGAATATTTGCTCACCTGACCCGGATTACATATCTGCTCAGTGCCAGGTGCTGTGCTGCGTGCTCCCCCGACCCCGCAGAACCTGGGCTGGGTGGAGGGCCCCAAGATGGGGTGGTGGCTAGGGGCAGTCAGGTCTCGAGCTGCCCTCGGAAGTGGAGTCTTGGCCAGATTGCCTCCTGTTCTGAGAGATTCCAGGGAGTTCTCATCTTCTGCAGAACAAACAGATGAGAAGGAGAATGGATGACAAGGGAAGGGAATGGAAAGGGCAGTTTGAATCATTTCAGCAATAAACTTGGGGATTCTCAGGTTCTTATATTTCGTCTTAACAATCAAAACCTTTACACACCTGGGGACGATGCAGAGGTGGGCGTGAGTCTGAGCCCAGACGATGGAGCACTGAGGTTGCTAGCACTGGGCCCAAGGTTCCCACCGCCTCTGCCTATTAGCACTGACCCTACATAAGCCACGTAGCCCCTTGGGCCTCAGTTTCCTCACCTGTATTAAGAGAATCCTATTGATACCTACGTTCCAAGTTGCTGTGAGCATCAAGTGAGATAAGCCCTGTCAGGTGCCCCGACAGCACTGACATGTGGTAAACGCAGTATCAAAGGTAACGACGGGACATAACGTCTAAAGCATCGTGTTTAAGGGAAGGTAAATAGGGTCGTCTGGGAGCTCAGTGTTTGAGTGGTAAGCCAGAGAGAAATGAATTCAGAAATCTGAGAATTCTTGGAAATGGAAGTGCTCCATTAGTCATGCATAAGTAAACTCGTACTGGAATGTGATGTGCGAGGAAAATAATCCTCAGTGAAGGAGTGCTGGAGGATTTTGTCTCCTGCGCATTATAAATTATGTCTAAAGGGCTTCATGAATTATTTCCTGGATTCCAAGTGGCACACTTTCCGCATTTGAAGGTCTCTAAATCGCTCTGTATCTTACCGCCGGCAGCGCATCACGAGAAGGAGCGTATATACCCTTTTTAGGTCGTACCCAGAGGAACACGACTTAGGCTTGGCATCTGAGATGCGATAACTGTGCCCATGTCTTTGTTCATTTTTGGAGCAGGAAGGCTTGGCCCGGTTTTTATAGTTCTTTCTTTTGTTCCTAGTGATCGGAAACGCTAGTGTTCTCAAAAGCATTCTTCACCAATATTTAAATCTGCAAATTTGTCTTCCAACTTCAGATAGTTTTCTATAATGAATTTGGGGGCACAGCCTAAAAATCAGTATTTCTGATAGTAGTTTATATATGGACATTATAAAAATACTACCACATATTCATATTTCTATGTGTGGTGTGGGAGTGTGTTAAATTATAAAATCTAACTTATTCTTTTGTCATGCGAGGCTGGTCAATCTTCAAATACTGCTTTTCCATCAGCCATTTACGTAAGAATGCAAACACGTGTACCATGTGCGTATCACATATGATAAAAGAGACTTTAACTATTTCCAGTCATTAAGTCTCTTTGAAGGGATTCAACTCAGGCTTGGTAATATATTAAAAAGTTACAGAATTGATCAAATAATATGGTGCTTATTCCGTTTTTAAAAGTATATTTTAATTTAATATTATGTTCTTCCAGAATTGATACATAATAATCCATCATGAGAAAATGTGCATCAGGGCGCCTGGGGGGCTCAGTCAGTTGAGCGTCTGCCTTCAGCTCAGGTCGTGATCCCAGGGTCCTGGGATCGAGTCCTGTGTCGGGCTCCCAGCTCAGTGAGGCATCTACTTCTCCTTCTCCCTCTCCCCTGCTCATTCTCAGCCTCACACTCACTCTCTGTCTCAAATAAATAAAATCTTTAAAAAAAGAAAGAAAATGCCCATCTAATTATGAGTTCAAAATCACCCCATCCTCCAAAAGAAAAAACACATTTTTGCCGCTAGATGCTATTGTAAAATCTTTTAGAAGCTCAAAAGTCTTGTTGCCTAAAGTTTCTTAGTGCTTTTTTTTTTAAAGCTTAGAAAATTTGCAAATAATTTTTGTTTATTTTTTACAGCGTTTTTTTTTCTAATTTTTTTATTGAAGCAAATTTTTTTTATTCCAA
This sequence comes from Canis lupus dingo, assembly GCF_003254725.2. Taxonomy (NCBI): domain Eukaryota; kingdom Metazoa; phylum Chordata; class Mammalia; order Carnivora; family Canidae; genus Canis; species Canis lupus. The sequence continues at coordinate 39,156,614 of NC_064255.1, forward strand.
TTTATGTATCATGGCAACACATAACATAAAATTTACTATCGTACCCATTTTTATGTGTGCTCTTCAGTGGTATCAAGTACTTTCATAATGTGCAACTGTCACCACCATCATCTCCAGAATTCTTTTCATCTTGCAAAACCAAAACTCGTCACCCATTAAACAATAACTCCCCACGATCCCCTCCCCCAGACCCTACTTTCTGTCCCCTTTCCCTCCGCACCCCAGCCTGTGGTAACTGGGCTCCACATATAACTGAGATCGTGCAATATTTGTCTTTCTATGTCAGCTTATTTCACTTAGCCTAAGACTCTCCAGGTTCATCCATGTTGCAAATAGCAGAATTTCCTTCTTTCTCATGGCTCAGTAATATCCTGCTGTGTCTGTATATGTGTGTGTGTATAGTTAGATAAGAGATAGGCGTTTATTCGTATATAGATACAAATTATACGTGCACGAATGATATATTTGTATATAATATTAATATTTATATATCATCACACTTATATTTCATTATACATGTAATATAATATTTAAACATCACATTTTCTTTATCTGTTCATCCATCAACCTTAGGTTGCAGTGAATGTGGAGTGCAGATAGCTCCTCGAGACCCTGATTTCATTTTCTTTGGATATGTACCCAGAAGTGAAATTGCTAGATCATACGATAGTTCTATTTTTTATTTTTTTATTCTTGATTGTTCGATGGCTATAGCAACTTACATTCCCACCATGAGTGTACAGGAATTCACTTTTCTCCACGTTTGATGACACTTGTTACCTTTGACTTTTTAATAACAGTCATTCTTAATTCTTAAGTCATTCTTAATAACAGTATGAGGTGATATCTCATTGTAGTAGTTTTGATTTCCCTGATGATTAGAGATAGAGGTGTTGAGCATCTTTTCATATACTATGTAACTATTTTAATTGGATTATTTGTGCCTTTTTTTTTTTTTTTTTTTGCTATGGTGTTGTAAGAGTGCCTTGTGTATTTTTGGATATGAATTCCTTATTGGATATATGATTTGCAAATATCTTTCCCATTGTATAGGTTACCCTTTCATCCTGTCGTTTCCTTTTCTCTGAATAACCTTTTTAGTTTGTGGTAATCCCACTGGTTTATTTTTGCTTTTATTGCCTGTGCTTTTGGTGTCAAATCATTGCTGAAACCAATGCCAAGGAGCTTTTCTCCTGCTTTCTTCTAGGAGTTTTACAGTTTTAAGTCTTTATCCCATTTAGGCATTGATTTTTGTGTATGGTGTCAGGTAAGAATCAAATTCATTCTTTCACATGTAGAGATCCAGTTTTCCCAACACCATTTGTGGAAAAAATCCTTTATACATTCTGTGTTCTTGGTGCTCTGGTCAAAAATTAGTTGACCATTAAAAAAAAAAAAAAAAGTTGACCATAAAAGTGTAGGTTGATTTCTGGGCTCTCTGTTCTATTCCATTGATCTATGTACCTGCTTGTATGACAGTGCCATACTGTTTCAATTACTGTAGCTTTTGCTAATATAGTTTGAAATCAGGAAGTATGATGTCTCCAGCTTTACTCTTCTTGCTCGAGATTGCTTTAGCCATTTAGGATCTTCTGTAGTTCCATATGAATTTTAGGGGTTTTTAAAAATTTCTGCGAATATGCCATTGGAATTTTATTAGGGACTGCACTGAATCTGTAGATTTCTTCGGGTAGTATGGACATTTTAATAATCCATGAACATAAGCTATCTTCTATTTACTTGTGTCTTCTTCAATTCCTTCACCCATGTTTTAGTTCTCAGTATACAAATCTCTCACCTTTGTTAAATTTATTTCTAAGTATCTTATTCTTTTCAATGCTGTTGTAATCGGGATTGTTTTCTTCTTTTTTTATGTTGTATATTGATTTTGTATCCTGCAACTTTACTGAATTCATTTATTAGTTTTAACAGTTTTTTGGTGGAGTCTTTACCGTTTTCTGTATATATAAGAGCATATCATCTACAAACAGAAATAATTTTGCCTCATCCTTTCCTATTTGGATGCCTTTTATTTCTTTTTCTTGCCTAACTCTGGCTAGGACTTCCACTACTATACTGAATAGAAGCAGGAAGAGTGGGCACCCTTGTCTTGTTCCTGATCCTAGAGGAAAGGCTTTGAGCTTTCACCAGTAAATACTATGTTAGTTATGAACTTGTCAAATATGGCCCTTATTATGTTTAAGTAGATTCTTCTGTACCTAATTTGTTGAGCACTTCTATCATGAATAGGTGTTGAATTTTGTCAAATGCTTTTTCTGCATCTATTGAGATGAGCATGTTATTTTTATCCTTCACTTTATTAATATGGTATATCACATTTTATGATTTACATAGTTGAACCATTCTTGCATTCTTTCATAAAGTTTTTTTTTGTTTTTAAAGAATTCAATAACAATTTCCACCAATGCATTAACTATTAAGAGCTTTCATTTTGGTTGGGTGAAAGGCAAATCTTGATTTAGGAGTAAAATATATATACTTATATATATATACTTATAAGATGTTAATAAATGCATTGCTTTTTGAGAACCATGCAGATATTTTATAAAGTACTTAATAATGCCTTTTCTGAAGGTGAAGGTGAAGGGGGCAATAGAAACCAATTTTAATATTTATCTTAAAACCTTTTAAAATGTATTATTTCATACATATTTTAAAAATTCAAATTCAGCCCTTTACAATAAGACACTATGACTAAAAAACATAATAGTTATTAATTTGTTTCCTTTGATTGTTCAAGTATATTTTAGCCAGTATTTAGTCATCCTTTTAATTACTTTTATCAAGCAACTACTATAATATCAGTGGGAGAATTTTGAAATCTCCCTGGAATCAATTGGCTCCCAAGTAAAAATAATGTAAAATTACATTGATTTTGTTTTCTGAATCAGAAGCGATACATATAGTCATTGGAGAATATTTTAGAATATAGGAAATATATTTATAAAGAAGAAAAAGTCATCCAAAATAATCACTATTAACATTTTAGTATATTTCCTTACTGTCTTTTATATAAAAGACATTTTTATATATTTTTAGCAGGTATATTTGTGTATAAATATAGCATGTGTAAAATCTTATATCTGTAGGCATCATGCTGGATATGCAGTTTATATTTTTTGGCTCAACATTAGATAATAAGTATTTTCCCATATCATTAACTATTATTCAATACCATTTTTAATGGCTGCATAGTATTTCCTTCTATGGACATGCTGTAATTCATTCAGCCATCCCCAATTGTTGGACATTTAGGTCATTCAAAATTTTTTTAATGTTATAAATTTTATGAAGCATAAAACAGATCAATTGAAGTACTTCTGAAAGAGAGGAACACAGGCATAAAAGTGATTAACTGAGGTACTACTGAAAGAGATGAACATCATGGTGATGTGCCAGGTGGATTAGACACCAAGAGTCAAATCAGAGAGACCCCTTAGTGGAAGAGCATGGGAATCAAGGATATACTTAGGCCCTAGCTTATAGAAACAGAAAGGAAGGGATGCATATGAAAACTATTGTGTTAGAACCTTGGCAAGACTTGGCAAATGACGGGCACGCGTGAGATACGAGTCAGGAAGCACTTCCGAGTTTAATTTGTGTGCTAGGGAGAACTAATATCATAAACAGAAATTGTGAGTTTGGGGGATGGGTTACTTGAAGGTAACTTTTAGCACGTTGAGTGTGAGTCATTTACCATGACACCGATGTGCCAGACTGAAGCTCTGATGGGTGCTCAGACTGGAGATGAAAGTACAACTCATAAATGGGTGGAGAACATAATGGTGAGTTCATGAGAACAGCTGATCCACTTGAGGGTGATTCAGCACAGGTGATGGAAAATAGTTGAAGTTTAGTATAGAGAGAGAATGAGAAATCAGGCAATAGTTCTTGAGAGCCCAGAAAGAGAGCATCAAGGCCAAAACCCACAGTGCTAAGAGTCATAGGCATCTGTGCTGAAGACAAGCTAATTATAACTTTAAAAGATTTCTTTTCACTGGTGATATGACCCTAAGCCAACACTAAAGACATTTGGGAGCAAGTGTGCGGTGACTGTGACTTTGAAAATTCAGTGGTGATGGGAAAGGAGAAGTGGGATGTGCATCTGGGATGGCCAGAGGAGGTGGGGAGGTGGTGGGTGCCTGTGGCCTCCTATTGCCCCCTTCACCTTCACAACTATCTCTTTCCAAGCAATCCAGCCTTTCCTAGTAAGGCTACCCGGGAAATGGAAAAGCAATGAACTCATAAAGGCAATTTACCTCATTGGCCTAAAACTTACTATTCAAAAGAAAGAAAGGAAGAAATCTTTTACCCTTTAGAACTTTCAAAGAGATCATTTATTCAAAGGAGGAAAAATTATTTTTTTCAGGCAACCACTGAGGAAACTGAACCCAACAGTCAAGAGGATGAAAATGATGGTGGAAAAACACAGAAAGGAAATACAGAACTCGCCCCATCAGGTTTGTTCGCTAACAAACTAGTTTTAAGGTAGATGGTAGATGTCTTAACTTTTAAGACACAATGAAAATAGTCCAGGATTTCTCCCGCTGAGCCTGAGAAATGTAGTCGGTGAAGGCGCTGGCACTGGTGTGGTCCTGCTGCCACCTGCAGGCTGCCTGGGGGAATCCCGGGATGTGACTGGTCTTTGCTGTAGCAACCGGAGCCCACACATACTTTTTTGCTCCTGTGGTGTTTTTTTGTTATTTTGAAAGTGTATCTCCATCACCAGAAGGATTATATTTCCCCAAATAAACGATGCTTAAAAACTGCGGGTCCTATTTTAGTACACGGCACATCACTAAATAAGATATAAACCAAAAATATATCACAAAAACAGACGCTCAAATGAAAACCGCTGGGGAATAGTTTAAAAGAATAAAGCAAAAAAAAAAAAAAAAAAAAAAGAAAAGAATAAAGTAAAATGAATGAATGAATGAAGTAAATGCCACTCGTGTGGACGGTATGAACGTTCCCTAAGGTAATGTTCCTCAGTACTTTTAACACGTTTCGTCTTTTGGCAGACATAAAAACCTCTTACCCTCCTCTAAATCCCAAATTATTTTAAAATGTATTTAAAAAATAAATGTTTGAAATATGCTAAGAATTTCAGCATATGCTTTTTCAAACTAGATCGCACCTCCACCTTTTGATACGGCCCTCGCTCTAGACTGTACCTGAGTCTAGACTATCCCTGAGTCTCCTTTATATAATCAGAGAACACTTTATTTTCATTGCATTCTATATACCACGCAATCCTTAACACATTCCAGTTATGAAAATGTGCTGTTCAAAAGGAGCATTGGAATATGAAAGAAAAGAAAAGAAAAAAGGAATATGAAAGAAAAGACTCAGGCTGCGACTCAGTTGTTTGGGTAGAAACTCTTTAAATGTTCTCCCAACCAGCCCACCTGCCATAATATTTTGCATCAGCATTCTGCTTCATGTGGTGTCATTCACATGGAGACTGCGACTCTTATTAACAACTTATATTTTCCATAGTTGGGTTCTTTGATGTGTTTAATGTTGTGTGATTTTTTTTTAATATCTTAAAAGAGCCTAGAAAACTCTGGCATCTGAGGCTCTTTAATACCTCTCATCACTACAGTCCAACTTCCTATGGCCCAGGGGGGATATGGACTGGTGTGTTGTGCGGCATCGCGGGATAAATGGTCCTTGATGTGGTTTCCCTCTTCTGTTTCATGTCTCTGAATGTCACTCCATTTCAGAGCCACAGCATTTCACGACAACTGTGACTCGGTCCAGCCCGACTGTGCCCTTTGTAGAGTTTCCCTCCAGCCCCCAGCGGAGGAACGATGTGCCACCAGAAGAAGACCAGAAGAAACTAGGAAATGAAATGAGTGGGAAGGTGGAGTTGGTGCTGTCCCAAAAGGTGAAGTGCATATCCCAAATGAGCGTGGCTTCATGTCGCAACCGGCTTCTGAAGTGAACTGATTGATAAAGTGGCACTTTTCAGAATGAAGATGTCTTTTCTCTCTGAATCTATTCCTATCTTTAATGGGTATTTTTTTTTCTAACTACAAATGTGCTACATGTTCCTTGTTAAAACAACAAAAAAAAAGTTAAATGCATATAGAAAAGTGTGTGCATTAGGCCATCGGGGTGCTAAAGCAGACTCCCACGGACTGGGTGGCTTGTAAACAACAGACATTTATTCCTTACCGTTCTGGAAGCTGCAAGCCCGAGGTCAAGGTGTCTGGTGAAAACCCGCTTCCCTGGTCCCCTATCGCTGTCCTCACTTGGCAGCCGGGATGAGGGAGCTGCCTTGAGTCTCTTTTATAAGGACACGAATCACCTACAAAGGTACCACCTTGAGGGTTAGGGTGTCAACATAGGAACCTTGGGAGACCCCATTCAGTCTGTAGCTATATGTTCTTCTTAACTTGTATTTATAGCGATGTACATACACAGGTAACAGATTTATCAAGAGATAATATGTAAACATATAAAAAATAATACATAAACCTTAAAAAATAGAACAGAGAGAAAAGGTCGCTGAAATCTGCCTCTATTAGTAAACATTGACATATATTGGTCTGTATATATTCACTCAATATCTTATGAATTTTATTTTACATAATTTTTTAATTCTGAAGAATTACATACATTTAAAAGAAAATGTAATACAAGCTCTAAAGCTTTGAGGTTAGGTGTTCGTTTGCTGTGCATGAGCTTGCATATTTGCAGCTTACTAAATATTCTCTTTCCAATATTTACCTGCTTTATAACAGCGGTACTTCTGATGCCTCTGGACTTGCACAGCAAGAAAACTAGAAAATTATCATTCTGATATAATGAGTTTTAATGTATTGTTTTTATTAAAAAACAATACATTGATAATAGTTATAATAATACTTCCTTGTCAACATGGGAAATCCATCGCCTTCAATGTGTTTTGTGTAAGTTTATGGGAGGGCTCTATAATTTCTCAAGAATAATGTCCATTAGAAGGTGATATTTTATTTATTTATTTTTATTTATTATTTATTATTTATTTATTATTTTATTTATTTATTTTAATTTTAATTTTAATTTTCAGCACTTAGAGAGTGAGATTTTCTTTTATCTTATTGTGGAATATCCCACTTCCTGACATTACAAAATCAGTATTATGTAGTCAGTATTATGTAGAGAATATGTGATGGATCTATCAGAAAATGGGACAGAGTGATATACAATCCCAAAAATGGAATATTATCTTCTGGGTTTGGAGAAAAGTGATCGTATTTTTATGCTCCAGTTTGATTTCCCTAAAAAAAAATTTGCCTCTATATCAATGTAGAAAGTACAAAAGGGTTTCGGGAAAGGGTAAGCGTCTCCATTTAAAGGTTACATATTTGGTTTATTGACTTATGTATTTGCCATGAGTCCTTAAATTTTATTTCACCTGTGCATTTTTTAATGGACACTACTTATAATGTTTCTGTCTGTTGCCCATGATCCAGGTGGTAAAGCCAAAATCACCAGAACCTGAAGCAACCCTGACATATCCATTTCTGGAAAAAATGTCTGAAACCAACCAATTACACTTGCCAAATCTCAATTCTCAAGGTAAAAGAAATGCTTTATTTTAGCTCTACGTGTTTTGCTGGGCCCAACTATAGTAAAATGGTCTTATTTATTTATTTATTTATTTATTTATTTATTTATTTTTTAATTTTTATTTATTTATGATAGGCACACAGTGAGAGAGAGAGAGAGGCAGAGACATAGGCAGAGGGAGAAGTAAGCTCCATGCACCGGGAGCCCGACGTGGGATTCCATCCCAGGTCTCCAGGATCGCGCCCTGGGCCAAAGGCAGGCGCTAAACCGCTGCGCCACCCAGGGATCCCCTGGTCTTTTTTATTTTATTTTATTTTATTTTATTTTATTTTATTTAATGAATTAACATAATATTTGGTTTATTGACTTACGTATTATTAGTCTCAGAGGTAGAGTTTAGTGAGTCTTTCACTCATATGTGGAAATTAAGAAACAAAACAGAGGATCATAGGGGAAGGGAGGGAAAAGTGAAATAAGATAAAATCAACGAGGGAGTCAAACCATAAGAGGCTGTTAACTAAAATACTTTTTTTTTATACTCTTTATTTTAAAGGAAGATTACTTCCTTTATGTTAAATCCCATTAGCCGTAGTGTTTGCAAGAGTCCACGGTGGCTGAATTAAATGACTTCTGAACAGAAATCTGGGGTTACATTCTCTATTTGGCCTGGCTGCAAAACCAGCTGCCAAAACCATTTTGTCAGCATAAGGGAGCCTACATAAGTATTTGATACCTTAAAATAATGTTATTGCCTCCAAAATGTTAAAAAAAAAAAAAATTACAAAATAAAAAATAACTTTAATAAAAAGTTTATCTTTTCTAGTATGATGTCAACTTCATTAATTGTTAATTATCTCATCTTTATAAAATATTCATTTAATCTGACAATCTGACTTTTCAGAAGAAAATCAGATTTTATCGTCTCATAATAATTCCAGGGTGTGCATGATGATGGCTGAGAAATCATTCCCACCCAGGGATCCAGTGCATGCTGCAGACTCCCCAGGAGCCCCCCAGGCCATGCATAGTTGTGAACGCGCCGCTTTGCTCTTTAGGAGTGCTCTTGGGGTACCTTCCTCCCCGTGAGCACCCAGGTGCCCCCAAACAGCAGAAAGGGAGCCGAGTGTGAGAGTGTTCTTCAGAACAGACTCCCGGTCTTGCTGGTGTGAGTGCTTGTCCAGGGGCAGAAGCAGCCAGAGTTTAGGAGGCAAGACTGTCAGGTTTTGTTTGTTTGTCTTTTTTTGACCTACTCTTCCCGGTACATTTTATAGATTTATCAGGTCAGGCAAAGAGAAGATGGTCCAGGGCCGTTGTGGCTGGGGATTTATTTTTCCTTTTTCTTTTCCGGGGATGAGCAGCCTTCTCCAGCCGCTCCTGGCAGCCCCTGGGTTGGCTTTCATCCCCTTAGTAGCGGGCTGGGAGAGGCGGCGGCTGTCACTGGGTAGCAGGACGTCCCGGGGAGGGAGCGGCCGCGGTGCCTGGTCTCTGAACGTGGAAGCGGGTTCAGTACTGTCTTCAAAGCATTTGTCTTAAATTTGTCAGCCCTCCTGTCCTGAAGGGAATCGACAGAAACGAAGTCCCGTAACTGGGTCGGCAATGGACCATATTTAGACAGATTTTGAGCCTGCCCCATTTTTTTTTTTTACCACTTTTTAATTGCGCGGATCAGTAATACGGAGGGGAAGTAGCTATTTTAAGCCACCTTAATTAGTTTTGTTGTCTCACATGTTTTGACAGCCTGTTACCTGTGGTAGGGCATTCTGATTTTATAAAACATGCTGTTCACTAAGGGACTTCACGTCACGTGTTACCGAAATCGAGTGATTAAAAAAAAAAAGAAGCTTAGTAGCACTAGAGCATTTCAAACATGAGTCTTTAAGATAGAATCGTATCTGGTGCACACCTGTTCTGAACTCGTCTGGTTCACGGAAGCTGGAGTGGCCGTTGCAGGCTCTGGAGACAGAAAGCCCGGGTTCGAATCCTCGCTCGTCTCCCCCCCACCAAGAGCTCCTAATCTCTCATTGTCACCTGCCAGCTGTAAAGTGGAAGTAACAGTACCACCGACTTCACAGGGGTATTGGAAGAATTAATGAAATGAGATCGACCCCACAAAAGTGTTTATTTAGCTCAAGACCTGGCCCAGAATAAGCACCAATAATATAATCTAGTCGTTTCAGAACAGTGGCAGCGGGAGTGTTAGTACAAAGCAAGATGCCAGGTGGCAATGAGCTATTCTAAATGCTCTTCTTAAGCTTGGAGTGTATGTTGTAGACTCACGGCTTAATGCGGCAATTTCGGAGCGTGCCTAAGAGCCGGGGTTCCGCGCTGGCTGGTGAAGACGCGGGCGTCTGGGCTGCGGCCTGCAGCGCCTGGGTGGGTCTGGGCCGGGGCCGGGGGGTTCGCATTTCTGACAAGTTCCCAAAGGCGGTGCCGAGGCTGCAGATCCAGGGGCCACACTCGGAAAACCCCTGGGAGGCATAGGATTTTGCCCAGAAACAAAAACTCAGTGGGAGTGGGAGGAGCAGGGTTCCAGGGGCAGAACAGGTAAGTGAGGGGGGCGAAAGGCGTGGCTCCGCGTGTCTGCCCCCATGCTCCGGCCGGGGCCCTACACCTGGGGCTGGGGCCACCTCTCTGCACTTCGATGACAGGGGTCCACGGGTCTGTGGTCGCGCGGAGTCCGAGGAAGCTGCACAGCTAGGACCCTGGCGCCTCCTGTCCCCTCCCCCGGGCTGTGATGGCTCCCCCGTTTTTATAGACTCACCTGTCCAGAGACTGGCTGTCGGGGCTGCTGGAGATCCGGCGGCGAGCCCCTAAACAGCACAGATTCCCCTTAAACACACACACACACGTCTTCCAATACCCTGAAAACATCAAGTACGCCTGGAGGTGACTGTCCTCTGCCCCGCGGTGTCCCGGCGGCTCAGGGCTGGCGTGGTGCAAAGACAGGTGCTCGCTCTGGAAGCCCGTGTCCTGATCCGCCCTGAGGACAGGCTTTCTTTTTTTTTTAAGATTTTCTTTATTTATTCCTGAGAGACCCAGGCAGAGGGAGACGCAGGCTCCGTGCAGGGAGCCCGATGCGGGACTCGATCCCGGGAGGACCCGGGGTCACGGCCTGGGCCAAGGCAGGTGCTCCACCGCTGAGCGCCCCCGGGCGCCCCTGGCCTGTCCCGTTTCTGTTGGTTTTCGCCCACGTCTTCAGGTTTCATGTGTTTTATTGAGATATTTTGTATTTTAGATCCACTCCTTCTCGGCGCCTGCAGCCACTACAGCCAGACCTCCTTCGGGACTGGGGAGCTCGGTCCTCCTGGCTCCTCACCCCCGTTCTCATGGTTTTCTGTCTGTTCTGTTGTGCCATCTGCTCCAGGGTCGCCTGGCGCTGCCGGCTTCCCGCTCAGAGTTCAGAACTCTTGGCGGCGCTCCCAGTTTTTCTCGCAGTCAGGTAAAATGCGTCCTGGGTAGCTTTATCTCCTTTGTGCAAAAATCCCTGTCGGGGCCGCCAATAACGTCTGGTCGTCTTCTTCATTTCTGATTTCGGGGGGAAAAATGCTCATTTCCAACACACAGTTAGCAGAGAGCGAGTTCTTTGATGCCAGTACCACGTAGACTGAAATTGGAAGGAAATTCATAGTTTTCTTTGATTTTGAAAATCTGAAGAAATAATATTCGACTTTCTTTAAAAAAACAAACAAAAAAAAACAACAAAAAAACAAAATATAAGCGTTCAAACTCGTTTTTTGTCCTTTTTTTTTTTTTTTTTTTTTTTTTTTTTTTGCCAAGGATAGAAGCATTTACCAGGAACTGGTAATGGTTCTCTTGTTAACTGTGTCCCTCTGTCTACTTCCCGGATGTCTGGCCTCCCTCTGTGTGATGATTCTCCGCGTCAGACAGTGAGGGAACCAGGCGAGCCAGCCGCAACGCAGGGGCCTTCAACACTAGCACCTGTCGTTTTTGCTCCTAGAGTCTAGTACCTGGTGCTGATGGATGGGCTCGGTCATACTACGCTGGTCCTATAACTCCTTTTGGTGATGGGTACAAATTGCTTCAAGGGTGTGCTTCATTAATGATTTTCTAATGCTCTCGGCTTACCAAAAAAATTGATCGGAGGCTCACCTAGCAACCGCGCTCCACCCCGAGGACCAAAACTAAATACTGTTAGAAGCTGCTCACGTCGTGATCTTTTCTTTTTTTCTTTCTTTCCTTACAGTGGATTCTCCAGGCAGTGAAAAGTCTCCTGTAACTACTCCTGTAAGTAGCTCATCTTAAGGAATAAGATCTTGCATATAGTGTGATTTTATTCTTATTTTTTTTATTTTTTTATTTTTTTTAGTAAATTTATTTTTTATTGATGTTCAATTTGCCAACATATAGAATAACACCCAGTGCTCGTGCCCTCAAGTGCCCCCCTCAGTGCCTGTATTTATTTATTCATGAGAGACACGGAGAGAGAGAGGCAGAGACACAGGCAGAAGGAGAAGCAGGCTCCATGCAGGGAGCCTGACGTGGGACTCGATTCCGGGACTCCAGGGTCACACCCTGGACCAAAGGCGGCGCTAAACCACCGAGCCACCCAGGGATCCCCTGTAGTGTGATTTTAATGTATAAAGTATTTGTTTTGCTTAAAGAAGATTCGATCAAAAATGGGCTCTAAATGATCGTAAAAGAATAATGAAAAAGTCACGTGTAATGCTGTCGGGTGAAATTCGAATACAGATGTGGATGATCACTATGCAGAGTCGTGATCACGCCCAGAAACAAAACGGTGAGTGAGTCAGGAAAGTAAAATTCCATGAAGGTGATGATAGGAATTAGTAGTAGAACCTGCAACTTCTATAAGCGCTCAAGATCTTTTTTTTTTTTTTTTTTTTTTAACTGAGGACAATACTTGTCCATGGGCGGACGGTTCCCACCCAGAACTCTCTGGGCGACCCAAGCTGTCCTTGTGACGCTCCTTCCCACAATCAATGTCTTGGATAGTGTTGACTGTACCTTTAGCTTTCAATTTTTTATTCTGATGGTACCTAAAAAAAAGAATTTGCAGAAAGTCAACCTGAAGACACATGATGCTGTAGAAACCGCTGGCGGCCGAATTGCATGTGCACGCTCTGTGCAGACCTAACTCCTCCCTGGACTGAGTGCTCCCGGTGCTGGGCCTGTCGCCGGGCTCACCCTCTGAAATTCCCGCCAGATTTGGAGACTTCCTCTGCACAGCCGCCTGTAGTGCAGGAGCCCCCGGGTGAAGCGGCATCCTCACGGAGGTGCCCCCGGATTCCAGCATTTCCTAGCATGTGACCCTGCAGATGTTACGTGACCTTTTTGAGCCTTACGTTCCTTGATTGTGCAAAGAAGAGGTCATCCCTCCCTTAAGGGTGCTGTGAGCTTTCGCGGGTGTGATGACATGAAGCCTCGAGGACAGTGCCTGACCCGGAATGAATCCTCCTTGGTGGTGAAGGCCCCCCAGAGCCAAGAGCAGCTCTCGTCTACAGGTGATGTGTCTCCCTTTGGGAATTCCTGAGTGTCCTTGCAGGACGGGGAAGGGTCTCAGGACCCTCAGTATTTCCAGCCACCTGCAGCCAGGACGGGGAACCTGCAGCTGAGTGCACCGTGGTGGACGGGAGCCCCCGGAAGGACCCCACAGCTGGTACCCACAGCACGGGCGTGAGATCTGCAGACAAGCTCCAAGAGGGAGGGAGCACTTGACCGCGGGGGACTCGGACCCCGTTCAACGCCCGAGGCCCTGGGGCCCGAGCCTATGACGGGGGAGGAGAGCGTGCACAGCATGAAGTGGCTCCATCCCGGATTCAGCGTCACCGCAGGCCCCAGCGTGGAGGCCCGGGGACACGTGGGGGGCGGGGATGCGGATGTGTAGACAGACAGACTCTAGGACCAAGTGGGCTCAGCGCGCCCGGTCTTCTCTAGCACCTCTCGTGTTTCTTCTGCAGCAGCTGCAGCAGCGTCCCCAGCGTCAGGGCCCCACACCCACCGCCCACTGCACACTCAGGTGTGAACTCCACAGGGCCTGGGCTGCAGGTACCCCACCTGGCCCCCGACAGGGCTCAGCGGGGAGTCACCTGCAGAAGGGGCGGGATCACCTTTCCTCTGCATCTGACCCTAAAAACCCTCAGGGTTTCCCCGTTTTCCCCAGATGTCCCAGCCCTGCGCCCCGTGTCCCTCCCTCCCCTCCCGGCTGCCTGCCTGCCGCCCTGCCTGCGTGCCCCTCACCTCTGCTTGCAGTTCCCGCCCGCCCGGAGAAGCCAGAAAACGAGAGCATTCCTCATCGATGCTCTATTCCCACCGGACTCCCTCTGGCTTTATTCACGTGACCGCATCCTTTGTCCTCAAAACACAAAGAAGGGCCGCCCTTGAGGGAGGTTCTTGGACGGTTCAGCCGCTCCTGAGGTTCCCCCCACCCCAGGTTTAGGAAATGCCAAGTGAAGCCAACCTCTAACCCACTAAGTCCAGGTCTCTTCCCTGGAATCCCATTTGGGTGACATTTTACGGTCCTGCGAGGAGACTTGGGCAATCTCGGACTATATACCATTAAGTAGCTTTTCTCCTACACGACGCGTTAGAGCCTTTGGCTTGGCATGAATCCCGTGCGCGGCATCCAGGAAATGTGTTTCCCCGCCTTGTTTGCCCACCCTTCCTTGACCTTCTGTGGGCATCATCCTGAGCAGGTGCAGGCACCCCGGCAAGAGCCTCAGCGGGGGCTCGTAAGCAGAACTACGTGAAGGTCACCACATTGATATTGTAAGGAGCCAGGCAACCCCCTGTGGGACCTCCGTTCCCAGCCTGGAGACTTCCCTGGGCCAGTCCACCCCCTGGGGGCAGGGCAGGGTGGGAGGAGGGCTGGCCCAGGCACCCCGATCAGAATGGGGGAGGTAAGGTGCCCAGCTCCTGGGGCACATGCTGGCCTTGGCAAGTCCTCCGGGTGTCGGGAGGGCCAGGCTCAGTGCCACAGGCCACAGCCCATAGGCAGGTTGCCCAGAGCCCGGCCGTGACTCCTCTTGCCCCGTGGACCTACTCAGCCACACAGGTTCTGTGACCTGCTTGCCCACTTGACTCCATGCTCCTTCTCTCATTATTCCTGCTCATTCATTTGGTGCCAAACCCACAAACACCTTTAAAAAAAAAAAAAAAAAGGCTTGGGTCTGAGGTTGGCTGCGCGGGCGCCAGGCAGGGGCTCCGTGTCACCTGGGTCCCAGGGGTGCCAGAGGACGCCCACAACCTCAGCTGCGGGAGGAGCAAGAACAGCTCTCCGTGCGGCAGGCACCGCTCTGCAGAGTGCCCCGCCTGTGCGGCCCCAGACCCAGATACACAACGAGTGCCTCTCGCCCAGGAGCGTGAACCCAGATGCACAACAAGCATCTCCTCCCAGAAGTGTGAATCCGTGCAAGGGACCACTTCTGCAAGAAATGAAGCAAAAGCCTCCCATGCCGGGAGGCGTTTTCCTTAGCCCCAGCGATGTTCAGAGTCCCGCCAGCCTCTTGGAAGTCAGCCAGGGAGGGGTTAAGATTAGAAAGTGGTTTCCGTCGACCAAAGAGGGTGTTTGCGTGCAGGGGGCTCCTGCTTGGGCACGTCCATCGGGCGCCGGGCTGTAGGCCGCTGCGTCCCCCGCCCCGGGCTGCCCGGGAGGACACGGCTTAGTTCTGATCACGATTTTATTTTCTATGCAGTTCAAGTTTTGGGCGTGGGACCCAGAAGAGGAGCGCCGGCGACAGGAAAAGTGGCAACAGGAGCAGGAACGTTTGCTCCAGGTACGACTGGGCTCACGGCTTCCTTTTCTCCATTAGGTGATGCTCTCTTAGTGACCCTTGTATTAAATGGATTCTCAGCACCGCAAATGCACGGAACTAGGTCTCCTCGGGAGCTGGTGAGTCTACATCGCTCACCTTGTGCCCATGCAACATGGTGCCCTGTGTCTGGTTCCTCTCGCCGGGGAGGCGACGCTGATGAGCACAGTGAAAAAGCATTTCATTAAAACAAGCAAACAAACAAAACACCCAAGGGGGCGCCTGACTGGCTCAGTCGGTGGAGCACGTGACTATTGATCTTGGGGTTGTGAGTTCAAACCCCACTTTGGGTGCGGAGATGACTTAAAAATCTTCCCCAAAAATAAAAATGCAGGTATTGGGGGCCAACCTGTCCATGTGTCACCTCCCTAATTGCCAATCAGACTCCAGTCCAAGGAGCAGTGGGGATGAGTTACCGAAAAGCTATTTGATGGTATACACGTGAAATAAAAATTTGGCCTCGGTTTTGTTCCTTAAGTGGAAATATTTGTTCCATCTTTTAGTCAAGGCTGCTATTTTTAATTCTAGGAAAGCCCTGGGAGCGTCTCCCACTCCCTGCGCTGTGCCCGTCCATCGCCCTGGGGAGGGGAGCACGTGATGTGAGCTTCTAGAGCCAGTAAACCTCAGCTGTGCTGGTGCTTCAGCTTGCGTTAAGGTTTAGAGCCTGTTTTCCTCTATCCGGAAGGGCTCCCGAGGTCCCTCTCAGAGACTCTGTAAGGTCTGATCTTGATAACAAAGCAGAGTTAAAAGCCGGCCACGGGGTGACCAACAGTGGTTTCTCCCGAGCATCATAAAAACATCAGGCTGCAGACAATCCCAATAAAGCCCTTTTGCTCCCAAGATAATGACGCCCCTGGGGATGCCTGGAGGAAGCCTCACTGCCTTCCCCAAGGGGATAAAGGATAAAGAGGATAAAGGACTCGTGTTGGCCCCAGAGAGAGAGAGCGGACCATAGTCAGGCTGAGACCTCTGGCCGCATGGGGTTCACCAGGGATGCCTCCGTCTCGGCTGCGTCGGGGGCACCATCCCCGAGGCGTCCAGGGGTGTCGGCTCTCATCGTGACCATTAGAATCTTAATATCCATGTCTTCATTTCTTCTGGTCACCTCTCCGGGGGACCCCAGTCACATTTTCAAAGCCACCCTTACTCAGCTGATCATCATCTTGTCTACTGTGACCCTTTCTGCACCATGGGTCTCGTAAACCTACAAGGTTCTGTTTGGTTGGTTGGTTGGTTGGTTGGTTGGTTGGTTGGTTTTTATCTTGCCTTTTATCCAACTCTCTCAATACCAACGTATTTCTGTCCGCGAAGTAACAGAACTTACCCCTCGAGAGCCTGGTCGACCCAAACCGTAGGCTTAGCTCACCTCCTGGGACAAAAGCCAAGCTAAGGAAGACCTTAGGGTCTTTTTGGTCTGTCTTTTCTCTGCATAAGCCAGCGTCCACTCAGGTACCTGGAGAATGCCAAGCACAGAAGACCCTGTCCCGGTCAGGGCTCCCATGCCCTAGCCCGTTGGGGTGCCCCAAAGTGGCATTGCCCTTGCGCGGCGTGAGAGGGTCGGACGCAGACTGCTGTCGCACGAAGTTGGTCCTGTGATGTCTTGTGTTTGGGGTGGGGGGGGTCCCAGTGGTCTGTGCAACGTCCGTTCACGAGCCTTCTGGAAATTCTGTAACAGGAGAGATACCAGAAGGAACAGAACAAGCTGAAGGAAGAGTGGGAAAAGGCCCAGAAGGAGGTAGAGGAAGAGGAACGCAGATACTACGAGGAGGTAGGGGGTCCCAGGAAGGAATTTGACCCGTGGCTCTGACGCCTCAGTTTCCCGGTGGCATCGGCAGCGTCTCACTGTCCTTCTTGCACCTCGGCCCCGTGGGCTTCCTCAAAGAGTCTAGTCCCAGGGCTCGGGGAGACCACAGGCCCCAGGCCTGGAGGGTGGGAAGGGCATTCAGGTCACGGGCGGGGACGCCAGGGCCTTCAGGGTCTACTGGAGGGCCTTCGGGTCTCCAGTAGAGGCAGGGTCCTCATTTGCCTTGGGGAGGCGGCCTGGGAGCCCGTGTGTTTGCTCAGGAAGCCAAGTTTGCTGGGAGTGAATTGAATTTCGAGACGATGATTTTGACATTGAGGCTAAGTGAGTCCTTAACCACCGCGTTCACGATACGATACTAAAGAGATCTGGAGGGAGGAGAATTTGGTTTTGTTTGTCTCATCTTTTTTTTTTTTTTTTTTTTTTTAGATGAACACACCAGACCACAGTAGAGAGTTGGAAGGGAGCTCTATTTAATGTGTATTATCTAAAATTTGTTCATGACTAATTTTGTTGTGAATTTATCTTCAGTAGTTTTTGTGCATAATCTGATCCCTGAAAGCATTTCTAATTAGGCCTCTTGAATCGGACTAAGTAATTTGCAAAAGACTTTGTTTTTTCCAAATTAAATGCTAATTTCTAAATTATGGCCCATAGAAAGTGTTATCTGATTTACATGCTTTTAGAAAATAAGACACACACACCCTTTTTTTTAATGCCCTGCTGGTTTGCACATAATCCAATGGGTTTTTTTGGAGGTTTTGTTTTTGTGGGTTTTTTTTTTTTTTAGTTCCTTAATGCAATTTTCCTCTTGACAAATGTCAAGAGATTTTATTTTATTTTATTTTATTTTATTTTATTTTTTATTTTATTTTGTTTTATTTTATTTTATTTTATTATTTTTATTTTTTATTTTATTTTTTATTTTATCTTATATTATTTTATTTATTTATTTATTATTTTTATTTTATTTTATTTTATTTTATTTTATTTTTTTATTTTTCCCCTTTCACCAACTACTATCCTTCCCTTTAGGAGCGCAAAATAATTGAAGACACTGTGGTTCCATTTACTCTTTCTTCAAGTTCTGCAGACCAGCTGTCTACGTCCTCCTCTGTGACCGAGGGCACCGGGACAGTGGTGAGACCTTAGATTAAAATCAATCTGTGAAATAAATAAACCTAAAGAGAAGTACATAACAACAAGGCAACTTTCCCATCAGTTTGAGTCCGGGACTAGGCTATTCCCCTAGAGTCAGCCGCTGTGTGGCCCTTGGACCAGGCATTGTCACTGCCATGGCCAGGCTCTGAGTCATTTCCTGGGGAGCAGGGAAATCATTACTGGGGCCCGATCTGCTCCCACGGCCTGGCCACCGAAGTCTCTGCACTGGCTGGAGACATCCTGGTTAGTGGAACCATGTGCTGCAACATCCCCCTGACCGCCCATCATTCACTCATTCAACAGACGTGTGTCCCTGTCGGCCACACCGTGTGTTCCTTTGCACCGGATGATAGCAGCGGGGGGCCAGCATCATACCCCCACCAGCTCTGCGCAAGCTGCCTCCAGCCCACTCTTAAAATCCCATGTGAAATTTATATGCATCTTCATGGGCTGCTGGGAGCGCAGAAAGGGTGGTCCACCTCCATCTCCCCCAAGTCGGGTTGTGAAGATACCGAACAAAAGTCACACGGAGACTGGAACAGTCTGTAATCTGCATTAAAAAAAAAAAAATAGGCACTCGAAAGCCATTGCTCCTAAATGAATACTCCGATGGCTTTGTTTTATTTTGAAGGGTGGTTTTCTAACCAGCTCTCTTCCGTGATGACTTTCAAGAGAGATCCAGATTATACATTTATTTTAGATCATTGGAAATCCGTTACTCTTCAGTTAGTCTGGACGGTTGTGCTTTACGTTGTAGGCACTGTGATTGGAAAAAAGTGTTTCAAATATCCCACGGCCGGAGAATAGTGTTTTCTAGTGTGTTTAAAAATTATATTCAGGGGCGCCGGGGTGGGTCCGTTGATTAAGCCTCTGCCGACTCTTGGTTTCGGCTCAGGTCGCGATTTCGCGGGTTGTGGGATGGAGCCCCGTGTTGGGCTCCACGCTGAGCAGGGAGTCTCCTTGAGGTTCTCTCCCTCCCCCGTCCCTCCCGTAGCGTGCACCTGTGTGCGCAGGCACATTCCTTCTCTCTGTCGCAAATAGATAAATCATGTCCAATATTATCTTTGTTTTCTCAATTAGAGTAAGATGGACTTGGAAAATTGTCGGGAGGAAGAACAGGAGACAAAACAGAAGAAGCCACTCCGGGGGGACGACAGTGATTTAATGCCTAAGACTAGGGAAGATCACCCCCTGGAGGGAAAGGGCAGGTATGGACTGTCTCGGGCCATCCTCGTAACTGCGCGGCGAGGCCTGTCTGCTCCCCAGGAAGGGGACCCGTTTCTAATGCGCATCACATTCAACTTCGAAACTATCATTCCTGTGCCACGTTGTGTGTTGCCCCCAACACATTCTGAGATCTCTGAAGTCAGTCTTTATGATACGAATCATCTTATGTTTAAATAGGTGAGATCTTTTTCAAGTTAGGGGAGATCGTATAGACCATCAAAGGAGCACGTTGTCACTTGAAAGCCCAGATCTAAGTATCGTTCACCTGAAACAGTGAACGTGTCCCGAGGGACAGAGGTTGCAATGAGGCCCTGGGGTCCTACCCACCGTTGGTTGACTGTGGGCCTGGCTTCTGCCGTCAGTGTCCTCTGCGCTGCGAGAAGCCACATTTACTCTGGGTGACAGTATAAAGGATAACTAACAAATGGATCGGTCGTAGATCCATCACCATCACCCCACCCCGCGGGGTTCCCGCATGTTCCTCGGGAGAGCCAAACAGGGTATCTAGAAGCCTCTGGATCGTTCAGAGCTCGCTCAAACCGGAGCGGAATCTGGTTGCAGCTCTGGCGTATGGTGGACTTACCGATGCCACCCTGTGCCTAACCTGTGAGGGACCCACAGAACCCCAAGCAGCTGCCAGTACCCTGCCTCCTTTATGAGTTCTTTAGGAGACAGTTCTTTACGAAGCAGATGTTTGCTTCCAGGGCTCTGAGACGCCCAACAGATGTTGGCAAGTGTGCAAACATATGCACACCTGCACGTCCACCAGTCTGCATGCCTACACACGTGTGTGCACACAGCATCCTCAGAGAGACCCAAAGACACGAAGGGCCAAGTGCCATTTTTCCAAGACTGTCCAATTTGAAAGTTTGGCTGGAGGCCGAGCTCTTCTAGTGGGATCTGCTCTGAGCATCCTCCTGCATCCATCAGCTGGAGGACCGGGTGAGTGGTGACCCCAGGAGCCCCGGGTCCATGTCCAGAGTCTGCAGAGCCTTTGCAATAAATAGCACATCCATTTCCAGTTGGCACTATTGAAAGAAACTTCCCAGTTTCATGAAACAAAAGCCGCTAGTCAGGAATGTTTGAATGGAGCTGCTAAGCCTTGTATGTGACGTTTTGCTGCCCCTCCAGACAGTCCCTGTTATCTCCAGAAACTTTGTTTTTCCCAAAAACTTTTTTTTTTCCTCCTCCCTTTACACACAGAAGCTCCTGCAAGGCCAGTGAATTCGTATGGGCTGACCAAATCCTGCGTGGCCCAAGTGGTCTCTACGATGAGTCCCTCTCTTGTGAAAATCCGGGAGATCCCAGTTAGCTCCAACCTCCCTTGAAATGATCAGAATGAAGAGCTGTCTGGACAGGGAGATGGAGAAGACATCAGAAATGATGGTCTCTCAAGCTGATTAAATTGATGGATAGTGGAAAATGTGTACAACTTTCCAGGACTTTAAATCTGGTTTAAAATGAAAAGAATAAATACACACGCAGTTAGTCCCATTTGTTTTTCAAATTGTAGCTGGAACTTCCAGGCCCGAAGGGATAGGGTGAGCTTACCACCCAGTTCAGTTGTTTCCATCTGTGTTCTGAAATATACTTGTTTATCCTAACAGCCTAACTCAAGGGGCCTTGGCTCCTTCTAAGAATCCTGGATCGAAAGGAGTCCATCAGGACCATCAGCTGGATGCAGAAACGGGGGCCCTCCGCTGCGGGATGAACTCCCAGCTAGCTCAGGGTAAGAATGGGTGTTTAAACCCAATAATTAAATTATTATAATTCCCCCCAAACACAGTTCAGACACGTATGACCTCTCCCGGCTGCAAGCTTCTCTTGTAGCTGATGCTGCACAGTACAGGGAGTAGAGTCCCACCAGCGTGGGCCCACAAAGCGCACGAACCCACCATGAGAGAGCAGGCATTAAACAAAGCAGGCTTTCAAGAAAGATGATATACAGGGCCGCTGGGGGGCTCAGGAGTGAGCATCTGCCTTCCGCTCAGGCCATGACCCCAGGGTCCCGGGATCGAGTCCTGCTCAGGCTCCCTGCAGGGAGCCTGCTTCTCCCTCTGCCTGTGTCTCTGCCCCTCTCTATCTCTGTGTGTCACTCATGAATGGATAAGTAAAATATTTTAATCTAAAAAAGATGATATATGCACACTGGCTATCATTGATCCAGGTGATTCTGATATCATTAGAAGCATGCCAGAACAGACTGGTGAAAAGTAAATCACGCAAAATTTTTCTTTAATAAAACTGGCCAGAGCTTGTTTAAATAAATAAATAAAAAATAAATAAATAAATAAATAAATAAATAAATAAATAAGATGACATACAAAGCACTAGGGTGATGTCACTGAACACTGAGTTTGTGTTCTTTATTCTTTACTTGGCCTTAGATCCACCCCAGAATACGCAGGTATCAAACCCACCAATGCACGTTTTAGAAGATGTGAAGCCAAAAACGCTCCCTTTGGATAAAAGCATTAACCATCAGATTGAGTCACCGAGTGAGAGACGGAAGTGAGTAGCCAATAAGATGCATGTGGAATTCCTTCGTTTGTGTGTTTTTAATTTATTGACTAAGAATGGGAAGAAAGAGTGTGAGATGGCGAGACGGCAGCAGTCTTTTTGTGCTTCTCTCTGTTGACGCCGAGTGATCGGATGATAAGTGTTTATGGGTGTTCGAGACAGTCTTCCTGGCAACTAAGCATGCACACTGATTTTTATCAGTTTGCAAGAGCAAAGTAATGTTTTTAACCTTCAGATCTGAACATTTGGGAGGAATGTGCAGGTCTGTTGTATTAGCGATTTATTGAAGTGAGTTAAATTGTCTCAGAGCCTGTTGACAAATGTTTTTTTGAAAAAACAGAGATAAATGAGAAAAAAATGTTTTTCTCTCATTTACATGCTCTCCCATTAAGCAATACCTCCAGGCTGTATTCTTATTTTGTAAAAACTGTATTATTTTACAATAAGCGTAGTTCTTATCATTTTTGAGGCATTTCAATATGTAATAGGCACTGTGTCAAAGGGTTTACATATCTCTCCCCTTTTTTATAGACATTAATTCACTGAACTCTTCCAATAACTTTACTGGGTTGTTGTTTCCATTTAGAGATGAGAGCATTGAGGCTCAAGGAAATTAAATAACTTATCCAAAGTACTTGACTGCCTAAGTGGTAGAGGAAGTCAAAATGAACCCATCGTTCCATGATAAGATCATATTTGGGCCAGAGGTTTCTTGTAATCAGTTTTTAACATATATAATAACATCCATGACAGTCATGATACATTGACCAATCAATGTAGAGCTAGACCACCTGGCTTCAAGCTTTGACTCTGCCACTTGCCTACATTGGACTCTAAGCAAGTTACTTGATCTTCCTCTGCCTCAGTTTCCTCATGTATAAAGTGAGAATAATCTTAGTACCCTCCTAGGGTTTTGTGCATGGCAAATGATAGGTGCTATATAGTGTAGGTGGTAGTGGTGAGAATGCAAGTAGTGGTGCTGCTGCTGCTGATGGTGCTGGTGATGATGATGGTGATGGTGTTGGTGATGATGGTGCTGGTGATGCTGGTGATGATGCTGGTGATGGTGATGCTGGTGATGCTGGTGATGGTGATGATGCTGGTGATGGTGCTGATGCTGGTGATGGTGCTGGTGATGATGATGGTGATGATGCTGGTGATGGTGCTGGTGATGGTGGTGATGGTGATGGGATGGTGATGATGCTGGTGATGGTGATGATGATGGTGCTGCTGCTGCTGATGGTGATGGTGATAGTGATGGTGATAATGCTGGTGATGGTGCTGGTGCTGGTGATGATGCTGGTGCTGGTAATGGTGCTGGTGATGGTGCTGGTGATGATGATGATGATGGTGATGGTGCTGGTGATGATGCTGGTGCTGGTGATGATGCTGGTGATGGTGGTGATGGTGCTGGTGATGATGCTGGTGCTGGTGATGATGATGGTGCTGCTGCTGGTGATGGTGCTGGTGGTGCTGGTGATGGTGGTGGGAGGGGGATGGTGATGATGGTGACAATGATGGTAATGGTATAATGATGGTGATGGCGGTGATGACTTGTTTTATGAGTTCATCTTTCTACCTTGTTTAGTTACACTTTTTTTATCAATTTAGTGTTTGAACCATTTCCCCTTATCGCTTATGTCCATCCTATTTTATTACTATATGTCCTGATGACACTCAAAATTAATAGAAGGTAAAATCGCATAGAAGTAATCATTATTATCTTGATTACTGCTCTGATTTTCAGCCTTTTCAAAGACAATGTACTTACCCTGTATATGAGTACATTGGTACGTGAGTACCTCCGGGTATATAGTCTGATCCCCTGGAGGAGACAGGCTCTGCCTGAGAAGGGAGGTTGGAGCAGGCAGGGGCTCAGGGAGTCGTTCTGAAGGCAGTTCAAGGACCGACGCACTCGTGCCCTGTTCACTTCTGTGTTGGCATTTCTCTTTTCCTCCTTCTTTTCTGTGTTCTGTCCCTTTCTTCATAAATGAAGTTAACTCCTAAAAGCAAGAGCCCAGAGCAGGCTCACATCCACCACGAGCAGGGCTTAGGGGCAGGCTCAGCCCAGGTACCCCCACAGAGCACCTGTAAAACCCTTGTGATGCCTTCTGGCTGGGGGCCGTTCTGCGGTGTGGATGTTCATGACACAGCAGTCACTGAATGTTTTGAACATGACCCCTAATCAGAGGTACCCGTGATGGACTCATTGGTAGGGATCGAAGCCACCTGGTGGCAACAATACCTCCTTTAAGATCTGCCCTTTAGCTCTGGGCTCCTTTAAAGAGCATCTTCCTGTGTATCCCTCCTCATCTCTCCCCACCCGCCCAGTCCCTAAGTTTTATATCTAACCCAGCATGCAAAGGTAACTAGCAAAGGACCTTGCAAAAAAAAATAAATAATAAAGATTAGAAAGGTATTTGATCTTTTCTCTCCAGCTGTGCTGTGCCAGCCTGGCTTTGATATTGTACAGCCAGTGCATATACAGTCTTTGCTAGGTGGAATGGCTGGTGGGTTTTTTTTGTTTGTTTGTTTTTCATAAAAAATTACCACTAGGACGTTCTGTTGTTTTTTGTTTGGTCACCAAGGAAGTGGGGTTTTTTTGTTCTGTGTGGTTTTGATCCAAAATGTCTTTTCTTGTGGGATGGGCTTCTCTTGACTCCTCATAATGTTTGGCTCCTTTACCGTGTTACAGGAAAAGCCCTCGAGAGAATTTCCAGGCCGGGCACTTGTCCCCCTGCTCTCCCACCCCTCCTGGCCAATCACCAAACAGGTACAAGAGCTTAGAGAGCCTTTCTGAGGCCGCGTGGTTTTGCCTGGAGGCTGCTGAGCGTGGTTTCGGCCAAATTCGTGCTTGCCAGATGATTTTGAGTGAATCGTTGTGCTCCCTCTCTTCCTAGTCCCGCACACGGGCCGGAGGAAGGGACACGTCCCCCCATCCGCCTGCAGATTTGCACAGCCCGTGATAGAAAAAGCCCAGTGCATGATGTTGGCACGGCTGTGGCCATGGGGCTTTAATTACATTGTGCAGAACCTGCAATCTAATAATAAAACCCACTAGACAATTGCCGGGCTCCTCTGCCGGCGCCTTTCCCTCCAAGTTTGCCCAGTCCTTCTGGGCAGGGTCTGCTGATGGCTCTTACAGTGGCCCGGGGGGGCTGGCCACGAAACTCCATCCTTCCCTTACCCCACTCAGGCTCGGCCGTGATGGCTTCTGGACATTAATTGGGCCCCATGATATTCTTAAAAGCTGCCTGAGTTCCCATTCACTGGAGAGACAAAGTAGTGGCTACTCAGAGGTTTTCTTTGATTTGGAAATTTCATTTTACTACCGGATAAGAGGGAAATCCTAAGATGCAGAGTTTGCTCAGAGCAACTCTTCCCCTTTTCTCTTTTCTTCCTTTCTGTTTCTTCGGTTCCTCTGTACCCTGTCGGCTTTTGGATGAAATTGCATATTTTTAAACGGCCTGTGTAATTCCGAGAGCTTTCCAGACAGTCTGGCATCGTGACGATGTGCCCTTAGCTGTGGGAAAGCTGCCTTGGAGACTGGCAGTCAGTCCGCGGGGCCGGGTTCTAGTCCAGTGTAGGCCCCGTCGTGGGGGCTGCAGGGGGCCGGGGGCGGGGGGCGATGCTGCTGTGCCCTCCAGGCACTGACGGCTCAGAGAGGCAGCAGGTGCCCAGATCATGGAGTCACCGAGCGGTCGCACTACAAGAGGTGGTGGGTAGGGACCCAACTAATCCAATCCCCTCATTTTAACAGTAAAAGGAAAAACCCGGAGTGGGTTCCTCCCACCAGATCCTAGACCTTGATGACAGCAGGGAGTGGCCCCATGTCTGCCTGGCACCTATTGGGCTACGTCACAGTTGCCTCTCTATGTTTCAACCACGACTTCTCTTTTAATACATAAAAAGAAACGCCCTAGCGGGCCAGTGAACCGATTATAGAAAATTTCAAAGCAACGTCGAAACCTTAGGAATGCTAAAGCTGATTACCTTTTAGGACTTAAGAAAACATATGATAAATGCATTGAATCATTGTCAAGGCGTTTAATTGCTGTGGTTGAGAGACGCGACGTAGGCTTCTTAGAACATATGACAGAGAGACAGACCGACACCGCAAATCCCATGCCACAGCAGACGCCTGTTGCATCGGGTCGTGCATCTCATTCGCGACTTGTCCCTAATGCCTGATTCCTGCAGCTCCACTCGGGATGTAAACGTTCTTCAAATCCACGCTCTGGTTTGTTTTTCTGCATGAGGTCACGCGTTAGTGCGCTAGACCAACTATACTCTAAATGGACGTTTTATCTCCACGTCTGTGTCGAACCTATAGGTCGATCAGCGGGAAGAAGCTGTGCTCGTCCTGTGGGCTCCCCCTGGGGAAGGGAGCGGCCATGATCATCGAGACGCTGCAGCTCTACTTCCACATCCAGTGCTTTCGGGTACGTGCGCGCCGCTCTCCCTGCACGTGGCTCTGCGCGGAGACCTCGCCTCCTGGAAATCCTGCCGGCCTTCGTGAGGCCCGGGCGGCACGGGTGTCTGCAGAGCCCGCCCTTCGGGATGAAGCCCCTCCCGCGCGTCCATCTGGGGTGTCAGGTGACAAGGGGCCAAGGGCGCGTGCTGGCCGGCGGCAGGAGCGGGGCCTGGTCACCGCCGAGCCTGGGAAGGCCGCGTGCATTTATGTGGAACGTCACGACTTTGTGGCTTCTGACACTCCTGTGACGTTGCATCAGAGTTTTTTGTCTTTGACCTAATGGAAGACTTCCTGCCAACTAAGTGGTTGATGGCCTGTTGCAGAATTGTAGGCATCCGGCGAACACGCGCGTAACCATGATTGGGTGTCCCCGTCGCCCGGACCAGCTCAGTGGCTCATGTGACAGTCCTTACTGAGCCTTTCGTGGTCCTTTATCGCTCGCTTGCTTGTTTAATTATCATCTCCTCGAATAAACCGCCACCTCCGTAAGGGCAGAGGCCACATCCGTCCAGCTCACCGCCATTTCCTGCGATCCCCGCAGAGATCGTGTCAGTAGTTTTCGGTGAATCAAATAATCAATAAACTGAAAATGGGGAGGCCTAGACCCTAGTCCCACATCTCCTGCTAATAAGGAGGTGAACTAACAACCTCTAGCTCATTTCTTTTTTTTCCTCCAGCTCATTTCTTATAGAATTTACAAGCTGGACTGTTGGCGTCTCTTTTTTTTTGTCTCACCCGTGGACACAATTCAAGTTGTTAATACCTAATTCTGAAGCTAAACCTTGAATTCTGGATAAGAGTCACTTTTTTCTAATGTGCTTTCTTTCCCCCCACCCCCCTCTCTAATTTTGTTGTGTTTCTTTGTTGGTAGCTTTTTCAGCTACAAACTAAACTTGTGTGGGTGAAAAATAAGCCCCACTTTACCTATAAACCCACAGAAAGTGAACAAAGTCCTAAAATTATTAATTTAATGGTATCCGTGATGACTGGAAAGCAAGACTCATCATGGGCAAAACACAACCCGGGTACTTAATCAGACTCAATTTATCGATATTCTCATTGTGAAATGAAGCTGGACAGTGTGTGTCCCTAAATTGTCTGGAGGTGTCTTAAGGCTCAAACTATGTGCTTCTTAGACATTTCCTGGCAATGCCAAGATTCCGTGTCCCAATACCACAGTTTGTTCTTAGAGACCCTCCCTGGACTTGAGATAATGCGGATGGCAGAGAGTCTTTGCCGTTTCTCACGGGATTCGGAGACTTGCCTCCTTGGCTGTCGAGGCCTTTGTTCGCTCCCCTGATTCCTGTCCTGGAGCTGATGCGACGCGTTAAGGCGCATCGCCTCCCAGATTGAGCCCCTGCCCCAGTGAGGTCAGTGGAGCCTAGAACCCGGAGGAGGCCTCCCCGGGCCACTGCTGACCTCGCAGCGAGAGGCTGGGGCTGGTTCTCCTCCCCCGAGCGGGGTCCCAAGCCCCCACGGAGGCTGACCTCTGCCACCTGCCCTGCTGCTGCCATCAGGCCTCCTCCTGCACCCGGGCAGACTTTGCTGAGGTCTCTTCTGTTCCCAGTGGATTTGTCACTCCGGGTGTCCCTGCTTTTGATGCAGAAGTGGAGGACAGAGCAGCTGACCCGGTGGGACTGGGCAGCATTTCTGGGAAGCGTTTAAGGGTGGCCCACAGACGGGTTTCAGCAGATCATCACTGGCCAGGCGTTTACTTAAAACCACTAGATTGTCTCTGTTTGAAGTAGTTGTTCCACGTTGGCTGAGCCGTCCCGTCTTGACCCGGGCTCGGCCTGAGACCACCGACCAGAGCCTGCGATCCAGTGTCCTTGTCTGTGAGATGCAGGGAGCAGGGGTGAAACGGCGTGAGTGAGCGTGTTGTGGCTCTTGGTGCAGGACCTGCCCCTGACCGTGCACGCAGTGGAGGTGGTGGCTGTGCCCTGGTGTGGAGCACGCTTGGCCGTCTAACTTCTGTCCCTCCCGCCCCGCAGTGTGGACTCTGCAAAGGACAACTTGGGGACGCGGTGAGCGGGACAGACGTCAGGATCCGCAGTGGCCTGCTCAACTGTAACGACTGCTACCTGCGATCCAGAAGTAAGCACAGCGCTGGGCTCGGGGCCCTGGGTGGTCGCGGCGGCCCGCGCAGGACGGGAGCAACTCCTCACTGACCGGCCCCCCGGGGCAAGAGGGCCTGCGTCCAGAGGCCCTTGCCTTGCGGGAAAAGAAACCAGGAAATGAGCCCTATTTACTGCCCGTCCCTTACTGAAGTGACTGCACGGTGAGGCCAAATGCTTTTTATCCAGAAAAATCCCTTGTGCCCACCGCCACGGAGTGAACACCGTAGACCAAGCCCAAGACCTCGCCCAAGCTCACCGCAGAGATTTGGGGGAGCTAGACGGAGGGTGCAAGTCCGTACCGCGCGGCTCCCCGGGGTCCCAGGAGGAAGGGCTCCCCATGCTGCCCAACCCAGCCCCCCCAGCGTCCGTCCGTGTGCCCGGCCACCCCGGGAACCTCGCGACACGGCCAGAGCCGAGCGAGGGCCCGCTTCCCCGCGGGCTGCCCCCGGCCCTGAGGCCCCCACAGCGGGCCCTGGTGCGCCCTGACTCTCCGGCCATGGGAGGCCCATGCTGGCGTCGGGGGCCCCGGGGTGCTGCTGCCCGCTTCGGCCGCGGCTGTCCCTGGAATCCCGCTCACTGGCCGCAGGGGGAGGACTCCCCTGGCGGGCACCCCCCAGCTGGGCCACCAGCAAATTCAGAGTCAGAATTTCTTCCTTTAAAAACCGTGGGAGTGAAGAGAGCGAGTTTGAAATTCAAGAATCTTTTTTTTTTTTTTTTCTCAAAGTAAGTGAAGGGACATCTTTACAGTCTTTTTTACATGGGTCTCTAAATCTGCAAGCCTGAGGATTGGAGAGTGAAATTGAAGTTGTCTTATTGCTGTGGATTTAGTAAATTCAGAGAAGTATATGCCTACTTTAATAAAATAAATGGGAAATAAGAATTAGATCACGGCAGCCCCGGGTGGCTCAGCAGTTGAGCACCACCTTCGGCCCAGGGCGTGATCCTGTGGTCCTGGGATCGAGTCCCGCGTTGGGCTCCCTGCATGGAGCCTGCTTCTCCCTCTGCATGGGTCTCTGCCACTCTCTCTCTGTGTCTCTCATGAATAAATAAATAAAATCTTAAAAAAAAAAAAGAGATCAAACACAGGTGGTTCTAATCCATGACAAACGTTGGACTTAAAGTCAAAACAGTTCCGACTTTGAGCTGCTGCCATCCAACTGAGTTATTTGTACCACATACTATATATACATACACTATATTGATATTGATTTTATATATCATTTATGATATCTATTGACATAATATGTAATATTGATATTAATTTTATACTATGTATTTTATATATATAATAGGGTATAAATAGTAAAAAAAAAAAACCCTAAACTCCATAAAATGACCAGCAAAAAATAGTATATTCTATATAATCCATAAGTATGTAAGTATACACTATACATATATAGTGTATAGTAATTAAATATATTTATTTATATTTATTTAAACTGGATTTTTATTTTTTGGTTTTGTTTTTATACATTACAATGGAAAATTAAGCCCTTTTCTCCCATATCCAAAGTGCTTTTAACTATCATCTACAAACTATACTTTCTCTATCTCCATGAACCAGATGAATGTGAATCATGGAACCAGAAGAGGGCACTGTTAGGTTGAAGGACTGTTAAGCCAGATTGGAAAACTACTGTAAATCTGAATTTCTTTCACAATTTAAAGTGTTTGGAGGATGCCAGCAGAGAATAAACCTGAACCCACCTCTGAGTGACAGTGACCTGTTTTCATCCAGATTTTTATTTTATTTTTTATTTTATTTTTATGTAAAGATTTTTTTAATTTAAATTTTATTATTTTAATTTTATTTTATTAAATATGTAAATTTTATTTATTTAGTATTTTAATTTTGTGTTTATTAAATATTATATTTTGTTTTTATATTTTATTTAGATTTACTATAGTAAATACTTATATTTACTATATTATTATGAAATATATAGTATTAAAATAAAATATTTTATTACTTCAATTTTATTTAAAGATTTTTATCTATTTGAGAGAGAGTGAGAGAGCGCATGAGCAGGGGGCAGAAGGAGAGGGAGAAGCAGACTCCCACTGAGCAGAGAAGAGCCCGACCTGGGGCTCCATCCCAGGACCCCGGGATCATGACCTGAGCCTAAAGGCAGATGCTTCACCAACTGAGCCCTAGATGCCCCCACATTTTCTTTTTTTTTAATTTTTTTTTTATTATTTATTTATGATAGTCATACAGAGAGAGAGAGAGAGGCAGAGACATAGGCAGAGGGAGAAGCAGGCTCCATGCACCGGGAGCCTGACGTGGGATTTGATCCCGGGTCTCCAGGATCACACCCTGGGCCAAAGGCAGGCGCCAAACCGCTGCGCCACCCAGGGATCCCCAACACATTTTCATTTTTAATTGAGAGATTGAGTGATTTATTGTCATTTCTTTTGGAAACTAGCTTTTTGGATCTAGGCCAGTAATTTATCTCCTGTGCATACAAATAAAAAAGGCCTTAACTGCTTCTAATTCCAAATCTAAAGACAAGAACCATGGAGTTACATTCATCCATAAGAGGTTATAAGTTATAATAGTCCCCTAGATAAAAAATAAAAAAGTGACTGGGAGGTAAACTAAAACGATTTTTTTGTTTGTTTTATATTTTATATGAAATATTTTACTAGGATTTTTTTTGGATACTAAGAAGAAAGCAAGAAAGCTCATTCCTCCTCTGCCTATAGATGTTCAAAGGAATAAGTAAATGCAACTATGAATGGTATAAAGTTAGAATGGTGGGTTGCTTAGAAAGATACCAAATTAAAGATTTTATTTATTTATTCATGAGAGACCCAGGCAGAGGGAGACGCAGGCTCCATGCAGGGAGCCCGATGCAGGACTCGATCCCTGGACCCCGGGGTCACACCCTGAGCCCGAGGCAGACGCTCCACCGCTCTTCACTTTTGGAGCCACCGAGGGGCCACAGAAAGACACCAAATTAAAAATGAAAGTCTCCAGAATTAACCGCTGTAATCACTTTCTAACTATTTCTTAGAGAGGCAGAGTGTACATTGGTATATGCGTACACATACCCACGTGCACGTGTGTGATGCGTCTGCCTACGTGTGTGCTGGGTATAGGGTTCTGTAGGGTTCTGTACTCTTTGTTGCTCTTGCTTTTAACTTAATATGATATATTATGGGCATTTTTTTCATGTAACATATTCTTTCTCCTCATTCTTCCGAATGGCTTTCTAATACCCGAGTACAATGCCATTGTGTGGACTTTTACCATGATTTAAAACTAATTCTCTGTGCAGGGGCACTTTGGTTGTTTCCAGCTTTTTTGGTAGGTCTTCTTAAAGGCTCCCAGGACCGTCCACAGACATCGGTCTTCGTGAACGGTTGAAAGCATTTCCGTAGGGCAGATTCAGAGCAGGGAGACCGCTGAGTCAACAGTCATGTGCTTTTAAAATTTTTTCAGACAATTTGTCTAGTTATTTTCCAGAAAAGTGCAGAAGAGGGCTCCATTCTCTCTCCATGCCTGTGTCAGCTCGGGAGAGCGTCAGACTGTAAATGTCCACTGTCGCGTGGGCGAGAGAAGATCCCATTGCTTTGATCTGTGTGTCTTTAAGTGAGCTTGAACATCTTTTCACGTGTTTATTGACCGTTTCTATTTCTTTTTTGCTATAAAATATTTATCTTTCTTCTCTATCCTTTGCCCGTTGTTTTGTTGATATTTGATTTGTAGGAGTTCTTTGTAAATTAGAGACATTTCCCCTTGATTTTATATTTGCTGCTTACTGCAGTTGTCATTGGTCTTTCTGCATGTGAACTTTTTTTGATGGAAAAGATTTTCATTTAAGGTGATTAAACATACCTTTTTTTCCCCCTTTTTTTGGATTCCAAATTTTGTGTCCTGCTTAGAAAAACTTTCACTACTCCAAGGATTTATCTTAGATTTCTCCTAGAATTGTTCTTTATTTTCTTTTTCACATGTAAATATGTGATCATCAGAAACATATTTTGGGATAAGAAATGACATCGATGTCCAGCCTTATTTTATTTTATCTTTTTGCCAATTAGCAGCTGTGCAAATATAACTTAATAATCCCTTTCTTTCTCATTAATTTGAAATGCCAGCTTTCTCATAAACTAAGTTCCCATAAATGTTTAGATCTATTTCTGGATGTTTTATTATGCCTTATTAACCTACTTATTCTCTAGTATTGAATCGTTTTAATTATTATAGCTTCATAATATGTTTTAATATTGAGTAGTAATGACTACTTTCTTGCCAACTATTTTTTTTCAATTTTTTCTTAACTCTTCTCTCATGCTTATTTTTCCAGCTAAATATTAATATTATGTTGGGCTAAACTGTACTTAACACATGACAGGTACAATGATAAGCATATCTGACACTAGTGCACATTTCTTTTTTGGTGCCAGAAGAAAAAAATATAGCTTAAGAATGAATCAGTGGGAAAAAAAAAAAAAGAGTGAATCAGTGGAGGGGATGAATAATTGGCTTAAGAAGTATAAATACACTTGAATTGGTTGAGTATATCCAAGCTGCAGTAATAAAAAAGAAGTCAGAATGGAAAGAAATGGCTAAAAACCATTTTTCTTTCTTTTTTATTTGATTTGGATCTGAGCTGAGAAGAGGGGAGCTGGGTAGATGGGCGGGGGGTGGTTTACATCATAGGCATTCTAAGTGAAACGAAATAATTTCATTGTGTGGAATAATAAAGTCTGAATATATAATCCCATTTTCTTCAAGTAACTAGTCACATTTAAATGAAATTTTTCTCTTGGAGGGGAAAAATAGCATAACGGCATATTAAAATGCAATTCCTAAAAGCAATGTAAACGGTTTTTAAGTTCATATGTAAATAGGAATGGAAGTGCAAAACAAATCACCTGCCACAAGTGAAGCCGTCACGTGGCTAGCCTGTGCCATTTGCGCTTGGGTGTTGGATGGCTGTGTCTCTGTGTCTGTTCCATCACTCATTCTGGTGACACGCATTTAACGTAAAATCCCCAGGGTCTCTTCCAGTGTTGTGATTGCCTCATTACAACTCTCGTGCCTCCAACGGAAGGAGAAACTTTGTGAAGGTTCAGCAGGAAATATGGAACCCAAACCATCCTTCTAGATGGAGTCGCCAGATAAAATACAAGATGCTCCATTAAAATATTTTTGTCCTGAGACGCCCGGGTGGCTCAGTGGTTGAGCACCTGCCTTCGGCCCAGGGTGTGACCCCGGGGTCTCGGGATCGAGTCCCGCATCGGGCTCCCTGCAGGGAGCCTGCTTCTCCCTCTGCCCGTGTCTCTGCCTCTCTCTCTGGGTCTCTTGTGAATATAATTTTAAGAACTTATATTTTAATTTTTTTTTAATTTTTAAAAGAAAATTTTTTTAAAAATTAAAATAAAAAAATTTTAAAATAAAATTAAATATAAATTAAAATTTTTGGAAGAAATAAAATTTTTAAAAAGTTAAAAAATAATAGTAAAATATTTTTGCCCTATTAAATGTGAATTTCAGAGAAACAATGATCTTTTTTTAGTATGTGTGTTCCAAATATTGCATGGTCAGGATTTATTTAGCACAATCTCAAATACCCCTATGGGATATACTAGAAAAAAAACCCTTTTTTTAATTTGTTGTTTACCTGAAATTCAAATTTTATTGAGTGCTATGTATTTTCATTTCCTACGTCTAGCAGTCCGACTTGCATGGGTTCATAGGTGGATCACAGGATCACAGGATCCTCCTGTAGCCGTGTACGTATTCTCAGAGAAACCAAAACCTAAAGAACCAGAGAAGAGAGATGATTTTCTTGCGTATTTGCCCCAGAAGACAAAGTAGGAAACTTGATGAAGACCGTTTGGTTTAGGGTGAACCCCAGAGGATTTCACATGAATCCCCGGGGGCTCCTGGTTCAGCTCCGGGGGGGACCCGAGACCGGTTCTGACGAGCGCAGGTGACGCGGGCACTGCTGGCCCGGAGGGAAGGGACGCGGGTGGGTCGCCCCCGCCCCCCACGTGCCCTGTCCCGGGCAGGCAGGCCGGCCTCTAACCAGATGTTGCTCTGTGTTCTTCATCGTAGGTGCCGGCCAGCCCACCACCCTGTGACGTGGCTTCAGGCTTCCCGCTCACCCGTCGCTCTGTTGAGGGGGCGTCCCCTGTGACCGTTTAACACCACCCCACGTGCAGGGCCTTCTGGGCGGCGATCTCATTTCTGAAAAGATGGTATCTGTTCTTCTATAGCACAGCGTTTGTGTTCTTCCCTGGTTTTGTTTCGGGTTTGACTTTTGTTTTGTTTTGGGTTTGCATTCGCAAAGTACATCCGAAAGAGTCCTGAGCTGCAGGGGGCCTGTGGGTCCCCAGGATGGCTCGGGGTCCCTGGGCGGCCTCCCTTGAGAACCGGCCAGATGCGGGATGCAAGGCCGCTGGATGTGGGCAGGGGTCCCATGCGTCGGTTTGCGGAGGGCGGCTGCAGGGCTCCAGCTCGGGCCGTGTGAGCGCAGCCTCCTTGGGCCGAAGCTGCGGTTCAGCGGGGCAGGACTGGGGTGGGGGGCCCCCGCTGGCCCCGAGCTACACCTGGGCCGCAGCGCCACACCCGCAGCACCTGTCACCCCCGGTACGCAGAGGCCATGCCAGTGGCAGCTGTGTCTTGGGGGTTGTGGCGTGCTGGCAGCCGGCCCGTCAGAGCCCGCACCTGGTGAGCCCCCCGACACCCCCACCCTGGGCCCTGCCAGGGGGTGGACCCCACAGGGAAAGGTTTGGGGCATCGTTTCCGAAGCTGTGACCGAACCACGCGAGGAGGCTGCCTGTTGGAAGGGCGCTGGGCAAGACCCCGGCCTGGCGACAGGTGCACACGGGGGCCCCGGGACCTGCCGCCCTGAGTGACCGCGGTGCCATCGCGGGGACCAGAGCCCACGTTGTGCCCTGCCCGGTGCAGCAGGTGCGCCCCGTCCATCCTCCCGCGTCCCGCGTCCCCCACTGCTTGGGTGAGGCCGCCAGGGGACCGCGGGGCTGGCCGTGCTGGGAGCTGGCTCAACGGAGGCTCCGGGTCCCCGGCGCGACTGCCTCCGTGTCCAAGCTGTTTTCTTCAAGACTGGGCCACGGGGCCTATTTATCCTGCCTTAAAAAGACGGCAAATAAGTGAAGATGACATTTTGTGAATGTAGACTCTGGGTAGACTCCTAATAGGTTAGCGTAGTCATGAGGAGGAGCTCGAGTAGATGTCCGTCCCGTTTATGTAAGCAATAATTCTTTTCTGTGTCTTATTGAGTATGGCTAGCAATTATTTATTTACAGGCTAGACTGTCCTCTGCATGCGGGTTCCATGTAAGTGCAGAAATTTCCTCAGCCACCGGAGGTATTTTGACCATTTTGCCATTTGGATGAGCTGTCGTTAGATTGAAATTTACACATCATTTCATTAAAAAAAAAAAAAATCGTGCCTTAGAAAATGCGAAGCTGTTGCACATAGTCCGTGATGAATTATGGATGCAATACCTTGGAGAGAGAGGAAGTCACTTCCAAGTCACCAAGACTTCGCATGGAAGTGTTTGCTGTTTTACGGGGAGGAAAAAAAAAATTCAAAAAAAAAAAAAAAAGAAAAATAGAAAAAAAATCAAAAAGTTTTGAAAATGTACAGATTAAGTTCAATATTTTGATTAACCACCTGCATGTTTTATTAAATATTTTGATAATGTGGATGTTTACACTTTGCATGATATTAGCGGAGTACCTTACCACAAATAATGCACAGAACATGTACAATATGATCATTCATAACCGATTTTTATAGGATACTTTTTACATGTGGAACTCCATCTGTTATGTAAGGATTATATGAATATTGCACATTCTCCTCTGGTTTCACAAACCCATTTATACATATTTCTTAGACTCATTGTACATGTATTGAAGCCTGAATCGAGTCAAGAAAAATAAAGCCCCATTCTCCGCCTGCGAAATGTGCTTTCCCATAATGAACAATAGTCACCAGCACAGAATAATCTCCAACATTTTCTAAATTCTAATTGCCAACTGTTTCTATTTATATTTGATTTATATTTCATTTGGAGTCTGTTACATGGCAGCTCGGACGGACTAGATCTTGTTTTTTCCAATGCAGCATAAGGAGTATGATCTATTTCTTTTCAAATAATCTTTGAAATCCCAGGAAAAAAAAAAAAAAAGATGCTCTGCTCCGTGGAGCTACGAGGTAAATGCGTTTGTTTAAAAAACAGATGAGGCAAGTGAGTGATTTATCGTTCCTGAGGAAATATATCTGATTTTTCTCCCCCTCATACTGCAGAAGCTAGTCCTTTCTTAAGAAAAAAAAGAAAAGAAATGGGTAACTCTTTGTTTTCTCACTAGCACACTTTCATGGCATTTCCTCATCCTTTCTGTGTAGTGTTACTAATGCGGCACCTATTGTAGTCCTCTGTACGCCGTGTAGGATTAACAGACTGAGACGATCCACCTCCTGCGTGGGTCCATCCAAGAGATGTTACTGTTCTGGGTGGGTGGGCCAGTGTTCCGTATCAGTTATACTAACCTTCATTTAAGATATTTATTCTAAAATGCCTCTGACAAATAGTAAAAAAGAAAAAAAATTAAAAAGTTGTCTAAAATGCAACAGCTTTTATAGTAAATGTACATTTATAAATAAAATACTCGAATCAACTCTGTATTCCGTTAATTGGGGGGCGTGGAGGGGCGGCTTTCTCGGGGCGGGGGGGTGGGTGGGGAGGCTCACGCAGTGTCCCCGGGAGCCCGTGCGTGGCCCAGGGTCCCGGTCACGGGGTGGCAGGGAGGCGCCTTGATGCCCTTCAGGGGCGGGTGTCGCAGGCGATCACACTGAGCAGCTGGTGGCAGGAGTTGCCAAGAAAGAGCCTTCCCTGGAGGGTTGGGACCCCTGGAGGGGCCGTAACCAGAGGGAGCCGCGGACCCAGGCCAGTTGTCCCCACGCTGCTGGGCCTCCTGCCAGGAAACGTGCCAAACAGAGGCTTCCTGCTGATGCCGGGAACTTTCCAGAGTAGAAGGCACCTGGACTGGCCCTGCCACAGGTGTGGGAGCAGGGTGAGGGAGGCAGGTCCTGGGACGCTCCCCCGCCCGGGCGCGTCCTGATCTCGGCAGGTGGTTGGGCCCTGGGAGCGGCTGCGCCTCCAGGGTTGCTGACCTGTCGCCTTCAGGCAGCTGCAGTAGCCATCGGGCCACTGCCTGTGCCCATCGACCCTTAAGGAGAGTCGGGCCTCCGCGAGACCTTTGACACCAAGAGGAGGTGTCGCCACAACCCACACTCCCCGCAGGGCCCCATCCCAGGTCCCCATCCCAGGGGCCCACCACAGGTCCCCATCCCAGATCCCCATCCAGGTTTCCATCCCAGGTCCCCATCCCAGGTCCCCATCACAGGTCTCCATCCCAGGGCCCCATCCCAGGGTCCCATCCAGGAACCCATCCCAGGTCCCCATCACAGGAACCCATCCCAGGTCCCCACCGCAGGGCTCCATCCCAGGACCCCATCACAGGGCCCCATCCCAGGACCCCATGCCAGGGCCCCATCGCAGGGCCCCATCCCAGGTCCCCATCCCAGGTCCCCATCCCAGGGGCCCACCCCAGGTCCCCATCACAGGGCCCCATCACAGGACCCCACTGCAGGGCCCCATTCTGCTTGGGTCTGCACCTCCTGCCACCCACTGATTTTCTTCAAGACCCAAGGACTTCTTCTCAGGTTCCTGTTTAGAGCACAAGGGACCCTTGCCCATCCTCGGGGTTCTCTAAGTCAAGCGGCCCGACTCAGGCACCCGAAGGGACTGGTCATGCCCCGGAGGAGGAGCAAGGGTGGCCAATCCGGAGGGCATAGACTACAGCCACCTGCCACATGGCCACATCTGTCCTTCTGAAGAGAGGTGCCTCCGTGACTCCGGGCAATTGTCTCCAGATGGAATCGTGGGCCTTCAAATGTTGAGGAGGAGCGCTGAGAGCATTCCCGACTTGAGCCTGCAAGTGAGTGCCCCCCCCTTCCCAGCTGCTCTCTGCCCACTTCTGCAGCCTGCGGCCGAGCCCCAGCGCCCACCTCCCTCCCGCGGCGCCCTCGGCCAGGCCCGCGCTTGTCGAAGCCTCTTGGGCATTGTTGCACCAAGGGTAGCTTTGCCCACGTTGTTCTATGCATCACAAAGCACATCGGGGGGTGTTTATCTGCCCCCCATTCCGCAGGTGGCAAATGGAGGTGTGAGAGCAAGTGAGGCTTGTCCCGGGCGGGCGAGTGAGAGTGTCCGTGACTGTGTATCTGTCACCGTCGCCAGCCGGGGTGGCCGGACTCCCCTCCCGCACAGCGGGGCCTGGCTCTGCTCAGTCTCCACCAGCCCACCCCGGAGGAGCCTGAGCCACCAACTGCCTGGAAGTTGGCAGGATTTAATCTACACCCAAATGGAGAGCGGAGCCATCTTCTTAGGGTAAATTGACACTCACAAAATCCTCAAGTGGACTTAGGATTCCCACTTTACCTCTTAGGGTTTGATGTCTTTCCCCGAGAAGAGATAAGAGAGCTGGCCCTTGTGACGTGATGTTGGGCATCTTAGTGTTTGCCGGCGCGGTCGCTAACGAGTCTCTCAGGCCAATCTCATACCTGGCCGGAGCCCAGCGACCCCTGCCCCAACCCACAACACTTCCAAAGCCTCTCCACCCTCCCGGAATCTGGTCCCCAGAGCTGGGAAAAAGTAGCCTTCCTGATAACACGTTTGTCCAGCCCAACCTTTGTTTCACCATCTCAAACTCAACAGCACAGGCCTCCAATGGGGAGACGGCCCAGAGGGCACAGCCCACAGATTCCTATAGCACAATAGTATCTCACTGCCAACATTAAATCAAGGCATTTCATCTTTCCCGCAGGAACAATGTCATTATCTATGAAAAACCTGTTTACTGGCCACCAAGGAGGCAGAGAACTAGTTCAGCTGCCCTGTTAGTCTAGAAAATACTGTGGCTGGAAAGTGACAGAAATATAAATCTACAAAGCCCCAGCCAACATCTCAAGCACCACACTCCTTCTCTGGGGCCAGCATTACTTACTATCCCAAGCTCCGATCCTGAAGCATTCAGCAGTTCCTCCTGAAAACATGAAAAGTTCTGATAATATTTCCTGTTCTTTAATACTTTGAATACTGAGAAGCTACACCTTGTTTATACGATAACACTCCATGAAACAAGTGGAGTATATGATTCACTAACTGCAGATGCCTATTCTGAGATGAACCAAGAAAGTTTGGAGAGAAGGAAAAAAGAAATTTGCTGTACCAACCGGAAAACTTACTATAAAGATAACAATAAACAAGTACATATCTTGGGCAAAAATTAATAAACTAATTATAATTAATGGAGCAAAGTATATGGCCCAGAAACAGACCCAAATAAATATACAACTTATAGTGTATAATAATAATAATAATAATGGTATCAGAAATCAGTGGATAAAGGAGGAACAGTTAATTAATGTCACCCTTTCACAATAAAATTAATTCCAGATTAATTAAAGTTTTAAGTGCAAAAAAAATGATAGGTTTAAATACGTTTACATAATAAAGGGAATGTTAGGCAAAATTTACAAGTGATGAAAAACTGGGGGAAATATTCCCAACAAATAAGCCAAAAGGTTAATGTCCTCAACATATGAAGTCCTTTGCAAATCAATGGAAAGTGGGCACAAGGACATTAAAAAAGCAGGACAGAAAAGGAATATAAATGACCAGTAAACATGAAAAAAATGTTCAGCTGACTGGTGATCAAAGAAATGTACATTAAAACAACAGTAAGATAAGACTCTCCCTACACCCCCCCAGAATAGGAAGTCAATCGATTATATTAAGAACTAAAAACTTCCATATCACAAAAACAAAGGTTTTAAAAGGCTACAAACCAAGAGAAGTTTTGTCACACATCCAACCAACAAAAGATTAGTATCCAAACTGAATAAGGAAATTCAAAATATCAATAAGAAAAATACAAACGGGCAACTGGGTGGCTCAGTTGGTTAAGCATCTGCCTCTGGCTCAGGTCGTGATCTCGGAGTCCTGGGGTCGAGCCTGGAGTCAGGTTCCCCACTCTGCAGGGAATCTGCTTCTCCCTCTCCCTCTGCTCATCCCCACCTTTTGTGCTTTTTTTCACTCTTTCTCTCCCTCTCAAATAAATAAATACAATCTTTTTTAAAAAGGAAGAAAAATATAAACAGGTCAATTAAAAAAATGGACCGGGCAGCCCTGGTGGCGCAGCGGTTTAGTGCCGCCTGCAGCCCAGGGCCTGATCCTGGAGACCTGGGATCGAGTCCCATGTCAGGCTTCCTACATGGAGCCTGCTTCTCCCTCTGCCTCTCTCTCTCTTTGAATAAATAAATAAATCTTTAATAAATAAATAAATAGACCAAAAACATGAAAGTGATATCATAGGAAACATGAACAGAAAAAAAAAAGGCAAAAATACATTCAATTTCATTAGGAAGATGATGCAAATTAAAACCATTAAAAATGTCATTTATACCCACCCAATTGATAAAAATTTAAAGCTTTGGGATCCGTGGGTGACTCAGCAGTTTAGCGCTGCTTTCAGTCCAGGGCATGATCCCGGCCGGGATCGAGTCCCACATCGGGCTCCCCGCATGGAGCCTGCTTCTCCCTCTGCCTGTGTCTCTGCCTCTCTCTCTGTGTCTCTCATGAATAAATAAATAAAATTTTTTTTTAAAAAAGTAAAGCTTTGATAACACTAAGTAAAGATATGGAGCAATGGGAATTCAAACACTACTAATAAAAAATGTATATTGATAAAAAGTTAATATCCAAAATACATAAAGAACTTACATAACACCAAAAAGCAAAACAAACAAGTAACTTGATTTGAAAATGAGTGGAGGACCTGAATAAACATTTTTCCAAAAAAGACATGCGGACGGCCAACAGACACACGAAAAGATGCTCAACATCACTCACCACTAAGAAAATGCAAGTGAAAACCACAATGAGGCATCAACTCACACCTGTCAGAATGGTGAAAATAGAAAACGCTTAGAAACAAGTATCGGGGAGGATGTGGAGAAAAGGAAATCCTCGTGCACCGTTGGCGGGAACGCAAATCGGTGCGGCCACTGTGGGGAAAAGTTGGAAATTCCTCAAAGAAACAAAAATAGAACTACCCTATGATCCAGTAATTCCATTACTGGATATTTATCTCAATCAATCAATCATCAATCACTAAATCACAAAAGTGCATTCCCCCCCGGGGTTCATTGCAGTGTTGTTTATACAGAAGCGGCCCGAGCATCCACGGCAGGTAAGTGGATAAAGGTGCACGTGGAACACACACGGCGGAGGAATATGAGCCACAAAGATGCTCGACACATTGCCACTTGCAACAACATCGCTGGCCCTAAAGTGAAATAAATCAGCCAGAGGAAGACGATTAGCATATGGATTCCCCCGTAGGTGGAACTTAAGAGACAAAATAAATGAACAGAAAAAGGAAAAAAGAGAGACAAAAACAGCCACTCCACTCTTAAACACAGATAACAAGCTGGTGGTTGCCAGACGGGTGGGGGGGGGGCGTAGTTCACGGGTGAAGGAGGTTTTTTTGTCTTGAAGAGTAAATGCTGGTACATGATTCTGCATCATCTTGGTGAAGCTCACGAAGCTCACACCCTGGAATGTAGGAATTTCCTTCCAAAATGTAAATCCCGGAGCCTCACTGGAGAGAAGCTCAGAACGCGGTCACCAGGCCCCCACGGGCATGTTCTAGAACAAACTACCAAGTGCGCACATGTAACCGGACACCACCTGTGACCTGCACGGAGACACCACCGCCCTGAAAGTCAAAGACAATAGAAAATTAACCATATGGTCTCCTGGGTGGTGCGTGATAGTGAGAAGAGTGAAGCAAAGCTCAGGATTCGAGGTGGTGGCGGGTGAGGGGGATGCCTCAAGGAGCGCACACGGGGAGTACCGGCTTTATTGCCTTTTCATTTTTTATCCTTCATAAGTTCTGTTTGGAGTACCTTCAGCCTCACTAGATATTATCAAATTGCTTTTTCTTTTTAAGTTTTTTTTTTTTTCTCTTAGAGAGAGAGCACGCAGGCGATGGCAGGGAGGGCGGAGGGAGAGGGAATCCGACAGCAGATCCCGCGCCAGGGGATCGGCCCCAGCCCCGGGACCCTGACACCTGACCTGAGCTGAAACTAGGAGTCGGAGGCTCAACCCACTGAGCCGCCCGGGCGTCCCACCAAAAATGCTTTTTATTTTTTATTTCTTTTTTTTTTTTTTAATTTTATCTATTTATCCATGAGACACACAGAGAGAGAGGAAGAGCCACAGGCAGAGGGAGAAGCAGACTCCCTGTGGGGAGCCCGATGCGGGACTCGATCTTGGGACCCCAGGGTCACGGTCTGAGCTGAAGGCCGACGCTCATCCCTGAGCCCCCCGGGCGCCCCCCAAGACTGCTTTTTAAAGTGATTGATTCTAATAGTGTGATGAGCATGTGTGGACGACCCAGTCCTGCGTCATCCCCAAAACTTGCTGTCGGGCTTCGTAGTGCTAGGCCTGCCTGGCGGGAGGAAAGTGGGGCTCCCCCCCTTTGGTCAGCACCCCCTGGCACTGGTGGCACCGAGCGTGTCCTCACACTTCCTTGTTGGTCCGGTTTCACTTCTGGGGATCACGGCCTCTTCCTTTGGCCAGTTCTCCTACTTAGTTGCTTTTCTTTGTGTTGTTACCTTTTAGGGATTCAGGGAAGGTTCTGGAGCCTATGCCCCTATCGGCCACAGGCACCCCAATTCTTTCAGCCTGTGGCTCATCTTGGGAATTTTGTCATGCCCATTTGTAACCGGGCGTAACAGATGCGCAGACCCTTGTGCACTTTGGGGCCCCCGGAGTCCCACCCAGGCCCTCACTGCCCCGATTCTGTGGATATCTCGTGCTCCCCACTCTTAACAGTCCTTAAAGTTTGGAATCTCACATCTGGATCAAGAAAAGTGGAGTCTCATGTTTTTCCCTCTGGACCATCTATCTTCCCAGAACCACTTCTTAAATAGCTCATCCTTGGTCCTGCTGATTTGGGGACGTTTTTCCGTTCCACTCGGGCTATTTGTCTGCCCCCCCGCACCCGCATCGCGCTCCTTAGTCACTGCATTTTCAGGCCGTGCCTTGATAGACAGAAGGAGAGTTTTCCTTTCTTTCTCGAAATTGTCTCGGCCGTTTTTGGCCTTGACTCCTCCAGACGAGTTTTAGAATAAACCGCGAATTTCTCCAAATTGCCTTTTGGAATTGTGATCAAAATCGAACTTGACAATAATTTTCTAATTGGCCTTGTTAGTATCCAAAAATACCTTTTTAAACGTTACTCCGGGGCCATCAACTCCGTGAGACTCTTATTAGTTGTAACACGTTATCATTTCCCGGGCATCTTCTATGAAGTCAATCATCATCTACCAAAAAAATAGATATATATTATTTTATCTCCTTCCAATCACATCTTCATTTCTTCGTGTGTCATTTTATTGTTAAGATGACTAGTAAATGGTGAGGATGAGATTCCTTGTCTCACCACGTTGTCATATTCTAGGTTATTTCTTTTTTGAATTCATTTCTTTCCAATACTTACTTGGGGAGCAGGGTGCACACACAACGCCACGTCCGCTCAGGCAGGCAGCGCGGCGATGTGACGATTCGGGGCATCATTCGGGGCGTCCCACGGTAAGTACGGTCACCACCGTCTCCATGTGATGTCACTATGACATTATCAGCTACAGTCTCTGGGATTTTGTACTTTGGTAGTGAAATCACGGTGTTCTTTACATTGGCAGGACGGTCAGAAAACATCCCAGACGCCCAGCGACAGGGAAGTAGTGGCGAAGACTGTGGTCCGTCCCCGTAATTGCATTCTACTGTTGAAGAATTGCGTGTTCAAAAATATCTCATTTGAATTGTCAAAATACTGACCCTCAAAGGGCACCTGGGTGGCTCAGCCGGTTAAGCATCCCCCGGACGATTTCAGCTCAGGTCACGATCTCAGGGTCGTGAGATGGAGCCCCCGTTGGGCTTTGTCC
The DNA here is from genome assembly GCF_003254725.2 of Canis lupus dingo. Taxonomy (NCBI): domain Eukaryota; kingdom Metazoa; phylum Chordata; class Mammalia; order Carnivora; family Canidae; genus Canis; species Canis lupus. Next base: position 39,201,345 of record NC_064255.1, read on the forward strand.
TCAGTGGGGCGTCCGCTTGAGGTCCTCTCTCCCCCTCTGCGCCTCCACCTGCTTGTGCTCTCTCTCTCTCTCTAAAATAACAATAAATAATAAAATAAAATAACAATAAACAAAATAAATAAAATAACAATAAACAAACCCTTAAAAATATACTAAAATACTACAGTGAAAAGCCATGATATCAAGCGATACATATAATGATTCCAGTTTTATAAGTAAATTATACATCATATGTTCTGCCTTCTGTATGGACCCCAGGAGTCCCCAGCCGTCCAGACTTACGGGACTGAGGTTCAGCATAGCACCCGAATATAGACGCGTGCCCCGGTGCACAGGCCTTGCGGTCTGGTCCTCACTGCAGTTATTTGCGATGATCTTCAGCTCGTCCTGGCTGCGGTTTTCCACCCTCCGGGCCTGGCTGCCGCCTCCTGCTGCTCTTCGCCTGTTCCCATCCTTCTGGCGCTTAAGCCCCGAGCGCGGACCCCGCCCATCGCGTCTTTGCTCTCCAGGCAGCAGCTGACCGGCTCTGTGGCTACAGCAGCTCCCGTGCCGCTTAGGGCCCCGAGCCCAGTACTAGGCCAGAAAGCAGAACCCCAGACCACGGTGCACCTATCGTGCCTCTTAGAGTCCGTTGGGCGCACCTGTTCCCGGGGAGCCAGGGCTTTTCCTCCTCAGCTGTGGCATGAAAGGCACACTCGACTTCTGGCCCTTCCCCCCCCCCCGCCCCCCTGCCCCTTGGAGGGCACCCCTGCATAGGGATGTGCCGGGGGAGCCACATCGAGGCTCCGACCACAAGGCCTTCCTCGGCCATGCTCAGCCCACTGTGAAGCAGCCTCTCCCTCACCGAGGGCCGCGGCTCACTTCTCCATTCATCGAAGGAGCACAGGCTCTGCCCTGGGCCCGTCCGGGCTCGGAGGCCCACCCCAGCCCTCGCCGCTCGTGGCTTTGGCAGGTGTGCGTCCTCTCCGTGGGGGGGAGACACGGCATAATAGAGTGATTACACGGTGCTGTTGTGAGAATTAAATCAGAAAATGTACTTCAAATAGGACAGGGGCACCCGGGGGCCCAGCGGTTGAGCGTCACCTCCGGCTCAGGACGTGACCCAGGTCCTGGGATCGAGTCCCACATTGGGCTCCCTGCAGGGAGCCTGCTTCTCCCTCTGCCTGTGTCTCTGCCTCTCTCTGTGCCTCTCATGGATAAATAAATAAAATATTTTTAAAAAATAAAATAGGACTTATTCTACATATTAAAAAAATGTTCAGTTTCCATTAGCATTGGTATTGCTGAGTGTTGGTAGTGACAGAAATAAAATCATTCTACCAGAGAGACTCCTGACTCTGGGAAATGAACTAGGGGTGGTGGAACGGGAGGTGGGCGGGGGTTGGGGTGACTGGGTGACGGGCACGGGGGGGGCACTTGGCGGGACGAGCACTGGGTATTACACTCTTTGATGGCAAATTGAACTCCAATAAAAAAAACACACATAAAATAAAATAAAATAAAATAATAAAATAATTCTACGATTATTTGGGGCCAATATAAAAAAAAACCTCCTGCTGCACTTGTATCTCTATGGCTGGACAGGCTTATCAGTATAGCTCTTCTGAGAAAAGGGAGCGGACTCCCCAAAATAAGCTCCAGCCCGCATGGTTAGGGCCACAAGGAGCACAGAACTACTCTCAAACCACTATGCAAAATAAGAATGTGCCAAAATCAAAAAGAAATAAAATATTTAAATAGATAAACCGAAATACCAGTAGCAGTTACTTCTGATTGGTGGGGTTATGGGTGATTCGGATTCTATCCATCTGTATGCCCTTGTGTGTTTTGCCCACACTGACCACCTATTGCATTTATAGTATGAAAAAAAATAAGAGCATTACAAAATATGGAAAGAAAGGCTTCTCCTAAATCCACAGCAGGTAAGACCGTGTATGAGAGTTTCATTCGACTACAAAATTTCTACAGTGGAAGGTGTTCTCGGGTGAAGCAAAGAGAATTCGTCGGAGTGGCTGGGCCCGGCCCGGTGATACTGGCCTGGGGGCAGCCCGCCGGCCTGCCAGCCTCCCCGCGGGGGCTAGGGTGGGCCCTCAGGGCCGGCTGGATCCTCACGGGGACCCGCAGCTGACCCCAGGCCCTGAGCTCCGTCTGCAGCCTCCGTGCGCAGGAATCACCCCGGCCCTCAAAGTGGGCTGCGAAGGACGCCTCCCTCAACTCGCGTCCGCTGTCTCAGACCTCAGCGGGACCACCTCCCACATCCACTGTGACCTTGTGTGTGCACAGCAGGATATGGGTTAAGGGGGGAGGAGGGATCCAGGTAGAGGTTAATGGCAAATGTCCTCTGCCCTCAGACATGCGACAATGACGATGAATCAGAGGTGTCCGGTTCTGAATCACATCTGCTCTCCTTGAGAAAACAGCGTGAGGGCCTTTCTCTATCCTACAAGTCCTTGAGAAAAAAAAAAACTGGCAAAGCTTTTCTTGGGGGTTGTGTCGTGGAACCAAGTCCCAGCACAGCTGGTAAGGAAGGCCATCGGAAGACGGGCAGATGCTAGGGTCCTAGGAACGTGGTGATCGGACATGCTAAGCTTTCCCCAAAGTGTGTTCCTCAGATGCGTGACATGAAACACTCTTCCAGAAAAGAATTCCATGGGCAGCCCGGGTGGCTCAGAGGTTTAGCACCTGCCTCCAGCCCAGGGCCTGATCCTGGGGACCCAGGATCGAGTCCCGCATCGGGTCCCTACATGGAGCCTCTGCATGGAGCCTGCTTGTGTCTCTGCCTCTCTCTCTCTCTCTGTCACTCATGAATAAATAAAATCTTTAAAAAAAAAAAAAAAGAAAAGAATTCCATGGTCAAACTAGTGGGGACAGCGCCCCATATCCCTTTTCTTGGGGACAGAGAATACAGACCAAAAGCCTGAGCCTTTCTGCAGTAGCCCATTTTTTCCCCCAAATATATTTCATCAGGAAACTCTATTCCGGACTCTTCTCGAAAACTCTTCTGATGCTTGGGTTCCAGAGAATACACCTGGGGAAACATTAACTGAGTAAGTACTACGTTTGGGAAGCCATGCAAGTACCTCGATAACCCGCAGATGTGTCTTTTCAGGTCTTAGGCAGTGTTTTCTTCTTACGTCCAGGCTCACGGACGGCAGCCATCCCTCCGTCCCCCCGGGAGGCCTGCGTGAGGGAGGGCCCAGGGCAGCTGTGGGATGGCCAGGGACCGCGAGCATGCTGTTCTCCGGGGCCGACTTCTGGAGAGTTCCAGGGGAGAGCAGTGCTTTCGCGAGGAGCTCTGTCAGCAATATGGTCAGAAGTATTTATTTCTCAGAGCAGGAATGATAATTCCTCAAATACAACGTTTGCGATACCCCAAGAGACGGCAAACTGGAGGACAGTGTGGTTCCCCTGCCCAACAGGCCCTGCCCTCCTCCCTCCACCCCGCACTCAAGGACAGCCCCGGACACAGGACCCAGGGATCTCACGCCCCGCACCTTGTCCGGGCCGCCGGGCCTCCACCCATCCTAGGGCCGGGCGACCCCCTGACCTAGATTTGAGATTTGCTTTTGCAGCACGAGGTGGTACCGGGAAAGCCTGGGACAGTCTGCTCTGACCAACAAAATAAAGAAGGTCTGAAAGTCGAGGAGCTGGGGCCAGGGGCTGATACTGGCCGTAGCTGACCAGCTACACGGGAATCCATTCCGGGTCATCTCACCTGGTTGTTTCGGAAGAGTGGCCAATGCGGGCCGTTGTTTTTTCTGTCTGGAGAATCTTTTGAAGGGCGGGGTTTATCACTTGCCCTTGCCTAACTTCTTGGGCTTTTTTTTTTTTTTGTAAAAAATGGAGGGGTGGAGTAAGGCCAAGAAATGTCTTTTTCTTTAATGCATCATTTATTTCTTTTAAAGATTTTATCCATTCACTCACGAGAGACACAGAGAGAGAGGCAGAGACACAGGCAGAGGGAGAAGCAGGCTCCATGCAGGGACCCGATGCGGGACTCGATCCTGGGACCCGGGGTCATGCCCTGAGCCCAAGGCAGACGCTCAGCCACTGAGCCCCCCAAATGCCCCCCTTTTTGCATAGAATTTGAGAATGATTTTTGACTTTGAATTGAACTCGTATGCACCTCAGTAAGCTTTTACGTGACTCATAGAAGAAAAGTCTGAGTGACATAAGTGAGGAAACCGTTGAACAACCTCACAACCTCTCCTTCTGTAATAGCTCTCAGAAAGGGGCCTCAATAAATAAAAACACTGAGATTTCTAATAACTTTAAAGGCATCATTGTGTTCTTCACTGCCTACGGTAACGGACACCCCAAAGGTGGGGGCGCCTGAGCTCAGTGTCCAGCGTTACCTTCCCCACACCCATTCTACAGCAGTCATGAAGTTTAGGTGGAATTAACCCCTCCATCAGCCCCAGGGCTCAAGTCTGATTGTTAGGATCCATCGGGATCATCCCACCCCGTTTGCCGTGGACGTTGGCTTCAGTGGCCTTGGCTTAAGCCAATCGATGGCTGGGTCAGCGGGAATCTCAGAACGTCTGTTAGGTAGTTGAGGAGAGCAACTTATCTTTCCCAGATAAGAAAAAGGAAGCACGTGAATCTACTTGTACCGACAGATATCCTATAACTTCAAGGGGTCCAGGCCTAGGGTGAAGCCCACACTGTCGACGGAAGATAGAGCTCTGAAAAAAAAAATGGAAGCAACAGAGTCAACGATGACATCATGGAGCTAACCATTCTGAAACTCACACCCCCGGAGTTCCACGGAACCTATTAACTCCGTTATTGTTTAAGGCGAGGCGAGTTGGTCTTTCCGTCACTTGGAATGGAGAGGCTTTCCAACTGAGGCAGAAACATTGGTCTGTGGCACACCCCAAAAATCACATTAAAATGAGCACAGGTACTTACAATTACATTCCTGGAAGTACTTGGGATTTTTTTTTTTTAATATATGATTATACTTGTTTTAAGGTCAAAATTTAAAAGGTTCTGTAGTTTTTCCTTAGTAACACCTTCTTTGCCTTTAATATCATTGTTTTTTTTTTAAATACTATCATTGGTTTTACTTTTGTCTCGTTTATTCTTCGTCCACACCAAACTCCTGACCTGCCTATTTAGGAGGAAACAAAAACAAAAGGAAGAGATTTGATGTCTCTTTTTAAGTCAACAGTTACTTCTACCTCATAAAAAATTCTAGAAAGTCGGCTTTCTTGATAGAGTGTGACAGGTCTCCTATTTACAAGGGCAATGAAGCCTACTCCTCGGGCTGACCAGGTAATGGGAAACGTGTGTGCCAGACCCAATTTGGTTGAAAAACAAACAAAAACACAGCCAGGTGTGGTCAAATCCAAATCCATGGTTTCCCTCCCCGAATCGCACGTGGCGTTTCTTTGATTTTTCTAAGAATCTAAGAATCACTGTCTCCATTGACTTTTCCCGGGGCTGGAAGGCTGACTGATATGGAAAAAAATATCACATTCAGTATTTAGGGTTGAAGTCTGGGCTCGAAAGGCCTGTACAGAGAGGCTTCGTCTGGGTCCCTTGGACGGCGTACTGTGGTTTTCCTTCTTCAAGCCACGAGGCAAATCTCCAATTGACAATATTGGGGCCGGAGCACCAGAAAAATGAATTGTGTGGATGAGGCAACACGTACATACTGAACCCACAGAGATTCATACTATTTATTTCAGGGCCAAGGTGATTCCCTTCAGCAACCTGAGCTGCAGTCGGTTGGCTCCTGGGCAGAATTAGCGAGAGGTTAAGAGAGTTATTTCTACTTGGTGACTAACCCCATTTGATTGTCTTAAGTGCGTCTGGCTTCTGGAGCGTGCTTTTATTTCAGATGATTATGAATGTTCCGAGTGGACTCCTTGCCGCCCACCTGGCTTAAGGACTGTAAGGCACTTCGGAAATCAAATTTCAGGAAAGAAGATTGGTTTGAGAAACAATGAACGAGGAGAAATCTTCTCTTTGCAGAGCTGCTGTGTGTCAAAGTTTATCCTCATTATATTATGGTAGGAAGAAAAGAACAAATTAAGACATTTAACTGCTTAAAATTTGAGACCCAATTACATTTAACACTGCAAATCGTGTTACAGGACCTGTGGGCTTACCCTCTCCCTGTGTGAAGTCTGGTTGTATGTTAGCAAATAACATTTTTTTTTTAAATTGTGGAGTGGGTCTGAGCTAAGTGGATAATCACCGCTACACATTCTCTGCCATATAAAAGAAGATCCTGTAGGATCCAAAGAGTTTTATAATGATATCAAAAGTCCTTAAAAAGAAGACTTTTAAATATGCTCCTTCCCTGCCCACTATGGCTAGCGCCAGAGTGCTTTAAATTAAGAGCAATTGTGTAACTGCTCAAGTTCTAATTTCTAATGTTAGGGGTCATTCAAATGCTCAAACTATCCTTTTAAATTGGCTCCCATAATGAAAGAACCATTAAGGGCTTAGTGATGTTCCAAGAACTCTTCCAAAAAGAGAGAGAGAGAGACAGGGAGAGAAAGGGAGAGAGAAGGAGAGAGGCAGGGAGGGAGGGAGAGAGAAAATTGGCTCCTTTTCTTTGGCCAGTAACCCATGTTTTAATTGAATTTTGATGAGATGATGGATGTTGTGCCGCATTCCAAGTCTATATGCTAAATTAACGAGGCTGTCTGCTTAGTTTCCTCTTTTTTATTATTTATTTTTATTTTATTTTATTTTATTTTTTATTTATTTTTTTAGTTTCCTCTTTTGAAGGCCCACTGAGATGAGTTTCTGCTAATTCTCTTACATAAAGTAGGATGTGGAGGTCTCCGATTCCTGCTCAGGGCTGGGAATGGCCGCGTTCTGCAGGCTGGTGCCTCGCTGGAGCTCCAGGTACGTGCTCAGGGGTGGGGGGGGGGCGGGGGGGGGTACTCCTCAGGGAAGACTCTATCGCAATACTCCACAGTCACCCCCTAACGTATTTAAAACTTCCCTTAATATTTTTTAAAGACTTCGTTGTGCATCTCTTTACAGAAAGAGCATGTCTCCAATGTCGAGCGCAGGTACTTCGTATTTGTCTATAAAATAAGAGTGATGAATGAAGCAATTGAGAAAATAGGTAATTTCAGCAAATTCTGGCACCCGATTATTCATTCACTTCCCAAGCTTCGGGCTTTAAGAAAAGTTGGGGGGGACTCTACAACTCATTTTTCTCTTTATCCTGAATAGTTTCAAAACCACAGTCTTTTTTTTTTTTTTTGTATGGTTGACACATCATGTTACAGGGAGTTTTGGGTGTACGATTTAACGGTTCTACAAGTTTATACGTGATGCTGGGCTCAGGGCAAGGGCAGTTGCCTCTGTCCCCTTGCGTCCCGATTACGATGTCCTTGACCACATTCCCATGATCTGCTCGTTCCATAACGAGCCTGTGCCTCCCCCGCCCCTTCACCCACTCCCCCCAACTGCCCATCTCCCTGCCCTCACAACCATCAGTGTATCCTCTGTATTTATAGGTTTGGTTCTGCTTTTTGTTTATCTATTCACTCGTTTTTGGTGGGGTTTTAGTTTTTTAGATTCCACTTATGAGCGGAATCATAGGATATTGGTCTTTCTCACTTTCTCAGTCTGACTTATTTCACTTAGGCTAATACCCTCCAGATCCGTTCATTGTTGTCTTACATGGCACAATCTCATCGTTTTTTATGCCTGTGTAATATTCTGTTATATATATGACATATATATATATATATTTCCTTATCTATTTGGGGTTTTTCAAAGATTCTATTTATTTATTCATGAGAGACACACAGAGACACGGGCAGAGGGAAAAGCAGGCTCCATGCAGGAAGCCCGACGTGGGACTCGATCCCGGGACCCTGAGGCCATGACATGAGCCACAGGCAGACGCTCAACTGCTGAGCCACCCGGGCGTCCCTCTATTTGTTTATTGATGAATACCTAAGTTGCTTCCATATTTAGGTTATTGTGAATAATTCTGTAATCACGTGGGGGTGCATATATCTCAAATCCACAGTCTCAAAGGTTGGCCCCTTCCCTAGAATGTGAGGGCTTAGGAGTAGAAGAGATTTTTGAATTTTGCTTTTAGAGTTTTGAGTCTTTTTAAATACTGGCATAATGGTCATTTTACTTCTTAAATTACTCAGTGCAATAGACCTGCCTACTTATTGAAAATAAAATATAAGTCCATTCATCATTCTGGTGCCAAAAAACAGCGTACCAAATGGTAACTATCCACCTCCCACAGCCTGGAGGGTCAGAGAAGACCCTTCCACCAGAGAAACCCAGATAGCGGGGTCTGGACTTGAGGCATGGCAGCCGCGAAATTCCCAGGGGCCACGAGCGGACAGACCCTTCGGCTTGGGTCTGTGCTACAAAGAACTGATCCCCTGAGACACAAGTCTAAACTTCAAGCAAATCTCTCCTACCTGACTTTGTCCAGAACTCGCCGCTCAGAATAGGCCCGCTACCAAGTGTCTTAGCCACCCATCCGCACCGTAATATCCTCTTTTCTATAACACTATTATAGGCTGAATTGTGTCCCCCTCAAAATCTGTATGTTGGAGTCCTATTGCCCAGTACCTACAAATGCGATCTTATTTGGGAATAAGCTCCTTGCAGATGGAGTCAGCTAAGATGAGGCCATATTAGAGTAGGCTGGGCCTCTGGTAATATGACTGGTAGCCTCATAAAAAGAACAAATTTGAACACAGACACATGCACGCAGGGAGAGTGTCATGTGCACATGAACACAGAGATTGTGCTGACACTTCTACAAGCCAGGGAACCCGAAGATTGCCTGTAAAATGCCAAAATCTAGGGGAGAGGCAAGGAACAGATGCTCTCACAGCCAACAGAAAGAACCAATCCTGCCAACATCTTCATCTCAGATTTCTGGCTCCCAAACCACGAGACAATAAATTTCTGATTTTTAAGACCCCCAGTTTGTGGTGCTTTGCCACCGCAGCCCCAGCAAACTAAGACGCTAACTCAGGCTTTATTATTCAAATGCCCCAAAAGAATCATGTATAATCCAAGTTCAGATACAGATGTCAGAGGCATTTATCTCCAATGATGAGCCAATTTGTCAGATTTGGGGTGCAGATAGTCTTAAACAGTCTTCCAAACATGGCCAGGAAGTCAAAGCTTTCCCCTTTTCCTGATGATATAAGCTGTATTGACATCTAATTCGAAATACTAAACAAAAGCTCACTTTTGACTAATGTTTGCATGTCATCACATCTTCTCTGAGTCTTACCTTCCCAAGTGTATGATGACAGGCATAGCAAAATAACTATTAAGATCTCTTCTACCCCCGTATGCTATTAATTGTTATGTTGTTACTTCTTGCTGTAAAAAATATATATATATTCTCAATGAAAAAAAAATTTCAGAAGCCATAGAAAAATACAGTTCACACTTATTCCCCATATCCAAAGAAACTAGTCTTTGGAATAAAGCCTCCATTTTAATTTAATAAACAGCTGTTACATGAAATGTCTATTTGCAGCCGACATGCTTTCAAAAGGGGCTTGGGGTGGCTTCCTGGACACGCCAAAGGACTACCAAAATTAGGCTAAAAGTAGAAAGTCTTTGCGATGAATACAAGAACCTCGCTGGCCAGAAACAGCCACCGATGGCTGCCAACGCATGTTCCACGGTGGCGGGGGCTCTGCCTGTTTGTCTGCCCCCTATGCTTTGGTGGCTGCTCCAGGTTTGTTGCAGAAATCACCCTAAAATGGGGCCATGAATGCGAGGCAATTATCTGAAACTGACTTACCCAGCATTCTCCAAGCTCCCTAACAGCCAACGGGGGGACAGTCCTTCTTGGGAGGGACCCACAATTACCAGGTCTAAGCACCCTGGAAACCACTCATCATTGAGGCATGCTTGGTCTTTGGGATAAAGATATTCCTCACATCCTATCTTTCTGTAGCAAATATATTTAAGCTGTTCTCAGAGTAGTACCCAGACACCAGTGCTGTCTGTGAAATAAATGATGCAGTGACTCTCTGGCTTTAGCTTTCCTATCTAGCCCGATGTTTGCAATGGGCCAGAATCAAAGCCGCTGGCTTAACACTCAGTGGTCTCTACTATAGCCCCTTAATTTGTAAATAACTATACTTTGAGAAAGCCAAACTGGACTTGAGTCTTTATCCTGATTTGTCCCTGAAAATTGTACTTTGTCTCCAGTAAACCATGAACTTTTTTATTGCCAAATATTCACTATTAGGTGGTAAAAAAAATAAAATTAAATAAATAAAATAAAATAAAATAAAATAAATAAAATAAAATAAAATAAAATATTAGGTGGTTTGTTTATCAGAAACAAGTATGTATTGAATAATTATTTCCTTCCACTAGCCATACCATCTGGGGAGACTGACTTTAGTTTCACTTATTCATTACATGTGCACTGAGCATCTATTACGTGCTAAACACCAGGGGTACAAAGTAGAATGAGATAAACAGAGTCTTTTCCCTTGACAAGCCTGCAGGCTCACGGCAGAGCCAGACAAACAAATAATTACAGAACAGGATGATGAGTGCTATTATAGGGGAAGGATGACACAGTGTATGACTCATAGTATAAGCTCAATAAAAATTTGATGAATGAAAGAATTGATGAATGATATGGGAGCACTTGGCAGGGACAACAAATCCAGGCTTGGAGGATCAGAGAAGGCTCCCAGGAGGAAATGATATTTAAACTAAGACCTGAAGGATGAGCAGGAATTTGAAAAAAGGAGAAAGGGGAAGGGATGACCACAGGAGAAAGTATTTTCGGTAGAAAGAACAACAAGGAAAAAAGCAAAAGGAATCAAGAGACAACATGATACCCTGAAAAAATTGAAACAAATCAAGGATGATTGGTAATGTAGAGTCACATAAGGTGAAGCTGCAAAATAGGCAGGGACAAGAGCCTGCACAGATTTGTAAGCAATGGTTAGAGGATTGGACTTTATCCTAAAAACCATAGAGATCGATGAGAAAGTTCTAGATGGCCAGCATAAACCATAATCATATTAGCATTTTAGATGATTCCTGTTGCTACAGGAGGCATCCAATGCTGGAGAAGGGGGATCTGGAATGGGCAGTGGCATGGGGGTGGGGGGGACGTGCTATTCAAGAAATATTTAGGAGGCATCATCAAAGGGGCTGGAACCCCAATGTGGAGGATGAAGGGGAGAAATGAAAAGAGGATTGCCAGGCGTCTGGGCACATAGTGTTTCAGTTGTCCGTGTTGCTGTATAACGAACCACTCAACACTGAATAGCTAAACAACAGTTTATTATTATTTATTATCATTGATAAGCAACTGTTTATTATTATTTATTATTTATAAACAACAGTTTATTATTATTTATAAACAACTGTTTATTATTATTTATTATTATTTATAAACAACTGTTTTATTATTTTGCATGATTCTCTCCACTGATGGTGCACAGCTGGATGGCTCCTCTGATGATTGGGACTCTCTCCTGTTTGCAGTCGCCCTGAAGCTTGGGTTAGAGCAGCCAAGGAGGCTTCAGCACATGTCCAGGCCTTGTCACAGGTGCCTGGGAAACTGGCTCATCTGGAGTGTTGGGATACCTGGGCCTCTGCCTTCCTTCCATGTAGACCCAGGGCCTCAGTGTTGCCCTGGAGACTCTCCAGAAGGGCAGCTGGACATCGGAGGTGGCGGTTCAACGCTCCCAAAAGGGCCAACGTAGAAGCTGTTGGTGCCGTGTCCCATTTCCACCACATTCTTTTGGTTAAAGTGGGTCACGGGGCCAAAGAGAGTCAATGTGGGGTGATGTGGACAGGAGTATGAATGTGGGAGGTCTGGGTCCCCGGGGCCTCTTTGGAGAAGAGCTACCGTCCACGGTGCTAGTGCTCGCTGAGAATTGAGAAACAAACAAATAAAATAAAATAAAATAAAAAACTAGAGGAGGAGCCATCTTGAAAGAGGGATTTTAAGCTGAATTTCGAGTCGACGGAGCTTCAGATCCATAGGAGACGTCCAGGAGGAGGGGGACACGGGTAGGGATCTGTAAGTTAGGAGAGAAGCCTGGACTCGAGATGGAGGCCGGAGCATCCCCGTCGTGTGGCAGCTGCTCTAGGGAGACCGAGGAGAGTGAGAGGACATGAGAGGCCAGGGTAGAAAACTGAGAAACTCTGAAATTTAAAGATTGGGATTGGGAAGAAGAAGCTTAATGGGAGGCCGCGGGGATGAGGTCAAAGGGGTCACAGGAAAATCAGGAGAGCTCTTTTTTTGTTCCTTTTTAAGATTTATTTATTAGCAAGTCAGCGGAGGGGCAGGGGGAGAGGGAGAGAGAGACGCCCGAGCAGACGCCGCCCAGAGCACGGGGTCAGACAAGGGCTCGAGCTCAGGACCCCCGGGCTCCCGACTTGAGCGGGAATCCGGAGTCCCACGGCACTTAACCCCCCAGACGCCCCAAGGACACCTCTGACTCGCACGATCCAGGAAAGGTTGGCAGGGTCAGGTGCCGCCGGCCAGGCTGGAAGCCAGAACAGGCTGGTGATGACGTCGTAACAGAACCCCGCCCCAGCCACGGCGGGAGCACTGGGGGCTCCCTGCCCTGGGCCCCGGGCTCGCAGGGCCCTGAGGAGGCCCACGCGGAGCCCTCGCCCCAGGGGCCGGGCCACGTTCATCCCGTGTCTCCGCCCATGAAGAGAAGGACCCGGAGCCCCAACGGGGGGCAGCTCTCAGGGGGTCCCCGTGCCCTAGGGGCCTTGGCACAGCCGTCGCCCGCAGCTCTCCCCAAACCTGCCAGGGCCAGAAGGAGGTTCCACATGAACTATGGGGAAACCAGAAAACGTGGTCCTCTGCATCCCCGGGCAGGGGACGTTAGATTAAACCCGGCGACGCCATCACATGTCTTTGTGACAAAGGCCAAGCAGGGCGAGGACGAAAAGGGTCTTTTGGGGGGAGCAAGAAAATCGTGTCCGCATCCTAAGCAGCTCAGCACGACGGGCCCTCCAGAGCGAGACGCGGGCGCTGAGCGCGGGCAAGTGTCCCCGGCCGCCTCCGGAGATAATAATCCCCGACGACTGTCTCGAGCCCAGGACCTGAGAGGCGCCAGCTCTCCGAGCCTGGTCCGCCGCCCAGATCGCCGAAACCCTGCCAGGGGTCTTCCGTGGCAGGAGGCAGCGCGTGGCCGGGCTGGCGGGCTTCGCCTTTTCCGTCAAAAGTAAGAATCAGCGGAAACAGCAGCTGTGTGGAGGCTGCAGCCCAAGCCAGATCCTTAATTCCATTAGAGAACCAATAATTAGAAATGACTGTTTCCTCCCAGTCTGAATTACAGGATGATTATTTCCCTTTAACGTTCACTGGCTGCCCGGCATGGCAAGGCTGCGGCGTTATTAAAAATACACTAATTGAGGGAGGAAGTGGCCAATGAGCAGCAGTTTTCCAGCTTCCAGGGTCAATTTTAGTCACAGGGACAGGCTACGTGGGAGGGACTAAAGGTTCCGTGAAATTCCACTTAGGGGTTTTTCCGAGGGTAGCCCCGGGAATACTGGAACGCCACCGCCATCCAAACAAAGCGCCCTTTCACATCACCTCTCCTCCTGACTGAATTTACCGAGAATTCGATAAAAGTCAAAGTAGTAATGTACAAGAAAAAAAGAATTTTTTTTCTAGTAAGAAGAAATGACCCATCAGGACCAAGTAGAAGGTGAAACCACTCCCTTCACCAGGGGGAAATAATTTCAATCTTCAGTAAATGGGAAGAAAAAGAAAGAAAGAGAGAGAGAGGAGAAGAGGCTTGGTGAAAGTCAGCCCAAGGACGTATTTAGGGTGGTGGGTAAACATCATGTTGTCTTACAGGCACCATTTCCCCTAATGACGGGAAAGAATCAATTATTTTAAAAACATTCATCTGGAGAGTAAAGGATGCATTGAAATGACAGTTCTGCTCTCCCTCCGGCAAAAATCCATCTAAGTTGGAAAAATAATAATGCCCAAGTAATAGGAGCACACGAGAGACTTTTCACAGGACGGTTGCTTCCCCGTCAGAGCCGCGGGCCCGGCCCCGTGTGACCCGCGCAGCCTCCTCCAGCGTCCGCCTCTGCCCAGGACCCGGGCCAGACACTCACGGTTCTGACATTTGCCTTTACTCCCTTGTAGATTATATTTCAGTCTCTTTTTTTAAAAGACTTTATTTATTTATTTCAGGGACAGAGAGAGCGCATCCTGAGCAGGGCGCCGGACGCGGGGCCCGATCCCAGGACCCCGAGATCACGACCGCAGCAGGCCACCCAGGCGCCCTTCAAGAGACAGTGAGGGCCTGTGGACAGGCCCGCTGCAGTCGAGGACGGGGAGAGGCGGGGCCCACAGGGCCCCAGGCCGGGGGCCGACAAGGGGAGGCCTCGGGGGCTGTGCAGGGTCAGCAGGCCCTATACCAGGGGACCGCGTGCACCCACCAGGGCAACGGGCCAGGGGATCGGGGCCAAGCCACAGTGACGGAGAGGCATCCTCTCTCGGGTGCAAAAGGACCAGTATCTGGGCTGGTGACAGAGCCCCGAAGGCCAGTGGCTGAGGGAGGAGCGCATGGAGGTCCAAGTCACTTCGGATTCACCGAGACGTGTGGCCTTGTCAAATCCGGTAACACGGTGCATGGCCAGGGAGACGGCGGCAGCCCGGCGGGGGATTCAACCTGGTGCTGATTGTGCCCTCAACATAATAGTTGCTGCACTTTCTGTGGATGAGAAGGGAAGGGGAGGGAAGGGGAGGGAAGGGAAGGGAAGGGAAGGGAAGGGAAGGGAAGGGAAGGGAAGGGAAGGGAAGGGAAGGAAAAAGAAAAAAGAAAAAAGAAAAAAAGAAAAGAAAAGAAGAAAAGAAAAAAAAAAGAAAAGAAAAGAAAAGAAAAGAAAAAAGAAATAAAAGAAGGAAAGGATAGGATAGGATAAGGAAGACAAGGGAAGGGAAGGAAAGGAAAGAGAAGGGAAGGAAAGGGAAGGGAAATAAAGAAAAGGAAAGGATAGGATAGGATAAGGAAGAGAAGGGAAGGGAACAAGGAAAAGGAAGGAAAGGGAAGGAAGGATAAGGAAGGGAAGGGAAAGGAAGGGAAGGGAAGAGAAGAGAGGAGAAGAGAGGGGAGGGGGAGGGGAGGGGAGGAAAGGAAAGGGGAAAAGAAAGAAAAATGCTTTTCTCTTTCGTCCCTCATTGATGCTTTAAAAACCAGCGTGGGGAGATCCCTGGGTGGCTCAGTAGTTTAACGTCTGCCTTCAGCCCAGGGCCTGATCCTGGAGTCCCAGGATCGAGTCCCACGTCGGGCTCCCTGGATGGAGCCTGTTTCTTCCTCTGCCTGTGTCTCTGCCTCTCTCTCTCTCTCTCTCTCTATGAATGAATACATAAAATCTTTAAAAAAAATAAATAAAAAATAAAACCCAGCGTGGCCGCCTTGAGTCATGCCCAGTTGCAGTCGTTTCTAGACTCCAGAGTGAAAGGACATTTCAGGTAAACAGGCGTCAAAGTCCTAACTCTGGGAAACGAACTAGGGGTGGTAGAAGGGGAGGTGGGCGGGGGGTGGGGGTGACTAGGTGACGGGCACTGAGGGGGACACTTGATGGGATGAGCACTGGGTGTTATGCTATATGCTGGCAAATTGAACACCAATAAAAAATAAATTTATAAAAAAAAAAGTCAGATGACAGGGCTTCCCTTGCACCCCGAGGAGCGGTGACCGAGCGCCCAGCGAGCGCTGAGGCTGGGACAGTTCCAGCTCAGTGACAAAGCAAGTGCCCTGGGCTCCAGGGCTCCAGGCGGTGGCCCAGAGCTGCGCTCCCCTTGGGCCACCAGCCTAGACCCAGGTCACCGGAAGCGACTGGGGAAACCCGCGTGGGTTGGGGCTGGGTCGCAAGGCGGCAGCGGGCCACTTGCGGGGTGCTCCTTCCGTGGCCTCTGTTTTGGTTTTTCTTTAACAGAAGTTCAAGTGTGTGGGTTTGCAAAATGTGAAAATCTATTCAGAGGATTCAGGAAGATGAGGCACGCATGAAAATGTGCGTTTTTTAAAAAATATTTTATTTATTTATTCATGAGAGAGAGACAGAGAGAGAGAGGCAGAGACACAGGCAGAGAGAGAAGCAGGCTCCATGCAGGGAGCCCGATGCAGGACTCGATCCCGGCTCTCTAGGATCACACCCTTGCCTGAAAGCAGCACTAAACTGCTGAGCCACCCAGGCTGCCCCAAAATGTGCGCTTTTTACTTATTTTATCATCGTAGTTGACTAGGTTCTTCCAAAAAAGAGTATTTTTTCAAAGAAAATATTATTCCTTTAAAGTCTAGCAAAACCTGACTTCCAACCCCATGAAGCAGTAGTTTCTCCTGTTTATTTCTTTTTAAATATTTTATTTATTTATCCATGAAAGAGAGAGAGAGAAGCAGAAACACAGGCAGAGGGAGAAGCAGGCTCCATGCAGGGAGCCCGACGTGGGACTAGATCCCGGGATTCCGGGGTCACGCCCTGGGCTGAAAGCAGATGCTCAGCCACTGAGCCCCCCAGGGGCCCTACAGTTTTAATGTTTGACTTTTGTTTTCCTTATTACTATCAGCACTATTCTTGTATATATTAGACATGGTAAAGTTTTTTGTCTCATTTTGTTTCTTTCTTTTTTTTTTTTGGTCCCACAGTGGACAGAGAAGTGGAGAAGCTTCTTTTTTTTTAATTTTTTTTTAATTTTTATTTATTCATGATAGTCACACAGAGAGAGAGAGAGAGGCAGAGACACAGGCAGAGGGAGAAGCAGGCTCCATGCACTGGGAGCCCGACGTGGGATTCGATCCCAGGTCTCCAGGATCGCGCCCTGGGCCAAAGGCAGGCGCCAAAGCACTGCGCCACCCAGGGATCCCAGAGAAGGTTCTATAGGAGAGAAATTGCTCGGCAAAGACACAGAGACTCCTGAGGTGCCGGACAATAGTCGAAGAGCAAGAACACGGAGGAATGTGTTCATAGAGAACACCCGTGTAGGGGCGCCTGGGTGGCTCAGCCCGTGAGGCGTCTGCTTCGGGTCGGGTCGTGATCCTGGGCCCAAGCCCCGCGTCGGGCTCCCTGCTCAGGCGGGAGCCTGCTTCTCCCTCTCCTGCCCTCCACTGCCGGCTTGTGCTCTCTCTCTGTGAAGCAAATAAATAAAATCTTTAAAAAAATAATAATAACTTGGCAGCTGGGGGTGGGGCCCAGCGGCTTAACACCACCTTCAGCGCAGGGCGTGATCCTGGAGACCCGGGATCGAGTCCCGCGTCGGGCTCCCTGCATGGAGACTGCTTCTCCCTCTGCCTGAGTCTCTGCCTCTCTCTCTGGGTCTCTCATGAATAATTAAATAAAATCTAAAAAAAAAATAATAACTGAACTCTAGCTGTTTGGAAACAAGGATGAGGGGGGAGCCCAGTAGACTCAGTATGTTCGCCCTTCAAGACTAAAAAGGAGGAACGTGTGTGCTAAATACACGGGTTCCAACAGCTCCATGTACCACCAGGTGCAGTTGTCTGAGTGTGGCCTGGCTGTCGTCCCGGTGACCTTGGAACGGCTGGGGGGACTTAAACACAGCAAAATGGAGCGCAGCAGTTGATCAGCATTATATGATTCCGTATGTAAGGATTTTGTAACTTGAGGAGTCCTTGCAAGCGATTTAATAGCGTCAACCATTTTTGATATGACCTCAGAAAATCTCTATTACTCATCTCAAATTTAAAAGCTGACAGAGGAGAAGTTGCCTTTCCCTAAGTCAGAAAAAAAAAAAAAAAAAAAAGCTTCTCAACTGACCCAAAAGTTGTAGCAGGAAAAAAAAAAAAAACATTTTGATCAATAATTAAAATCATTGCGGACCAGGCTTGTTGCATCAAGACTCTGAGGTTGGTTATTTATCAGATCTTACATATCCAAGTAGATGTAGCTTTTAATGTGACTTTAAAAGTTTATAGACCATTGCCTTTAAAATTCATCCGTATTGATTGATACTCAACGATATTGATTCTACTGTATTAGATTGAGTGGCTTATTTTAAACTACAGTGCAGAGAGCAGTACTTTGCTTGAAAACAATAAAATAATAATGATAATCATTTTTTTCTCTCCCCCTCTTTTAGGCTTTGACCAGGAGAGAATAACTACAAGGAACTACTAATTTACAAAATGTGCAGATGACCTAGTTTATTCATAACCATAGGAGTTTTAATTTATTAAGCAACAATTTAATATAAACAGTGCCTAGTAATTCTAGTTCGCTGTGTGTTTCGTGGGAGAATAATGTATTGCTTAATGGGGAAGATAAATCTATTATTGGAAAATTTTAATCATGAACAAAATTGTGTTGGGGTATTTTCACGGGAAGTAATTAGTCGCAAACTGTCCTTCCCTGAAGTGCGGGGGTATGCGGAGCAACTGTTCTCGGGGCGGGTCTCCTGCGGTGGACGGGCCCGGGCCCGGGCCCGGGAAACACAGTCCTGACCTCCAGTGGGCCCACCGCGTCCGTCCTCCCAGCTACCCCACGGCGGACCTCGCACACAGAACGGGCTGGAAGTGGGGGCTCTGCTCCGCGGCCCCGAGCTCGGCAGAGGTGCCCCAGAGGACCTCCCCACCCGTGGCTCGCGACCCTGCCCAGAGCCGCTCCCGCCACTCACGTCAAAGCATTCGTTCTGGAAGGCCCTGGGCAAAATGCGAATGTCCACCCAGATGGGGAGCATACCACTTCGAGTGAACCCACGAGCTCTCGGCTCAACTGGCAACGACGATCGCGAGGAAGCGGCCGTGTGCAGCGGGGAGCCCACAGTGACAGCAGGCCACCTGCAGCCAACCTCACCAGATGAGGAGCGCCCTGGTCCACGGAGCCGAGAAACCAGTGGCAGCTCGTGGGAGTAAGGCGAGAGCCTCGGGGGCACTGCCACGCCAGCTCTCCCAGGAGCCAACCTGACGCCACCCCAGCTCTCCCACCCCATGTTCCAGCTCCGTCTCTCTCTGGGGGTCAACACGATATTCTGTTACCAGGACGAGCTTTCGCCCCCTGCCAAGGAAAATTGATACCGACGGATCTCTACGCACATTTTCCGGGCTTAGCAGCACCCACGACGCAGGGATCCCTTCTCTCGCCCGGCATCGATTGACCGATCCCAGGGAAAACCACGAGCGGCCCAATGGGTCACATACCAATGCTTGGATTAGTCACTCGTCGGGAGGAAGGGGCACCGTGATTGGGTCGATCTGGGCCAGGTGCCTGTCCCTGCGGCCGGAGAAGGAAAACACGAGGGCGGACTCCCAGTGGAGCCCCACGAAGTGGAGTAAGAGTTGTCTCCAAGGGAAGGGGGGACCGTTGGTGCCGTAAAAGAGATCTTAAGCCGTTACTCGTCACTGTAGACAAACGACGTCCGGGACCCCCCCCCCACCAACCCGCAGCTCTGTGAGTAAGAGGGTCACCAACGAGCCCGCTCTCCAGGCTCAGGATTTCGAAACACCGAGCAGAGAACCACACACACCTGACTTCTGGTAAGAGACTATTTAAAACGTGACTCCTTCCCCTTTTTTCTTGAATCATGTCAACCGTTGTAAGGATACTGGGAACCGGAAGCTCTGGTTGGCTTTTGAGCAACCCCCGGGAGTCTCTGAAGTGGCTTGGCTGGTGTCTGGTCTGCAGGAAGTCCCGGAAATGGGCTTACGGTGACCGATGCAAGTCACAGATACAGTCTTTGCTTTCTCGGGAAAAATGTTTCAAAATGTTGAGTGGGCTTGAATCGAAGAGATCCCCGGCGAAGGGTGGGAAAGCACCGGTGGAAGGCGTGGACGGAGAAGAGCAGCAAGAGAAGGGATCAGAGCTGAGACCTTGGGGAGAAGCGAGTGAAGGAGGGACGGTATATGGCGCACACGAGGGGGTCCCTGCGGGGACGTAGGACACCCCGGGCTGGCTTTGTCAGCTTTCTGATCCTGCCAGGAGGGCCTCTGCTGAACACCTGCCCCCTCACCAGCCCGCTCCCATCATCTCTCCTCAGCCTCAGAGACCCCCACCTCCTCATGCTTCTCCCTCTGCCTACTTCTGTCTTGTTTACTTTGGGCCACCATGAGTTTTCACGCGCTCTACCACCGCGGCCCCATACCCGGCATCTCAGTCTCTAATGCCTTCCCCCAGCCCCGTTGCAATCTGTTCTCCACCCTCCAGGGCAATAGACTCCGGACTGGGCCACTTGCTTACTCAAAACTCTTCACCGAGTCCGCCTGGACTCAGAGCAAAGCCACAGCGTGGCCCCCGGGGATGACTTGTGCAACGGCCCTGTGCGACGCACCCCTCAACCGCACAGTTCTCTGAAGGCCCTTTGCATTCTGGGGCTTAGTTTTGGTTCTTGACCTTTCAGCCTTTGCATATGCTGTGCCTTTTAAGCCCACTGTGCCCCCCTCTCCATTTCCAAAGGCAGTAAGTCCTGGAAACCAGCTAATGACACCTTCAATACGCAGCATTTCTGAGGGTAGAGTCTTAGCTGCTACAAAGAAAAAAAAAAAAGATCCCCTCATATCACATGGCTTAAATAAAAAGAGCTCAACATTTCTCCCGCACCGCAGTCCGGAGCTGAGTCCAGGTTGGGAGAGCGGAGCCGCCGCCCCCAGCGCGCAGCTCCCTTTTGCTCCGAGGCAGCGGCTCCTATGTCTTGCATGCATCCTGGGCATCCAAGGGATGGAAGGGGCGAAGAGTGGCACGACCCCCTGGGCTAATGCAGACACAGGGCGCACCGTGGCTCAAGGGGGGGTGAGCAACGGAGTGTGCAGCTAGCTGGGCAGCCACGCATCCAGCGGATGCCCCAGAGCTGGGTCCTTAGGGGCAGGGAGGAATGGGCCTGGGTGAAGGGCACCAGTCGCCGCCCTAGAGCATTAGCCCCCAAAGCTTGCAGAGTTGCTGAGAGGCAAACAAAAGAAAAAGAAAAAATGAAAAGAAAGAGAAAGCGAAAGTGAAAGCGAAAGCAAGACAGCAGGAAAGCAAGGAAGGAAAACTAATCAGCCCTCCAAGGCTGCACACAGCCCCCCCCCCCATCTTTACAAGCACCACCAGCTCAGTGGAGGGGAGTCACCTGCCGAGAGGGGTGGGCGTTGAAGCTCTCAGGTGGGGAAGGCCAGAAGCGGAGCCGATATTTAGTCAAAAGGCACCCACGTGCTGGTGGTTGAAATATTGAACCAGAGCTGCACCGTCTGGTAGAGAATCATCCTCTAGGATCTCCTCGGGCCTGCCTGTGATCCTGGCTGCCGAGTCCTCTCTCACCCACCGAATCCACTCCAAAATAAAGACACGAGTGCACTGGACAGAGGTTATTGCACCTCACCCTTATCTTCCTTCGGAAATCTTGCTTTAGATACACACAACCTGAAGCTGAATTAGCCCTATTTGTAGGACGCATAACAGGGGAGTACGACCCCTGCGGGCGGGGCTTGACTTACAGAGGGGAAAGGCTCAGCTTGAGAGCGGGAGACACACAGGCTGTGTCCAAAACAACACAACAAGACTTTAAGGAATTAAAATGTGGGGGCGCAGTGGGTTCATCATCTACCTCAGGGTGTGACCCCTGGGGTCCCGGGATCGAGACCCATGTCGGGCTTCCTGCGAGGAGCCTGCTTCTCCCTCTGCCTGTGTCTCTGCCTCTCTCTCTCTCTCTCCGTGTCACTCATGAATGGATAAATAAAATGTTTTTAAAAATAAAGAACAAAAATAAATAAATAAATAATAAAGAACAAAAAACAAAGAGAAATTAAAATGTGGGAAAGACAATTAATTAAATAGAGAGCCCACCAAGGACATCTCTGGAGCATCAAATCCTTCCTCCCGTGGGTTAGGCAGGTGTGATGCACTGGAAAGAACCCTGGATAGGGGGCGACCAGGCCCGGGTACCAGCTTGGAACAGTGAAAAGAACGGGCTTGTATCCCAGTCCTGGTTGACAATACAGACAATAGTAGCCTCTACATCAGTAGGACGGGAAATAGTGGTATTTACCCCAAGTGGCCATGTGACCCGAGCGAACTGGGGTATTGTGGGTGACAGACACGCAGTAGGCACTCAATACAAGTTTTGGTCTTCTTCCTTGACCTCTGTCTTCGCTCTTTCCTACCCTTCCTCATGCCCTGGGCCCCGGCAGGCGTGCACACCTGCACACCCGCACACCTGCACACGCACGGGCACGGGCAGTGGGACCACAGGCAGGTCACCCGATGTATAGTCTCCGTGTCTCAGTGTGCAGGATTTCTCGGGAGGTGGGATGAGGCACGCGCAGCAGGCTGCAGATGGGGGGACTGCGGGTTGGAGCCCCGAGGGGCCGAAGGAGCTGACGCTTGACTTGAGTTCCGATCATAGCCCCACACGTCCTCGGCTAAACCAGCAAACCGGCCACACTTGACGTTTCAGCACGTGTCTGGATTCTTTTATAAAAAATATTTAATTTATTTATTTATTCATGAGAGACACAGACACAGGCAGAGGGAGAAGCAGGCTCCTCGCAGGGAGCCCAATGCGGAACTCAATCCCGGGACCCCAGGGTCACACCCTGGGTCAAAGGTGGGTGCTAAACCGCTAAGCCACCGGGGCTGCCCTGCGTGCGTAGATTATCCCCCGATGTCTCGTCCCCCAATCCCACCTCTGGGGCTGCCCTGGCCCAGGGCGGGCTCCCGAGCGCACCTGCTGAGTCGAGGCCTGAATGTGCGCGCTCCCACTGACCTCGTAAGGCAAAGGCAGCACAAAGCCGGACGTTCTGGAGGTAGGTGGGGGCCGATTTCCTACCGAACCCAGACTAACGTTCGAAAACAGAAAAATGAACCAATCATGAATTATGCTGTTTTACACTTGTCTCAAACTGGCAATTGCTTGAGGAGGAAAGAGCCTCCTGTCTCGGTCATTGTCAGCTAATAGATGAAAATGGATGCTTTTCCAAACCTGCATTTGAATTTTTAAAGTCTTACGTTTCACACCAAGCCCCAAATTTCAGTCAACATTTCCACTTACTAAAAGGAAGTAATCGATGAATAAACTTTGTTTTTAAAGAATTACCTTTGGGAAGGGAAGTAGAAATCCATGCATAATTCATGGACTGGCAAGCGATCTCCCAGTGTCTCTTTAGCATTGCTCACCGAACACCTGGCCCCGGAGGTGCAAAACTCCCCGTTCTCTGCAGACCCGTCAACAAGTATTTGGTGAGTGTCTTCTGGGCTCCGTGTTAGAGGAGTTCAAGGTGGTGGCAGGAAACCGTTAGGGAAAGGGGAGGGACGTAATCAAGAGCTCGGTTTTAATGTTATAAATAAAACATGTCCTTTGAACCAGATGCTTTTTTAAATTTTAATTTGGAAGGCTAGAAAACAGAGAGGCGTGTGGCTGGGGCCTCGGGAAGGGCCAGGTGGGCCTATTAAGGCAGTTAGATTTTATCCTATAACAACAGGGAGGCATCAAGCATGTTCGGTGGCATGTGTGGGATGATGAGGAGGGATCTGTATTTTGGGAACTTGACGCAGGCAACTCGTGGAGGGTGAATCGGAGGGGACTCGCCTGGAGGGAAGGAACCGAAGGGAGGAGACTCTCACGGGGCCCAGGTCATCTCTCTGCTGTGAGGAGCTGAGCTGGGGCCATGTCCCCGTCCCCGTCCCCATCCCCGAGGATGCTGCTTGAAGGCCCATCCGGGGAACATGAGCCGAGGGCTTCGGTGAGCATCCGAGGGCGGGCAGGGGGAGCGCTGCCCTGGCAGGACCGACCATGATGCTTACGTGGCTCTGAAGCAAATTTAAATGATAGGTTAACTCAGGGGTGAAGGAGTGGAGTTAGATGCTTTTCCTTTGCTTCTTCGCGTCGTGTTTTATTTTTTTTTAATATTTCATATATATACTTTTTAGATTTTATTTATTTATTCCTGAGACACCCAGAGAGAGGCAGAGACACAGGCAGAGGGAGAAGCAGGCTCCCTGTGGGGAGCCCGATGGGGGACTCGATCCTGGGACCCCGGGGTCATGGCCTGAGCCGGAAGCAGGTGCTCCACCACGGAGCCCCCAGGGCGTCCCACAGATTTCATCTTTAAGCATCTCTACATCCAGTGTGAGGCCCGAACTCACAACCAAGGTCGGGTCCCGCGTTCCACCAGGGAGCCAGCCAGGCGCCCCCTTCACCGTGATGTGACTAAGGTGTTAGTGCCCTTCTATTTTGCACGCGGGGGACACTGGCCTGGTTTGTATTTGTCTAAATGACAGTATTATTTGGAATCGTTTGTCTCTCTTCTTCAGGTTTCAGGAAACCCGTCATGGTTTACTCTTACTGATGCCTCCACTCCCCTGGGGCATAACCCGGGGGCCGGCCTCTGGAAGGGAGACTGGAGACAAACTCTTTATTTGCCCTAAAACCGTAAGTCCTTATCACTGTAGAGATACAGTGAACCTCGGTCTGTCAATTTGGGCAAACACACACACACACAAGACAAACCCACACATCTTACTTAAATCAAGCATGTTTTAGGACCTCAAAATCTAAAACTACTGTGTCCATATTTCCCAAGGATGTATGGTCCCTGACCATTGGCAAAGGTATCATGTATACGTGGGTTTTTTTTTCTTTTTAAAGATCATGCAACCCTTTATGATCTCTGTTTATAGGCGGAAGTCATGCTGTTTTCATCTATAAGTGACAAGAAATAAGAAAGAAATTCTTTCTTTCTTATGATAAGAAATTTCCGGGACGCCTGGGGGACTCAGGGGTTGAGCATCTGCCTTCGGCTCAGGGCATGACCCCAGGGTCCTGGGATCGAGTCCCGCGACGGGCTCCCTGCATGGAGCCTGCTTCTCCCTCTGCCTGTGTCTCTGCCTCTCTCGGTGTCTGTCATGAATAAATAAATAAAATTTAAAAAAAGGAAAGAAAGAAATTTCCTTTTAACATCATGTATTTAGGTAAAAAAAAAAAAAAAAAACCGAGGTTAACGAAAAGAAAAATAGTCAACTACATAGAGGTTTTCTGATGTGTCAACACTGCAAAGGTGGTGAGGGAGTGAGTGCAGGCCACGGAGCACCGGACCCGCAGGCAGACTCTGGGATTCCAGGTCAGGGTTCAAGCCCCAGCTTGGTTATGAATAACCATGGTTTTAAGCAGATGGAGCGGTTTCACTTTGCTGGATTTCATCTGCAAAGTGGGGAAAGTAACATCCGCCTCATAGGATCTTAATCAAAAGAGACAAAGTACCTGATGGCACTTTGAAACCTGCCTGGTGCATTGAGAATGTTCGTTTTTATTGTCCTGACAGGTGCTGCGAGCTCTGATGTTCAACCCCTGATTTACAATTGCTTCTCCTGAGACAGAAGCGGAGCGTGGGGAGCGCCGGGAACGTGCCTGCTCTAAAAGGCATCTGTTGCTGCCTGATGATGCTGTTGATCTTTAGGGGAAGGAATTTATTGATTTGTTTCCCTTAGAAGTGCTTCTGCGAATTGATCTGGCCGTTTTGACGTCGCAGGCTTGCTAATGCCTCTGCGTCCCTGGCGGTGGTTGGAAATGATCCTGCCACAAGGAAAAGGCCGCATCGTCCTGACACTCTGGGCTCTGGCCTGGCTCCTCGGGGTCTGAAGGCCTCCAGCCCGTGTTGAGTCCTGCAGACTTCTTGTTATTCAGTAACAACCGGTGATCTCAGACTGTGCTCTGCTCCCAGCAGCCCTGGGGAACGGGGGCCAAGGGTATCTCTATGGGTATTTTCCTTGCTTAAAGCAACCAGAGGGACAGGGCCAAAGAAGGTCATGTGTGCCCTGAATGGCTGTCATTTCTATGATATCTCCATTCCAGGCATAGGTGGAGTAGGAGCAGCAGAGCCACTGGATAAAGCGCATTTTTTAATTTAATTTTTTTATTGGAGTTCAATTTGCCAACATATAGCATAACACCCCGTGCTCATCCCATCAAGTGCCCCCCTCAGTGCCCATCACCCAGTCACCCCCACCCCCCGCCCACCTCCCTTTCCACCACCCCTTGTTCGTTTCCCAGAGTTAGGAGTCTCTGCGCATGGGGTTTTGAATCCAAATTTCCACCATTTACAGCCCGAACAATCTGACGTGAGTCATTGCTCCCCATCCAAACCTGACTTCATACATCTGGAAAATGGGAATAATCACACCTGCCCATAAGGCGGCTGTGAGGCCTGAGTGAGATTAATCATACTCGGACTCGATCGAGCAGCGTGGCAGGTTCTGGACTCATAAATTAGTTTGGGGACATGGCTGGCCTTTGGGTAAGTATAATCCATTTATCGCCTGCTACAGATGTCCCAGGCTCACACTGAAAAGTGTTGACGTTCCTGAATCAACCTACTACACTACTTACCAAAGTGGGAAGAGGCAGCGGCCACTTGCTCCTAGAGAGGGAAGTCTTGGGTCACACAGGGCAGGGTCTAGACAGGATCCTCATCATTTGGAGCCAACCTCCTGACCTCAACCTCATATGGCTGCTTCTGGCTATCCTCCTGTGTATGGGGCTCTGGGGAGGCTGCCTGAAGGAGGACTCATGGGCAAGGAGAGGAGTAGCCAAAGTAGACCCCACGAGGATCTTTTTTTTAAGATTTTATTTATTTATTCATGAGAGACACAGAGAGGCAGAGACACAGGCAGAGGGAGAGGCAGGCTCCATGCAGGGAGCCCAATGCGGGGCTCCATCCTGGGATCCCAGGGTCACACCCTGGGCCTAAGGCAGGCGCTCACCCCTGAGCCCCCAGGCATCCTGACCCCATGAGGATCTTACCCAAGCCCCGAGCACCTTAGAGTCCTTTTTGCTCCAACTCCTTGAGCGGAGCTGTAGAACCCCCACACAGGTAAACACTCAGTACGCAGTAGCTGCCCGGAGATGGGGCTTCAGAACCCATAGGCTCGAGCCTGCAACAACTAAAGCTCTTGAATACGTGATCACACACAAGACTGTGCACCAATACTGGCTTGTGCACAATCAGGCCTCTTTGGGGTCGTGAGGAGGACTCTATGCTCCAATGCATGAGGAAGCTCAGGACAGTGTGTATAACCAGATTCCGTAGAGCGGAGTAGAGCCTGGAGTCAGGCTGTCCCGAGTTCAAATCAAGTTGCAGCTCTGCTGCTTAGCCGCGGTAGGAGCTTAAACGAGCCGCTTTGCCTCTGTAAGGCCTGGTTCCCTTACCTCTTAAACGGGGGTTATTGTAGCACCCATCCCATAAGGCTGCTAGCGAGATTGCAGGAGACAACGAGTGGAAGGTGCTTGGTACAGTTTCTAGGGTGTGGTAAACCCTGAATCAAAGTTAATATGATTATTTTTGGCTGTTGGTAGTGGGTCTCCTTTTTCACGAAGGTAAATATGTTTCTAGACTCGCCGCAAAAAGGTCATTTGCTGGGTACCTAATCCCCCTGAACTAGTCCTTGATAAGGTTGCTTCGTGTTTCGTTGTAAGGTACTTTGAGAAGTGTAGATGGTGCCAGCGTGTGTTTATAAGATGCAAGTTGCATTTTGAGGAGTTATTTTGACTTTAAGACGGTTATGTCTTTTCTGTGGACCCAGGATTATCCTGTTCAGAAAGTTGCTACTTAGAAGGAGAGAACCTCAGCTAGATGCGAACCCTGTGGCTACGTGCTCTTTGGTGGGATTGTTCTTCCGCGCTGTTGGCACTAGGAGTGGTTGGGACCCGTCCTCCTGTCATTCCAGTGGGAAAATCTGTCCTGGGATTTCCCGGGGAATCACAAAGTAGGCAGTTCATGTTGGTCATACCCAAGTCCATCAACATTTTCCAGGAGAATAAAAACCTTAAGTGAACATCGTACTAATGGTGTTGCAAAATGATTATGGACTTTTTGGCGACAATAGACCTGAATTATCTAATCCATCTGCCACTTACTGGCTCTTTTAAAAAATCTTTTAAGTTTCCCCAGCTTTGTACACGCAATAGGTTGGAGTGTCTTTCTCACACCCCAGTCCATCGGGCGAATCCCACTCGATATTCGGCACAAATGTCAGCTTTTCAAGGACGGGTCTTATCTTGGTTAAGACGATGTTTCAATCGTTTAACACAGACCAAATAGCTGCCAGTGGAATAGGTTTATGTATTTCTCTGCAAAAATCAGCAAAGTGTAATAGGACGGTCCTACTGCAAGGAGTAGGGCTAGGTACCTTAGAGTTCCCTGCCACGTCTACGTTCTACTTCAGAGCAAGAAGAAAAGAAGTTGAGGCTGAGTAGCTTTCTTTCAAGGTCATGACCTAGAGGTGGCACGACCGCTCTGCTCACACCTCATTGACTGGAACTCAGGCACGTGGACCTATATAGGGCCATGGGAGGCTGGGAAATGTCCTCTCTACTCAAGTGGCCATGTCCCAGCCAGTCGAGAAGTCACGAGGTTCTCTTACTACCTGGGAGAAGGGGAGAATGTTTGTCAGGGAACACTTAGCAGTCTCTGGTCACAGTCTCCCTTTCTCTTCGAGGCACCGTTAGGACTGCTGGAGCTATGGTGCATTCCCTTTTAGAAACCAAACACTATGCAGCCATTAAAAATAGGCAGATTGGGCCCTGGGTGGCTTAGCTGGTTAAGCATCTGACTCTTGATCTCAGCTCAGGTCTGGATCTTAGGGTTGTGAGTTCAAACTCTGCGTTGATAATAATTTTTATTATAAAAAAATAAGGCAGACTCAAAAGTTTTGACCTTTTGGATGTTTATGTTAAGTAAAAAAAAATACAAAATACAGAAATTGAGTATAATGTAATGGCTTTGTGCTCATATATATTGACTGCTTTAAAGATACAAAAAAACAAACAAACAAACAAAAAACCTAACACCAGGGGACAGAGGCAGGAGGGAGATATACTTCTCATTGAATAACCTTTTAAATCATTTGAATTTTGGGGACACCTGGGTGGCTCAGCAGTTGAGCATCTGCCTTCAGCCCAGGTCGTGACCCCAGGGTCCCGGGATCAAGTCCCACATCGGGCTCCCTCCGGGGAACCTGCTTCTCCCTCTGCCTGTGTCTCTGCCTCTCTCTGTGTCTCTCATGAATAAATAAATAACATTTTTTAAAAATAAAATAAAATAATCATTTGAATTTTGTGCGTGTTACCTATGCAATTTTTTAGAACCTTGATGTCACTGAATTATTCAGATCTATTTCTATTACTTATGACAAGCTACTTTTTCAACAAGGAGGAAACCATCCTAACTCATCCCAGCTATAGCAGGGCTAACGGACATCTCACGAAAAAGAACGTAACCACAGGGCTGTCATCTGATGGGTTTTCTCTTTCCAGGCAGAAACATTATGATGCAGGAGAACCCTGAGCTAACAGAGAGAGACACAATGGTGTTAAGACCAGAAAATCAGCTCCTCAAAAGGCAACTTGTGTCTCTTGGAAACTGATACACCAGCATCATCTATACCTTCTCAGAAGAGCTTACAATGAAACAGGAAACACATTTTTAGGTGGACTACCCTGATTTCTGTTAATAAATGTGTGCTGAAAATTCAGTCTTTTGAGGCTTTTTAAAGAAATTACTTGTTTATGTTTCAATGGACTTGAACAAACTCTCAGGAAAAGAGGAAGAATGCCTTCAGGCATTTTTCAAACATCCTTTAAATTTTACTTCTTCTCCTTCAATAGAAGATGAGCACTTCTTCTCCTCCCTCCAGAGGAGTCCTCATGCTTCACTATATGGCCAGGTACGGAGATGCTTCAAACGTCTGACCATTTTAATGGCTCTCTGGACTTCCAATGACTAGTTTGAAAAAACTACCATAGCATACCACTTTTTTAATATTTTATTTTATTTATTCATGAGAGACACAGAGAGAGAGAGAGGCAGAGACACAGGCAGAGGGAGAAGCAGGCTCCATGCAGGGAGCCCAACGTGGGACTCGATCCCGGGACCCCAGGGTCACACCCTGGGCTGAAGGCGGCGCTAAACCGCTGAGCCACCCAGGGATCCCTAAAGCCCTCACTTTAAGAATGTTTTGCCTACTTTGTTTTGAAATCAATATTGTAGAACTTACATTCATTAGCCTAAAAAAAAAGGATAATTGCTCAAGAAAACAGTAATATTTTTCACTCTCTTCCGTTTCTATTAATTTATGTTGTTCTGGCTTAAGACGCAGATGAAGGAGTATGTGAATCACGCTTGCAGGAAATTAAGGACATCACACAGGAAGACAAACCGATGCTGGGTTTCCCGTATTCGTCTCTGCTTAGAACAAAACAAAACAAAACAAACTGAGAAATGAGCAAGTCCGAGAGTGTCATGCTTCAGGATTTCAAACTATATTACAAAACCATAGTAATAAAAACAGTGTGGTGCTGGCACAAAAATAGATCAATCAGTGGAACAGAATAGAAAGCCCCAAATTAAATCCCAGCATATACAGTCAACCACTATTTGACAAGGAGGCCAAAACTACCCAGCGGGGAAAGGATGGTCGCTTTAACAAATGGCGCTGGAACAGCAAGACACACACAGAACAATGAAATTGGAGCCCTTCCCATGCCATTCACAAGAGTTAGCTCAGAATGGATCAAATGGATCAGAATGGTCTTAAAGATAAGACCCGGTACCATAAAACTCCTAGAAGAAAACATAGGTAAGAAGCTCGCTGATACTGGTTTTGGACGTGATTTTGGACACGACTCCAAAAGCACACACACAAAAAAGCCAAATTCAATCAACGGTACTAGATTAGCCTCAAAAGCTTCTGGACAGCAAATTTGATACATTCTGTACCGACATGAAGACAACCGACATAATGGAAGAAAATGTTTGCAAGCCGTGTATCAGATAAGAGGCCACTATCCAGGGGCATCTGGGGGCTCAGTAAGTTGATTTTCGGCTCAGGTCATGGGTCTCAGGATAGCGAGATTGAGCCTGACGTGGGTCTGCTTGAGAGTCTCTGGCCCCTGCCTCTGGCCCTCCCCCTACTTGCATGCATACTCTCTCTCTTTCTCAAAATAAATAACAAACAAACAAACAAATAAATAAATAAGATTTTTAAAAAGACAGACAAGACAACAGGCACTGGTGAGAATGTGGTGAAAAGGGATCCCCTGTATATTGTTGGTGCGAATGTAGATTAGTCCGCCCACTATGGAAAACAATACGGAGGGTCACCAAAATAATTTAAAATGTATCTACCTTTCAACCCCGCAAGTCCACTTCTGGGTGTACACCCAAAGGAAATTAACAACAGGATATTTTTTTCAGGTTTTAAACTTTCTATTTGCGTATTTAAAAAATCGTGTGTTCCAGTAATTAACATCGTTTGAACAACAACAACAACAAATGGCCCTCTGGTTAGAGCGCATTTTACAGCCTGCGGGATGCTTTGGACCAATTTGGTTTTTATTCTAGATTTCTCTATCGATCCCACCCAGCGTGTTCCTCCACAGACATGCAAGTTCTTTTCCTTCCTGGCCAGCTAGGGGGGCAGATGGGAGGGGCAGGCACGGCCTTCCTTGTCAGTAGTTCTTGATTCGTTCATATGACAGGGGGCGGCACAGTCACTTAAACTTGATCCAACCTTTGCATCTTACACAAACAGCTGAACAAGCGCACGCCGGCGCGTCCTGGTGGCGCGCACCTCATTGCACTTCACCTGCTTGCTTCTCGCGTTGGTTTCTTTGGAAGGCAGTGGACTTTTCTCTCGAGTTTCTGTCTTCTTCGATTTCAGCTTATCGAATTTCTCTCTCTTAGCCATATTGAGTTTGTCCGACGCGGTTGCAGAAGAAGCAGAACCGGGTGCACCAGTGACTACAGTCCAGTCTGCACAGAGGCCAACAGGTGCCTAAAACCAAGACTTTGACCAGATACGTGCACACCCTTGTTTATCACACATTATTCACAGCAGCTGAGATATGGAAACCACCCAAGTGCCCATCGATGGGTAAATGGATATTTTAAAATGTGGTACACACACACGATGGAACATTATTTAGATGAGAAAGGAGGATACCCTTTCATGCACCATATGGACGGACCTCAGGCACCTCATGTTAAGTGAGATGAGGCAAAGGGAGAAAAACAAGTACTACGTGATAGCAGCTATACGTGAAATCTAAAAATGTCAAACCTATAAAAAATAGAGTAAAGTGGTGGTTCCCAGGGGATGAGGGCTGGGGGGATAAGAGTGATGACGTCTAAGGGTACAAACTGTAATCAGCGGTAGGTAAGCCATGAGATCGAATGCACAGTCTAATGAATATAGACAATAACATTGTACTATTATTATTAGCGTGAGTAATGTGACGTTAGTACATCAGCGATCATCTTACAATATATAAATGTACCAAAGTAGCAAACTATATACCTTAAATGTATATGATGTTACATGTCAAATGGATTCAGTAGAAAAAAAAATTGAGTTGTGATTCACGTCGCATAAAATTAATTCACCCGTTTAAAGTCTACGGTCCAGTAGGTTCCCATATATTCACAAAGTTGGGTAGCCATCACCCACCCTGGCTACCAGGACGTTTGCATGACCCTTTCTAACCTTTTGGACATTGGCTTAGGGTGCGAGCAGCAAGTAAGGGCAGTGCCCGGCCCTAGACTGTGACCTCCGTGAATCCTCTGGACTCTGGGACCCCCTAGAGAACGGGGCTTTGGGGTTCAAGGGACAGAGGTTCAGAGCACTTACGAGCTCTAGCACCTTGAGCAGGTTGCTCAGCTTCCTTATTATGTGGATTCTTTTCACCCGTGCAGTGAGACTCCTCTCTGCCTCCGGAGTCTCGAGGCCCATAACACACAACAAACGCAGAAGAGCGAGCCGAGTATCTAACGCACGGACGGACGGACTCCGGGCGCACGACCCCTTATGCCTCACACAAACCAGGTTTACGCTCCGCTTTTGCCTGAGGTGGCCAAGCCACTGGGACCTTAAAGAAATTAAGTTCTACACCCAGACTCTTCCTGTTCTGGAAATCGCTGCTTAAATCATCGGATGGCAAATAGCAAACAGTCATCCATTTGGTTCCCTAATGAAATTATGTCCAGGTAAGAAGCTTTTATTTCCCCCTTGATGTCTGACTTTCCCCAGAGGGAGGTCTTTGACATGAAACACATGGCTAAAGTAACATCATTGCTCCATCACTTGGCTTTAGGGTATTTGAACAAACCAAATAGCTTCAGGTTCAGTTAAAAAATAAAGTGAGTGACAACTAGGCAAATGAAAAATTCCTTTCCTTCCTTTCCTTTCCTTTTTTTTTTTTTTTTTTTTTTTTTTGACCTTTCTGTCATATTGGCTGCGAGGCTGGGCCTTGGGTTGGGTCCTGACTTTGCCTTTAGCGGTGTGGCTTGGACAAGTGATTCGACAGCGTTGAATTTCAATAGCGTAAAAGAAGGAAAGCACCACCTTCCTCGTAGACTGCTCTGGGGAGCACTCAGCATGGTGCCTGTCTTGGGTAAAGACTCAATAAATAGTTCGTGGACGTGCAAGCCCCACTGAACCCTCGGAATCACCTCCTCTTCCGCCCCGGGGCTGCCAGTAATCTTTAAAATCCTAAAACTTTCTTTGTTCAGCTTTAGGGGGTTGTTTTATTCAATTTTTGTCCTTTGGATAAGCCTTCTTAGGTTCAAGACTTTTCTACGATTTCTTCCAGGATAATGTAGGATAAATGGATTTTGTGCTCGGGTCCTAATGAGAGATTCTGGAAGTCAGAGCTTCAGAGAGAAGGGGAGCATCCTGCTCCCATCAATTAGCCAGGGCTCTTAGCTTTTTCGTGTGCCACAGACCCCTTGGCAGTCTGGTGAAGTCCACACCCCTCTCAAGATAACATTTTGGGGGCTCTTGGATGGCTCAGCTGTTTGAGCATCTGACTCTTGATGTCAACTCAGGTCTTGATCTCAGGGTCCTGAGTTCAAGCTCCGGGGTTGGGCTCCACCCTGGGGGTGGAACCTCATGGTAAAAAAAGATGACATTTTTTTTAAGATTGTATTTATTTATTCATGAGACACACACAGAGAGAGAGGCAGAGACACAGGCAGAGGGAGAAGCAGGCTCCATGCAGGGAGCCCGGCGCAGGACTCGATCCCAGGACCCTGGGATCACAACCTGGGCTGAAGGCGGCGCTAAACCGCTGAGCCACCCGACCTGCCCAGATAACATTTTTATTTATTTTTATTTTTTCCAGAGAACATTTTTAAATGCAAAAACTGAAATGCATAGGATTACAAAAGAAGCCAATTAAAATAAAATTATCAGGCATGTTTCAATGTTTTTATTTATTAAGTTTCTTTTTAATTCCAGTGTAGTTAACACACGGTGTAATATTACCGTAAAGATTTACCCTTTAGTGATTCAGCACTTCCATACATCATCCAGTGCTCAGCACCGCAAGAGCCCTCCTTAACCCCATCACCCAGCTCACCCACCCCCACCCACCTCCTCTCGGTGACCATGGTGCCCACCAGTTTGTTCTCTAGAGTGAAGAGTCTGTTTTTTGGTTTGTCTCTCTCTCTTTTTTCTTCCTTTTGCTCATCTGTTTTGTTTCTTAAATTCCACCTATGAGTGAAATCACATGATATTTGTCTTTCCCTGTTTTATTTTGCTTAGTCTAATACGCTCTAGCCCCATCTATGTGGTTGCAAATGGCAGGATTTCATTCTTGTTTATGGCTCAGTAATACTCCAGTGTATATATAACCACCCTTTTGTATCCTTTCACCTACCAATGGACACTTGGGCTGCTTCCATGATTTGTAATATAGTCGTGTACGTGATTCTTTTCTGCGTATGCTGCTTTATTAATGTATTAAATAACCAGACCAAGAGGCTAGGCTTATAATTGCCATAATTTCAAATTAATGATGGATATAAATGGTATGTTGAGATAGCTTCAAAAACTCTAATGTGAAATGAAAATATCTGTGATTTCCATTGGTGACAATCTCAAACAAAATGTGGCTTTGTGGCCTACATTCATCACTGAAGCAATGACTAGATTTCACGTGGAGATTACTAAAATATATGTATGTATTTTTTTTATATCCTTTTTGAATTCTACCCAAGAGCCCAGCATTAAGAATCCCTGAACTAAGCCATGACCAACATGATCCCAAATGTCTACCATGGTGATAGGGACATGGCCATAGTCTGTTTTCAGATAATCCCGCCTACTGGCCTAGGACACTGGTAGGTCTTGGCTTTCCAACATGGAAGTACCAACAGGTGAAGACATTCAGTCATTATTTACCTGTGTAGCTTTGCGATTACTCACTTTCGAATCCAGGCTGGAAAATTAAGGATTCAGGTGGGCTTTTGCCATTTGCGCCATCCATCGTCATGGCGGTGATAAATGAGCCTAGAGGTTGGCATCTACTCCTGACACCCTTTCCGACCCACTGACCAATGTTCCACACTTCATAGATGTAACTGTCCTTTTCCCTGGCATGGTCCATGCCTCTGGCTACCCCTTGGCTTGTTCAATTGCCAGAAAGACACCATGAACTGCAAATACATTGCCTTTGCAGAGAACATTCTCCGTCTTCTTGGGGATCCAAAAGCCTCTCCCCTTTCAGCCCTTGAACTTCATTTTGAATCTGGCTGGGGTTCTCATTTCAGTGTTACTCCTCCTGTTGTCCTTTCTAACCCTCACCTCTCTTTCTGAGTCTTTTTACAAAATAAGATCTCCTCCCGGGTCTGGAAATATGTGACTTTGTGGGCTGAAATGAATTCCTCCTTTTGCAAAGACCATAAGGAACATGGGCTGTGGAGACAAACCAGCTGGGGTTGGATTCCTGTTGCAATACACTAGCTGCATGACCCTGGCCATGTTACCTAATCCTTCATGCCTCAGTTTCCTCTTAAGAAAAAAAATCGAGGGGCACCTGGGTGGCTCAGTGGTTGAGCATCTGCCTTTGGCTCATGGCATGACCCCGAGGTCCTGGGATCACAGGGAGCCTGCTTCTCCCTCTGCCTGTGTCTCTGCCTCTCTCTCTGCGTCTCTCATGAATAAATAAATAAAATAAAATCTTTTGAAAAAGAAAAAAATGGAAGCAGTACTTTTCTCATAGGGTAGCTGTGAAGCTTTAAAGCTTAGGGAGCACCTGGGTGACTCTGTAGAGCTTCTGACGCTTGGTCTCAGGCTTGTAAGTTCAAACTCCACATTGGGTGTGGAGCCTACTTTAGAAAAGAAAAAAAAAAAAGAAAGAAAAGAATATTTATGTGGTTCTTGGGTGGCTCAATGGGTTAAGGCTCAGGTCACCATCTCAGGGCTGTGAGATCAACCCTGGGTTCTGGCTCCAACAGCCAGCGGAGTCTGCTTAAGGTTGTCTCTCTCCCTCGCTCCCCACCCTCATTCACGCTCTCCCTCTCTCTCTCAAAATAAATAAATGCATAAATACCTTAAAGCTTGTAAGTTTAAAAATGCCTGGCATATAATGAGCACTCAGTAAATACTAGCGGTTACCTTGTCAGCCCTTGGCTATTTGTCACCCTCAGCAAAGCTCTCCAATGCCAACCTTTGCATATTCTTCACACTCTGTGCTCCTGGGCCATTGACCTCAGTGACAAATGAGGGCCCTTTTTAATCTTCTGGGGGCTGATCTCTGAGGAGATCAAGAAGGATCTAGAAGTTGCATCAGCAGCAGCAGCAGCATCTGATATTTGCTGAGAACTTCCTGCTATGCTGGGTACTTGAACATTTTATTTAATCCCACCAATACCCCCATAGGTCTGTATTATTTTATTATCCACGTTTGTGTTGAAAAATCAGGTTCAAAGGAGTTCAGTTATTTGCAGTCCCAAGTCACATGGATCCCTTCCCTGAATTGAAGATCGTCTCTGTCTAGCCACGGGCTGCCTGCCTGAGGATGTGGGGTGGCCACGGGGAAGCAGCTGAGGTGCGCGTGGACAGCTACCGTATTTGCGTGGCTATCTGCTCTACTCCGAGCCCGCTCTCTGGTTCTCTGTGCTCAGCCATCTTGAAGGAGACTTGGCTCGGAGGTGGCCATCTGGCATCGGCTCATGCAGCTTTTGTGAAGTCACATGTGGTCCTGGACTTGCCAGGAAAAAGGATGCCTTGATGAGCCAAAATGCAAATTCCTTAGGAGAGGAAAAGTGAAAGTGAGCTTGTTCACACTGTGCAGGGCTCCAAGGAAATGACACAACTCAAGAGACACAGTGTCCTGCCACTGGGTTCCATCATATTACAGGGGCATTATTTTGCATTTGATCATAAACTTGCCTCCTAATAGTTTGCTCCTTTGACCGGTGAGCGAGGCAGAGGTGACCCAAATTAAAAAGAAGTTGATATTTAAAATACTAAAGCTGGGTGCCTCCAGACATTAAAAATGCAATCCTCTGGGAAGCCAGAGCACTGTGGGGATGGGAAGCATATTTTCCTCATTAATCTCTATTTTCCCTTGTCCTGGAGATAAGTTGTTCAAAGAAGGTCAAGGCCAAGAGAAGAGGATTTGGGGATCCTTATTTAGCCGTGCCCCTCAGGAAGGATTTCTAGGCCCTTCACTGTGGTTTCTAAACACTCCCCATTGGCTATTTGTCTTTCTTCTTTCTTCTCTTTCTCTTTTCTTCCTCTTTCTATTTCTCATTCTGTTTCTTTCCCCCGGTCTCGCCTTCTCCAGAATGCCTGCCCCACCATTCTGACTGTCAGCTTGCACAGGCTCCCACTTGGTGTCCCTCGATGCCCACGGGAAGGCCAATTTTCCTCCAGCCAAGCCTAGGACCAAGTTACCCAAACTTTGAATGTTCTTTGCATCTATGAATCTCTGCCCCTCCTGTTGCCTCTCCCAGACCATATAAATTACATTTATAACCAAGGGATCTAGCAACTGCTAGTGTTTTAGACCAGCACAATTAATGCCATCGTATATGGAATATCGTCTTAGGGAGTTTGCATAGGGCATTTTTTAAAAAAAGATGTTATTCATCTGTTTGCCAGAGAGAGGGAGGGAGAAAGAACACGCAGAAGGAGAAGGAGAGGCAGGCTCCCCTTCAGGCAGAGAGCTGGTGGGGCTTGACCCCAGGACCCTGGGATCACAACCTTAGCTGAAGGCAGAAGCCTAACTGACTGAGCCACCCAGGAGCCCTTGTGTGGGGCATTTAGAGATAGGAGAGGTTGTTGTTGGTTTTTTTAAGACTATTTAAAAGCCCTTTAGAGAAACTATTAAAAGTTACATAAGATCGAAACATTTGAAAATTCTGAATGAAACCTGCCTGATTTGATGCCGGTGGTATTTGGATGCATAAGGTAAGAAGCTCTGATACATTCAGCCCAGATCAGCAGCTAATCCTCAGACCAGAGCTAGCAGGCCCGGGGCTCCCCTCAGAAGGGGATGGAGTCATCTATTGATAAGGCCCAGAGAAGTGCCTGAAGTGACCCAACTAAACAGTGCAAGGAAGAGGCGAAATTCCCTTTTGGGGCTCTGGTGATGAGTCTTTCCAAAGGGGCATCGCT
Source organism: Canis lupus dingo (assembly GCF_003254725.2). Taxonomy (NCBI): domain Eukaryota; kingdom Metazoa; phylum Chordata; class Mammalia; order Carnivora; family Canidae; genus Canis; species Canis lupus. The sequence goes on from NC_064255.1 coordinate 39,239,712, forward strand.
GAAGCTGCCAGTGCCTCCTCCCCCCCACCCATACCTGTTCCCAGAGGAGCCCCAATTCTAGAACTTTCCCGTTTGGATTCCTTCAAGCGTCGTTCAGTGGTGCTCCTTCCTCCACAGAGCTCATTAGAATGTGTATTGCTGCCCCCCGCCCCCATCAGAGCTGCCGATTCAGTGGATCGAGGCTGGGGCTGGAGGGAGTCGAAGAATCCGAAGAATCCGCGCGTCCAGCAAGTTCCTGGGTGATCCCGCAGCTGCTGGCCCAGGGACCGCTCCAGGAGCCTGGTGTAACGTGCAGGCTCCCGGGCTCCGGAAGCGGAGTTCCCGGGCTCAGAGACCGGCCACTTCGCTCATACACTGCAGACTCTCGAGCAGCTCAACTTGCCTGTTGCCTTAGCACTTCATCTGTTTAAAGGGAAATGAATATAGGAATTGAGGCTGCTCCCCGGAGCTGTTTGAGGGGTAGATGAGAGAACGCGTGGAAAGCAGAAGATGCTACGTGCAAGTTCTCACTGATCTCCGTCGCTGCCGGCGTTATTCCTCCGAACCCACCAACACTGTGGAGCTGCTCCCAGGCCGGGCTGTCCTTCCCGACCCACATGCCCACGCAGAGGCCCTCGGATGCGCCAGGGGGCTGGCACTCTGCGGGCACCAGATGCCACTGGTCCTGAAAACGCGGACACAAATCCTCACTTCTGAGTCTTTCTCAAAGTCGGGTATGAGAAACCTGCCTTTGCTGCCACTGAGGACTGCTGAACGTTTTTATCGATGCCCTGGTGTCCTTCTGTCCTCCGGGGCCTGCGAGACCAACAAACACGGACCAGAGAACCTGGCCTGCTATCCCAAGCACCAAATCTTATATTGGCTGAATTTGGCCGCATGAGTTTACACTCCCCAACCCGCCTGGGGTTCCAGAGCCTCAGTGGCTTCTAGATATTTTGTACGACTTCCTCTTCCTCTGTCCTCCCTTATCATTTCTAAAATAAAATTAAAAAAAAAAAAAAACAAAAACGAATCAAGGAAAAGTTGGAAGAGTTCGATTGCTAGACTTGCTTTTTGTTTTTATTATCAACAATCAAGTTAATGGTACACTCTTGGAAAACTATATGCACATGTAGAAATATTTCCCTTTTAAATAGAAGCATTCATTATAACACATATAAATAAATTCGAAAATCTGAAACATAACTTAGAACGCTTATGTCCACAAACATGGTCCGACAAGAAGAAAAAAGGAATCAGACAGACATGCACCTGATAACAAAAATATATACCATTGTCTGAACCGTGGTCTCTCTAAACACAAAGGAATTGAACCCGTGAGAACCTTATTACTCCATAAAGACACGCCATAGACACTACAAGGGGAGAAAAACATTATACGGTCACGTAGAGGAGACGGTCTGTACTGATATTAACACGATACAATTGAGTCACAGAACACAGTCGTAGAAAGACACCGAAAAAGTTAAAGCCTCAACATTCAACTAATATCTATAGTTTGTGCCTTTTAAAATAAAAACAAAACAAAACCAAAAAAAGAAAAAAATAAAACCAAAACAACAACAACAACAAAAACCAAAAGTCCCAACAGAGATGTCTAATCGGCTTGAATGGAATCATCAATATACAGCGCATCCACCGGCCGGGATGGGAGTCCGGGCGGCTTGGGCCCAAGCTTCCGCACACCTGCGGCCCCCCTGTCGCCGCGGGGCCGCCCCGTGACTCTCACCCAACGCAGGGCCACAAAAGTTCCGTAAAAGCTGGTGGAAGAAGAAAAATGCCGGTGGGGGGTGACGGGAGAGAGCAAACGGGGAGAGCTGTGAGCTGGGAGGCCGGTTTGCAGAGTGTGCGGGTGAAAAGGCATCTCATGTTCGGGGGGCACATCTGCGGGCGGGCGAGGGGCTGCGAAGGGGGGCGGGGGCGGGGGCTGCAACCGCGCGGGGTGGGGGGGGGGCGGCGGGAGCGCGGGGACCTGTGCGCCCCTGTCGCCCCGCCGCCTACGCAGGCCCCGACGGCGACTCCGAGCTCCCCAGGAGGCGCCCCGGGCGCGGGTGCGGCGGGCCGCGGCCTCCCTTCTTCCCCACCTGCCTCGCTTCCCCTGGGATTCTAAAGCCTTTCCGGGTTGTCCTTGGCTGCTTTTTTTAAAGTGATCGCCGCCTTCCTAAATTTCCCCTTTTTAAAACTTGGGCGGCGGCGGTGGGGGTGGAGGGGGGATGTTTCTTTTCCTCTTTTCCATAAGCGCGTGGCCGAGCCGGCGGTGCCCCCCTCTCCACGCACCCCGCCTGCCCCCTGCCCGGGGGGTGGGGGAGCCGCAGACACACAGTCCCGGAGGCGGACGGACAGACGGACGGACGGACGGACGGCGGCACGCGCACGCACGCAGCCCCCTGAGAGCGCCCCGGAGTCGGGCCGCCGCTCGCCCCCGCGCCCAGCAGGCGCGCGGCCCTGAGGCAGGTGCGAGGCAGGTGCGAGGCAGGTGCGAAGCTACGGGGAAGTTCTAAGTTTTGTTTCGCTGGGGGTTCGGGGTGGGGTGGGGGCGGGTGGAAGTGGGGCGACGCCACGTTCTCTTTATTCTTAGGGCGACTGCTTTGGGCTCTCCCCCAGGGCGGCGGCGGCCTGCAGCCTGCTCGCTGCCCACTGGGCCGCCCGACCCCGCGCCCGCCGCCGCCGCCGCCGCCGCCGCCGCCGCCGGATCCCATCAGAACATACTGCTCTTCACTAAGGCGGCTTTGGCACCGTTGGGTCTTTGGAGCGAGGATAGGACGCTGGCGAAGGGGCCCCCGAGCGAATCCGGGATGGAGGTGATGGGGCCGGGGCCCGGGGCCCAGCCCTGTCCGGGGCCCCCCGCCGCCGCCAGGCCTCCCGCCGCAGCCGCCGCCGCCGCCGCCGCAGCCGCCGCCGCCGCCGCCGCCGCCGCCGCCGCGCCGCCCTTGCCGGGCTCGCCGCCCGGGCCCCCGGGCCCCGCCGCCCCCGGGGCTCCCGCCGGGCTGGGCCCGCCGCCGCCGCCGCCGCTCGCCCCGCAGCTGGGAGCGGGGTTGGGGTTGGGGCCGGGCCCGCCCGTGCTGTCCGGGTCGGTGCTCTTGGCCTCCTTGCTCTCGTCGTCCCGGGACGAGTCGGACTTCTTCCCCGAGGACCCGTTCTTGGCCGCGGCCGCCGCCGCCGCTGCAGCGCGCTCCTGCTTGCGGAACTTGGCGCGGCGGTTCTGGAACCACACCTGGCCCGGGAGCAGAGGGGAGTGGGGGAAGCCGGTGAAGCGCGGGGCGGAGGCCCGGTGCACCTGACCCGGGTGCGCCCCCTGCACCTGCCCCGGGTGCGCGCCCGTGGACCTACCCAGGTGCACGCCCCTGGACCTACCCCGGGTGCGCGCCCCCTGCACCTGCCCCGGGTGCGCGCCCCTGCACCTGCCCCGGGTGCGCGCCCCCTGCACCTACCCCGGGCGCACGCCCCCTGCACCTGCCCCAGGTGCTGGAGTCCGGGGAACACTCCCCGGGGCCTCCCGAGCCGGGCAGGCTGCACACAAGGCCTACCCTGGCAGCCCGCGCAGTGCGTCCCGAGAGCCTCCGGGGCGGCGGCTCTAAGGTTAGAGTCCCTTTGCCGCAGGGAGGGGGAGGGGCTCTCTCGCGGCCCGTCCTGGCCTCTGCGCCCCGAGGAGCGCAGGGCGCGCGGCTCACTTTGGCCGCTACGAGGTCACAGCCAGCCATGGTTCGTGGCCCTCGTGGAGTCACGGCCCCTTTGCCAACGTGATGCAAGGCACAGTGACCCGGAGGAGGCAGTTAGGAGTTAGCAAATGGCGGGAACCGAAAGCCCCGCTTGCTCGGGCAACACGGGGGCGAGGTCTGCGCTCCCCGCCCAGGGCGCTCGCTCCCGTCCTGCGAGAGCCTCACTCGCTCACGGCCCAAGACCCCCGAAGCCTGCGCAGGGCTGCGTGGGGCGGGAAGCGCTGCCAGCGGGGCCGCATAGACACGAGCCCGTACCGCCTGCGCTCAGCCCGTCCGAATTGGGCCTCTCGGGTCAGCCCTGGGTCAGCCCTGGGTCAGCCCCGGCCTGTGGTGGAGCCGCCAGGAGCACCGTCCCGGTCCCCATCCCTGTCCCCTGCCCCCGGGCCTGGCCGCACACTCAGCCCATCCGAACTGGGCCTCTCGGGTCAGCCCTGGGTCAGCCCTAGGTCAGCCCTGGGTCAGCCCTGGATTAGCCCCGGGCCCGTGGTGGAGCCGCCAGGAGCACGGCTGGGTCCCCTGCCCCTGGGCCGGGCCCAGCGCGCTCAGCCCATCCGAACTGGGCCTCTCGGGTCAGCCCTAGGTCAGCCCTGGGTCAGCCCTGGGTCAGCCCCGAGCCTGTGGTGGAGCGGCCAGGAGCACCGTCCCTGTCCCCGTCGTCCCCTGCCCCCCGGGCCGGGCCGCGCCTACCTGGACCCGCGCCTCGGTGAGGTCGATCTTCAGGGCCAGCTCCTCACGGGTGTAGATGTCGGGGTAGTGCGTCTCGGCGAAGACCCTCTCCAGCTCTTTGAGCTGCGCGCTGGTGAAGGTGGTGCGGATGCGCCGCTGCTTGCGCTTCTCGTTGAGGCCACCGTGGTCGGTGAAGAGTTTGTAGGGAACTGGGGGGACGGAGGAGGGGACAGAGCGTGAGCCGAGCTGCCCGGGGCGCGCCCCGGGGCCGGGGCCGCAGTGTGGGGCCACCCAGGCCAGGCAGGGCGGTGCCGGCGGCCAGCGGCGGGCAGGCTAGTGCTGGGCCAAGCCAGGCAAGCCTCGGGCTGCAGCCGGGTCCCCCTCGGCTCCAGCACCCTGGGTAGGAGGGGGTGACACGGCGCCCCGGGGTCAGCGAACCAGAGGGAGAACCAGAGAGGCGGAAAAGAGTCCAAAAACATCAGTCAGCTCATGTGGGAAACCGGGCAAGAAGTCCCCCAAACGCTCCCACCGTGGCACCTTCCCAATTCCCAGAAGTTGACCCTGCCCGAAAAGTTGGGGGGGGAAAAGTGCTGAAAAAAAAAAAAAGATGATAACGATAATAAATTAAAGGAATAATCACAAACAGGACCAGCCAGAGAGGTGTGAGCCGCTGTCGGTTCTTAAAAAGCGAGAGCGGGAGACACTGCCAGTAATGAGCTTTACTCTTTGTTATTTAATTATTTTCTAAGCTTTACGTCTCATCGCAAAGTAAATAAATTATGCCTATCATTTTGGCAGCTTAAGATAATTTTGTTGGCGGTTCGGGTGTGACTAGGATAGTGTAACCCTGTAAGTGAATTACCCCTCCCTGCAATCGCTTCTAACGTGATAAATTCTTTCATTTGTGTAAGCAAATTTCGTTTGGTAAATACTAAACACATTTCCATTTTCAAATGCAATCAAGGCTTCCTATATACGAGCGGAAAGGCGGCTTCCTCGGCCGAGAAAGCTGGCGGTCCTTACCTGCGGCGTACGGACTGCTCTGGTGGTCCCTGAGGGTGCCGAGGCTGCAGGATCCCGGCGTGAGGGACGGGCAGCCGGACGTGGCCCCAAAAGTGGTCCTTATCGGGTTATACTGGAAGCCACTGGCCTGGCTGCAGGAACTGAAGTCTGCATAGGCTGAAGCCAGGCTCGAGGTGTCCATCCCAGCCATACAGGACTCGTAGGCAGAGGAATTGAGGTAAGAATATTCCATTTTATACATTGAAAAGGCTCTGGATGGCTCAGCCAAGTGGAAAAATGAAATAAAAGATGGGTATGGAGAAGGTGGCTGGAGTGGGGAGATGTGCACAGCTCAACGCCTGCCTCCAAACTGGCCTCCTTACTACCAGCAGAGCCTAGTTTTATGAAAAAGCCTCCTATGAGATGCCTTGTCTGAGGTCTCTAGAGCATATAGTCCTCATAATAAACTTGGCTCTTTCCACTTGGACAATAGCAAAGCGGTTGGTCTTATTGCTGGCGCTTTTTACATGACAATAACTCATCCGTCTATTGGGCTGGCACTGGGGAACTGAGCTGCCCAACCTCCCTATCATTGATTCCTGCATCTCTAATTAGAATTTAATACCACACCATTACGCACCGAGCCCCTGATCCTCCCTTCTAACCAGCTCCCTGCCCTTTAATTCAATCACACTACTTGGAAATAATGAAAGTTGGGTGACGATTCACTCTGATCCAATTTCCCCGAGCTTTTAAGCCTTTTTAACTGATCATATACCTTAGGCATAAATTGAGATAGTGTGTGTGTTTTCCCCCTTCTTCGTCCTCCTTTTTTTTTTCCCTCGGTGAGGAAGAAGAAACCTTGATGTCATAGAAAACCTGTTTTGTAAGAGCGTTACACGCTCAATTTAACAACAAGCCTACCCCCCGAAGTGCATGAAATGTTATAAAGGACTGGGACATTGGCAAGACTCGGGCGCCCTGTAACGTGGAGTAAGTGGGCCGAGGGGGTTTCCGTGAAGGAGAAGCGGATTTCTTTACGATACACCTGGTAGAGGGGGTTTTAAAAAAAAGGAGCGTCTTATAAATTGCATTTCTTGTCGCGGCTTAACATGCTTTTCTAGAGCCTCCGCTTACACAGCTGTTTAAAAAATAAAGCAACGTCCAAGTAAAGCTCTTGAATGTGAAACATCTGGACTGTCGACCGATGGCTTCCTTGCGGTCCGCTCTGTGTCTTTCTGCATTAGCTGCAGGTTTGCTTTCGTCGGTTTGGAGGTTCTGGGCCGTTGTTGATTTTGATTACAAGCCATGACTGGCAAGCGGGCAGGAAGCATCCCGAACGAACGTGTGTCCTCTTCCCTCCCTCCATGGGAACTCTGCTCTCTTAGCACCCACTACGCTTTGCCAGGTGCCCCCCGACCCACCCCAGACCCGCGGCTGCAAAAAGAGGGGTGTGCGCGCTCGCCCTTCGGGTCTGCTGACCGCTGGGAGCAGAACCTTTGCTCTTTACTGAGCGCCCAGGCTGCAGGTCGAGCACTTTCCTTCCCCAACTCCCCAGGCTCTTGGGTGCTGGCCGCAAGGTACAGACAAAGGAGCCGACGGTGATCTGTGGACCTCGGTGGCCCCGTGATTTAAGCAGAGGGTAATTTTCATTTGGTTCGTTAGGCTCTAGCAGAATAAGGAAAACTATTTCATTAAACCCTTCCTCTCGGTGGACAAGAGGAGGAATGCTTAGTTGAATCGCCGGGTGGTGTAAACAAACCCTGGATATTTTATATGAATTAAATGTGTAGATAATTAGTTTTATTGCATTCATTACCCCCTTTATGTGCTCTGTAACAAGTCAGTAATTAAAGTAACAAACTCATAAAGTCTTTATAGGGGCATTTAGGCGTTCAGTGTTTGCCAAACTAAGTGGTTTAATTCGATGCTAGTGCTGGGGAGCGGATGGGCGCCCGCTCTCCGCTGCCACCGTGTTTTATTGCGCACTAAACTGCAGCGGACGCTGTAATGGATTAAAGAGGGACAGGGGCCCCCCAGCCTGGGGCTTCCGTGCGGGGTGAGTTGCGGGCTGCTCTCCTGTGCCGCCGCGGCCTCCGCACCTAAGGGCGGCCGTGCGGGCAGCGGGTCCGGCCGAGCAGCCTGCTGATAGTTTTATGGGGAGGGCTGATAGTTTTATTGCAGTTGCATGGTGTACAATGCGTATTTGATAAAGAAGGGCCCTTGGTGACCAGTGTGCACTTTTTTGTGCACGGGGGTGAAATGAAAATAAATGTGTACAAGGTTGTACTGCGGCGAGAAACAAATTGCAACGCTCTAAATGGTTTTTCTTTATGGTCACCAGACAAGAGGAGAAAAGAGATGCAAACATCTGTCTTCGGTCCCCTAAACCTAAAGGCCAGCAAAGACGGATGGGAATCCAAGTGTTATTACAGTGGGGATTTGTCTTTATTTACCCCGTTCTCATGAATATGAATCTGCATTTAGACCCGGAGGTGGCTGTGCCCCTTTGGACGCTACACGAGGAATTTCCTCACCCTTATTGACACCACCCTCACCACCACCCCCTTTCAGGGAGGCGGAGGATAGGTTGTCAAGTGTAAGGGCTGCGGTTGTCCAGGTTGTGGGGGGGGGGGGGATGCCTCCAGGTTTTCCAAAGGCGACCCGCTGCCCCAGGCCCGCATGCAGGGGGTGTGGGTGCGAGGAGCCCTGGCCTGAGTGGCATCCAGCGTGGTTCTCCACAGCAGAGGGACAGTGTGTGCGCGTTGTAGGGGGATGCATTTGGGCTTCCAGGCTCTGGTTGGGGGGATGGACGCTCCCTGGAGGTCACCGCTCAGGGTGGCCACGGCCAAGCCCCCAGTGCCCCTGGTGCTCCCGGGCCTGGTTCGCTGGCCGGAGCAGGGTGCTGCACTGCCGAGGGTGGCTCCACAGTGACCCCGTGGAACTTGGGACCCTGGGCAGAGCGGGAGCTGCGGGGAGCGCTGGGTGCCCGTGGGGAGCACTGCGTGTGCACGGGGAGCGGGGAGCGGGCCGGGGGCTTCCGAGGGGCGGAGGGAGCAGGGGGTGCAGGGGGCAGGCAGGGGGTGCAAGGGCTCAGGGGGGCGCAGGGGATGCAGGGGGCGCAGGGGGCTTGCAGAGGGTGCAGGGGGTGCAGGGGATACAGGAGGCGTGCAGGGGATGCAGGGAGTGCAGGGGGTGCAGGGGTGCGGGAGCGCAGGGGATGCAAGGGGTGCAGGGGGCGTGCAGGGTGCGCAGGGGATGCAGGGGGCGCAGGGAGCTTGCAGAGGGTGCAGGGGGTGCAGGGGATGCAGGGGGCGCCCAGGGGGTGCAGGGGGCGCAGGGGAGCGTGCAGGGGGCACAGGGGAGCGTGCAGGGGCACAGGAGAGCGTGCAGGGGATGCAGGGGGCACAGGGTATGCAGTGGGTGCAGAGGGCGCAGGGGAGCGTGAAGGGGCGCAGGGGATGCAGGGGGCACAGGGGATGCAGGGGGCGTGCAGAGGGTGCAGGGGGCATGCAGGGGGTGCAGGGCGTGCAGGGGGGTGCAGGGGGTGCAGGGGGCAGCCCCGCCCCGCCTCCTCGGCCCTCTCCCGGGGCGCCCTCTGCCACAGGTGCCGCGCGCCTCCCTCCCTTTGGTGGGGGGGACCTTTCAGGGCGCCGGGCCCGCACGGTCGGATGAGCAAATGCGCTTGACTTCATCTTCCCCTTTGTAGGCCTTGTAGGTTTATTTTGTTCGGTGTCACCGTCCCGGCCCCCCCACCCCGCCCCCGCCGGCGGCCCCCCGCGTCCCCTCTGCGGGTCTTTTGTGGCCGGGGGTCCTGCTTCTGCTCCGAAGATGAAAGGCTTGCGGGGCCAGGCCAGACCGGAGCCCCAGCCCCAGCGCCCTGTTTTGTTAAGAGTTGTGCTTTCTACACGCGAGCTCTCCCCTAAAAGTTGTACCAAATGGTTAATTTGATTATTCCAACTATGGACCAACTGCTTCAGCAGCCTCCACCACGCGTCTGGGAGGAAAAAAGAAACCATCTATAAGAAATAATCTAATAAAAGTGAAGTGTAGAAAAACCCCTCCTGATTTTCAACCGGCACAAATAGAATTAGAGCTTCAGCATCCTTTTCCCAAACAGACCTTTTGTCCAGATCACAACTTCAGCCAACCAGCAGTGTGTACAGTGCCTGCTATTTATTTTAATAGAGGCGGGTGGGTAGCGAGATGGATTGATAGATAAATGACCGCATGGATAGATGGATGGTTTGATCCATCTTCCTCTGAATTCCCTTTCTTAATATGTGTACACGGTTGATTTTTTCCTTCCCCCTTGCCGATTTTCTGAATCAATAATGGAAAGGCAGTGCTATGTGGTAAAAGAAAGAAAGAAAAGGGAGGGGGGAGCCATTTAAAGCACAAAAAAAGGGGAAGAAACTACCAGCATATATACCATGAGAAAAAAAATGTTTACATGCTACCCAGTACCAAATGAAAAAGGTTGAAAGTTTAAAAGAAACTTTTCTTTCCTTTTCTTTGCCATTCATAGGAGGGTTTCTTTTTCTTCTTCTTTTTTTCCTTGAAAGTCAGAAAGAATGTTAGAAGACAAGGAAACAAAACAGCAAACAAAATGCCATTGTATTGTAGTAGCAATTCATGGGAAAACGCTTGTCAGCCTCCTAATGCCTCACTCCTAGGAGGCTGTTTTGAGGCTGTTTCACCGCAGGCGAAGCACAATAACATGGGAATGAATAAAATATTAAATACCAGTGAGAGTTTCAGAGGAATTTTCTTTCTGATTGCTTTATTTGATCCTGCATCCAAATGATCCCAGCACAGCGAGGCCGCGGACTGCCAAAGGCTCAACTCAGAACCAACGGTTCCCTCAACTGGAGAATTCAAAGGCGAGATTTGTCCTTGGGTTTCTCCAAAAAGATTTCCGTGGGCAGCAGCCTTTCCCGTTCACCTGCACCAAGAAAATAACCTCGTCAGAATTTATCGAGACGACATTTCCCCGGGTCCATGGAGCAAACCAACCACAGCATCTTCCAAGCAGGAAGAGCCACTGACACAGACCTTCTCCTGGCATCTTAGAGTTTTTTTCCACATTTTCCATTTGCCTAGCAACCATAATACACGTTTCATAATAGAAATTCCTTGTATTTCTGGTAACTAACCTCCTGGCCTGGGGGGACTAACAATTATTAACTGATTGACAATAGTGTGTGCCGAGCAATTAGCACAGTGCTTGGCACCTGGAAAGAATCCCGGGAATGTGGGACATGAGGATTATGACGATGGCCATGAGGATGGTGCTGGAGTCTCCTTGGATTGTGTAGTAAACACTTCGGGATTTAGGCGGTGATGGACCATGTCCTTCCTGTTGCGTGTTTATGATGCATATGAAAGAGGACAGACAAATCGAAGAGCAGGCTCTCAGATATCAGATGGGAGAAAACAAAGCAGCCGGGCAGCAAATTTCCCTTTTAAGAATTTACTGGAAGGTGTGTTTCTGTATAGAGGTTAGTTATATGTTTTCTCTTAGTTTATACCCAATAATCATGCATGATTAATGGGTTGCATTACTCCCGTGTATAAATATTATGCGTTCAGAGTCACGTCACTTTAAAAGGCCTTTGTCCAAAAAAAAATAAATAAAATAAAATATAAATAAATAAATAAATAAAAAATAAAGGGCCTTTGCCCTGGGTTGGCTGTGTGGTTTGGGGTTGGAGCTTCATGGCTAACTCCTAGATGATGTCTCTGTCTTTAGACTAACTTCGGAGACACCCCAGATGCAAATGCTGTGCTCTGTATAGCTGATGGGATACAAATCTCCAGCCTGCAGCTTTTTAAGGACATCACAGGGAAGGGCCCTTTCTACTTCTCCTGTTGTCTCCCCCACCCATGCTATGATTAGCAGAAGGGGCTGCCTGTTACCTTTTTTTTTTTTTGCCAGAGTTTGGCTAATAGTAGTAACATCTGCTGGGCTGGTGGTGGGGAGACATGGGGCATTTGATCAGAGTCACAGATGTAAAAGTGACATCTGCTTGTAACAAAGAAAGGAGAAACAAAATTAAATTAGGCAGGGAGGCCTCTCTGTCTGAACCAAAAAAAAAAAAAAAAAAAAGGAAGGGAAAAAAAAACTTTTTGAAAAAGGAGGAAAAACATAATCAAGGGCTCTGAGCAAGCCTGCAGGGTGCAGAAGAGCATTTACAGAGAGGATCGTGACTTTCCAGGCCAGCGGTTTCCAGAATGACTAGAGCAGGAACATCCTAAGGTAGCGATGTTTTGAGACGTTGAAGGCGTCCTCTTATGCTCCAAAGGAAAGGAGCAGGTCAGATGTTCTCAGCTAAGCAATGTCCCGACCTGTGTGAGGATAGTGTGGGTTGGGAAGTCATTTCCAGGTTGGAGACAGAAAGGGGGGTGAGGAGGAAGCCTCTGGGGTTAGTTAATAAATAGCCCAGTATATTTAGGGATGAGTTTGGGCAAAAACGGACTTTTATTTCATAGCTGTGTTAAAACTCCTAAGAATGAGCCAGTTCTCCCTGGGTTTATATATATGTGCTTAGAAGATGGCACTTGAAAAAAAATTAATTAGTTAATTAAAAAAAATAGGGATCCCTGGGTGGCTCAGCGGTTTAGCGCCTGCCTTTGGCCCAGGGCGTGATCCTGGGGTCCCGGGATCGAGTCCCCCATCGGGCTCCCAGCATGGAGCCTGCTTCTCCCTCCTCCTGTTTTTCTGCCTTTCTCTCTCTCTCTCTCTCTCTATCATAAATAAATAAATAAATCTTTAAAAAAAAGAAGGGATCCCTGGGTGGTGCAGCGGTTTGGTGCCTGCCTTTGGCCCAGGGCGCGATCCTGGAGACCCGGGATCGAATCCCACATCGGGCTCCCGATGCATGGAGCCTGCTTCTCCCTCTGCCTATGTCTCTGCCTCTCTTTCTCTCTGTGACTATCATAAATATAAATAAATAAATGAATAAACAAATAAATAAAATTAAAAAAGAAGAAGAAGAGATGCACTTGGCGGTTAAACCTGCCCCAGCTGCGCCTGAAATAGGCCTCAAATCGGGTATGGTGTACAGAGCAGCAGTGTGCTCAGCATCCTCCCCACCTTTGTGCCGGGTGTAGGATTACAAAGGGGCATCCTACATCCCCCCACCCTGCGCCCCTCACCACGGTCTCCCAAATGCTTCCAAGGGGAATAGATTATGATCACAACAACAGAAGCCACTGAAGCAGGTTCCCTCAACTCCCTGCTGCTTCCCAATCTATGAGCCGGTTGACCTCGGTGCCCACTTGCTCCTCCGCGGCTCCTACTGTATCCAGGAGGGAGGCCGGTTGCAATCCAAAGCCCATCATGCCACCATGCTTTAGAGCCCAGGCTCTTCCCCGGGCTCGGGGACCTTACCCAGTCGCTCCTTCTAGAACCTTCCAACAGCCGTGCTCATCGCCAAGTATCCCACGTCGTATAAACGCGCTCAGGCTACACTCATGCTAATAACTGACCAACGAACACTGTTCTCTTCCTCGGCTACAGCCGCCACCACCGCCCCTTATCTATCTTCCCTACTTCACAGTCCAACACCTCGAAAGAGTTGTCTTTTATCCTCACCCTCTCTTTATTTCTTTGCTTCTCAGGCACTGCACTGTGCCCTCTGACTTGGCTTTCGCTGCCATCACACAAATTAAACGCTCTCCCCTTCAGATCACCAAATCCACTGGGGATTTACCAGGCCTCGCTTCACGTCAACGTGGAAGTCACCGGGGGTGCCTGGCAAATATCGCCAGTTCTTGCCATTTCTGGCCACAGAGTACGCTTTTCCTTCCCTAACCCCTAAACGTTTAGAAGTGGCCTTGAGACTTGCTTCACACAATGAAAACAGAGTGGAAGCGTGAGCTGTGACTTCCGTGGGGAAGCCCCAAGACCTAGTGTCTGAGTCTCTGTGCTCTTTTGCCCTGTTCCATGGCAGCCGGCGGAGCTCAGGCGGTGGCTCTTCGGTCAGCCTGATTCCGGAATACGGATGCGGTGGAGAAGGGGGCCCGGGAGACACACGATGGACATGTAGTTCCTTCGGGCATCGGGGAAGGATTCTGAGAGACATCCCTATGCTGGGTCCTAAAGAGCAGGTGGGAGTGAGCAAATAAAATGGCAGGAAGAGGGGAAAAGGAGAAAGTTGCAGGCATAGGAATCAGCGACCGTCAGTGACTCCGAAGCCAGCGAGCATGGAGTGTTTGGGAAACTAGAAATCGTGCCACTTAGTTAGAATCAGGGGAGATTCGGGGGGCGGGGGCCACCCAAGGAGGGCTGTGATGAGACAAACGTAGGCATGAGGTCATGCAGGACTACAGATGCCGCGTAGAGGGATTGGGGGGCAGGGAGTGAGGAAGCGGGGAAGCCCAGGGATTCATCAGGAGGGTTGTTCTAGGCCACAAATGATGGATTCCACAGAAATGATGGATTCCAAAGCAAGGGAGGAGCAGCGTCCGGATGAGGAGAGGTAGGGCATTCAAGAGACGCTACGGAGGCCGGGCCCGAGGGCAGGTACAGGTGCAGGAGCAGGTGTGCCCAGTGCTGGGGTCTCAGGAGGCCCAACAGGACACCTCAAAACCTAAGCCCTCTCCTGTATCTGAGGGCAAGATCTGCACCTCTGTTCCTGTTTCATGACCTGTGGGTATGAAATCCCGACCCTGTGGTGTCCTAGAAACCTGCGCTTTACAGGTGGCTCAGGTGTTGTCTTGCAAGCTCATTTTTGAGACGGAGCAGACCCCAGGTCAGCAGGCTTCTGAGTGGAGGGGGAACCACTGGGCTGAAGGTGGAGACCCCCTTCACCCTCCCCAGCCGGGGACAGCGTGGCTTTGTTGGGGCGCTGAATTTGCAGGGTCTGGATCTCCACCCTGGACTGGCCATCAGACTGGTCCCTGCTCCGTGTGTCCAGGGAAAGGTCTTAGTGGCCTCAAGAGCCGGAACATAAATTTGTGAGGTTCTTTTAAGTCCCAACATTCTCTTATTTATTATCCTCTGATTTATTATTATCATCATTATTATTATTTGGGGGCGGGGCTTAGGAACCTCCTCTACATCCATTTCAATATGAAAGGAGGAACATAGGAGCAGCGTATTGGGGGAAGGAGGTGTGTAGGGCCCCGGAAGAGTGTAACGGGGAGAGTGGGGAAGAGTAGAGTGACTGTCCCCCGTTTTTCCATTCTTTATACGAAGGTCTTAGGATGCTGTGCTCTAGGAGTATTTTCAAAGGAAGGTGCCAGAACCAGACACCACAGAGGGAAGAAGCACTGATGGTGGGATATAGGGCATCCTAAAAGTGGGCGGCCCCTCCCTCTGCCTCTCCTGTCTCACCTCGAGGAAGCCACTTCCTGCACCCCGAGGGCAGCAGGCCTACGTGCAGGTGCTGGTACGGGGGTCCGTGCCGCCTCCCCAAACACAGAATCCACTCCAAGGAAGTGCTCTTGCATTTGACCCAGCCCAGGGAGCCCAAGGAGAGCCGCGCCGGAAACCCTGGAGCCTTTCACCCTCTTAAACGGCTCAGCCTTGAAATACGGCTAAAAAATGCAAGAGGAAAAAAAATTAAAATTAAAAAAATTAAAAATAAAGAATGCAAGACGATCCTGAAACTCCTGAAGATGTTTTCCTCTCTGGGTTGTCCAAAGATCTTGCGGCCGCTGTTGTCGCTTGCTTATGTCACTTTGCGTTCTTTGGGAAGTTGTGGTTTGCCAGTAACAGACTGCAGCGTCATGCATTTTAATGTGAATTCCGGCTGATTCAGGGTTCGGAGGCAGACGTGACCCAGGCCTCGGGGACAGGCACCGTGCGTCCCAGACCTTGCAAGCGGGGCGGCAGCCGGTCCCTGTGGTGCGAGCTCCTGGTGTTCCCCGACGTGGCTACGATGGACAGTAGGCACCTGCTTTCCTCCCTCCTCCCTCCCCGCCCGCCACCCCTTCTCCGTCTGTTTAAGGGCAGACACCGCTGCACAGCAGCCTGGAGCTCGGGCCCAGGGCTCTAATGCCAGCTAGTGCACTCCCAGCTCCAGCTCACCGTGCTCCCCCCGTGGGACTGGGGTGGGACTGCGGTGGGACTGGGCCACGCGGGAGGAGGGGGACGGGGCAGGTCTAAGGAGAGGCCGGGAGGCCGCTGGGAGGGACGCAGCACGGAGCAGTTGCCACGGCCGCCCAGTGAGTCACGCAGGCCACACGCGGGACACAGCAGAGGCCAACAGCATTAGCCCGGACCCGGGAAACCTCTCGAAAGCACAGCGCTGCCCGCTGGGCACCAAGCACCCCAGGGTGGAGCCAGACGCTGCCCTTGGCCGCCCCACTCTGGGCAGGGCCCCTGGTCGGCAGCTGCTGCGGCAGCGGCGACCTTCCCACCAGCTGCCGAAGTGGCCTTCCACGCGGGGAGGCCCTCATCCAGGCCTGGCCTCTGGCACAGAGAGGGGGGCTAGTGATTGATCCCGCGGGATGATTGGCCAGAGCACGCTGCACCCAACACCCGTCTGCGGGGAGGTCACAGCTGCCCTGGGAGCCCTCTTCCTATTTTTATCATTAATTACTTCTTTTTCTTATTTTCAGAGTAACAAATGTCCATTTTAGAAAATGTCCCGGCATACGGTCCTTAGAATTCTATTGGAGGGGCGCCTGGGGGGTAGCACAGTCGGTTAGGCATCTGACTCTTGGTTTTGTCTCGGGCCTTGGTCTCAGGGTCATGGGATTGAGGCCTAAGTCAGGGCTTCAGATTCTCTCCTTCTCTCTCTGCCCCTCCTGCTCAGGCTCATTCTCTCTCTCTCTCTCAATAAATAAATAAAAATTTCTCCAAAGAAAAAATGAGTGGGAAATATCAGAGAGGGAGACAGAACATGAGAGACTCCTAACTCTGGGAAACGAACAAGGGGTGGGGGAAGGGAGGTGGGCGGGGGGTGGGGGTGACTGGGTGACGGGCACTGAGGGGGAGCACTTGGTGGGATGAGCACTGGGTGTTATGCTATATGCTGGCAAATTGAACTCCAATAAAAAAAATTAGGGAAGGAAACAAAGCAATGTATAGAAAAATAAATAAATAAAATAAAAGTTAAAATTTCTCCAAGAACTATACTTGAATTTCTCATATAACTTTTCAATCTTTTTTTCCTTATGCATACATATAAATGATTTTAAAATGGGAGGCATCCTCTACGGACTGCTTTGTGGTCTCCTTTTCCCTCTAAATTATGTATCATGAGCATCTTCCCATATTATGAAATATTCTTCTAATGTATTTTTTTATGGCTGTATGGTGTCACGCGATAAGCCATAGCTTATCCGGTCAACTGTTTTGTTGAACATTTCATTTGCTTCTTATTATTAAAGTATATTCAAAAAACGCTGCTCCACATACCCTTTTAGCTAAATCTCTGCATATCCACACAACTTGCTTCCAACACCTCCCCAGAAGTGGGACCCTTGATCAAGAATGACATATTTTCTTTCCTTTTTATTAAAATTAATTTATTTTTTTATAAATTTATTTTTATTGGTGTTCAATTTGCCAACATATAGAATAACACAAGGATGACATATTTTCAAACAAGCTTTGGACACATGTTGCAAAGTGGCCTTCCGGCCTTCCAGAAAGGCGGTACCAGTTTGTATGTGCAGAGCAGAAGACAGGTAATACCTGTTTTCCAATACTCAGCGGCACCGTGTGATACCAGCCAATGACCTCTTCCTACTTTGCTATTAGAAATGAGCAAAAATCCTTAAGAAAGAGGAGAGCTGGGGCGCCTGGGGAGCTCCGCAGTGGAGCATCCGCCTTCAGCTCAGGGCGCAACCCCGGGGTCCTGGGATCGAGTCCCGCATCAGGGTCCCCGCAGGAAGCCTGCTCTCCCTCTGCCTGTGTCTCTCTTTCTCTGTCTCTCGTGAATAAATAAATAAAATCCTAAAAGAAAAGAAAAGAAAAGAAAAAAGAAAAGAAAAGAAAAGAAAAGAAAAGAAAAGAAAAGAAAAGAAAAGAAAAGAATAAAGAGGAGAGCTTGCCCAAAGAAACTAGCCATCCTGCGCAAAAGAAGGAGCCAGAACAGGTCATCTTCAAGGACAACAGACGGCACGAGCAGAGTTCAAAATGCCAGCGTCCAGCTTTATTTATTTATTTTTACATCTAATGATGACAAAGAGGTCTCCTCCTTATGTTTAGGAAGAACTCGGTGATAAAAGGAATACATTTACCACTTGGGATGGATTTTTTGAATGTTGGGAAACGATAGCACAGACTCGAGGGCCAGCTCCAGTGCTTGTCTCCGGTCGCGGGACACGGGCTTCGGGCCGCAGCGGTCGGCGGGACCCGAGCCCAGGGCCCAGAGCCCGGAGGTCACAGTGCCGGCCACGGGCCCGCGTCCTGGGCAGGTGCCTGGGCAGGTGCCGGTTCCCGGGCTCTGCGGCACTGCGGGATGAGGGGCGAGTGGGCCGTGGGCCACGAGGGATGGAGAGCGGCCCCTGCAGCTTCAGGGGGGATTCTAGATGATTAGATCTCAAAACTGTGGCGGAGAATGTCCCTGACACACAGAGGCAGGGAACAGCCCACAGAAAATACGGTGCCCCCGCGTCGGGACAGCGGGTCATCTGCCCAGGGCCACATCCCCCGCCCTGGCCTCACCGGCCGCCACCACTTCCTTAAGAACTTCACCTCTCAGAGACGAGGGCTCTTTTCTAAAAGTACGTAACCACACCGCAACGATGTCTCCGTGTCCTCGCCGAGCCAGCGCTCGATTTCCCTTTATTTGTTCCACAGAAGTTGTTTTAGTTGGTTTGAGCCAGAGTTCAAACAAGGCCACACCCTGCACTTGGGCGTGTTTGTGTGTCCTTCGAGCTCCCTGCTGTCTACACTGCCCCTCTCCCCCCACAGCTGTCTACACTGCCCCTCTCCCCCGCCAGCCATCCATACTTCCCCTCTCCCCCCCAGCCTTCTATACTTCCCCTCTCCCCCTTCACCGTCTATACTTCCCCTCTCTCCCCCACCATCTATACTTCCCCTCTCTCCCCCACCATCTATACTTCCCCTCTCCCCCCAGCCGTCTATACTTCCCATCTCCCCCCCCAGCCGTCTATACTTGCCCTCTCCCCTCAGCCGTCTATAGTTCCCCTCTCCCACCCCCCCAGCCGAGTTGGGCTCTGAAGGGCACGCGGCCTCGGTTAAGCTGGCGGCCGCCACGTGCTGTGGGGACCTAACCCTCATGTCCTGTCAGCTGGTGGTGGGTGTAGAGGCTTCTTCGGACTCAGGTTTGACGTTTAGCAAGGAGGCTCCTCGGTGGTGCTGCGTACGTCCCATTGCACACATCAGGAGGCGGGGTATCGGTCCTTTAAGGGTGTCAGGGTCCAAACAAGGTTCTGTTGATCTGTGGGGTTGGGGTGTTATCACCTGGAATCACCCATTATAAAGTTCCCCGTGAGCTTGTTACCTAGTGATTTTAGGAGCCTCGACCACGTTGATCAGTGCGTTGCCTCAACTACGAGATTTTATTCATTTTAAGGGGTGAAAATGTTAATGCCCTATATCATTTTTTGTTAACTTATTAGCTAGAAGACTCCGATGAAGAAAAAAATAACTCCCTTTATCGTTCATCGGGTACCTAAGACATGCTTGGTATATAGTAAGGTTCGGCAAGTCAAGATAAATACTGGATTCATTCCCTCTGTTTATCAGTTTTCAGAATAATGAGTTTCTCCCCGAGTGTCCTTCAAAGATCATCAGTGGAGCTTTTTGTCTTATTTTGGGATTGGGTTTTTTTTTTTTTTCAGCATTATGAGCTCATAGGTCTGAATATGTTTTATGTATTTTCTTTCATCGCAGTATTTATTCTTATTTATGCACAAATTATCCAAACTTTGACCAGCAGAAGCCTCCTCAACTTGCCTCTTAGTTCTTTTGACAGGACCCTCGTGGTCTCTGATAGCTTCTCTGCTAGCTGGTATGACACGATGTCCCAGGCTCATTTTTTACTCTCTTTGCCTAGACCTGGTATCAGGCATTTCTCCAAGGAGCCCTGGTCCTTTTTAGTTGGAATTGGTATTTAGAGACCACATTGTGGGCCCTAGATTGGATTTTGGAATGAGTGATTTATGAGCTTTTTGGAAAGGAAGTAATGGTCACTAGGCACCAGGGCCTAGTTGAATTAAAGTCATCATACATTTATTAAATAAGACATGGCTCATTCTAGATGAGGGAGAGGAGACTGAGCATAAGCAAACAACTGGGACATGATATTATGTAGAAAGAGCTTTGGGGAAATAAACCAGGCATGAAATAATTATGCCTGGAGTCAAGGAATAAGGCTTCAGCAAGAAGGGGACATCTGAGCAATGGAAATAGTCATGCAGCCAAGGTGCAGTGGAGAAAGTTCCGAGCAGAGAAATAACGTGAGCGAAGCCTCCGAATCATCAAAGTCCACGGCATGGTTGAAGAAGAGTCAGATTTGCTTCATTTCCTGTGACAGGGATAGTGGATTCAGTGGATTCAGAGAGCAGCCAACCGCAGTCAGCATAATGCATCTGGACTTCAGCAGGGCATTTGTCCAGGCCTATCCTGATATCATTATGGACAAGATGGAGAAATATGGACTAAGCGATAGGACTATTAGATGAATTAACAACAGTTAGGTGAATAAATGAACCCAGAGGATGCTGATTAGTAGATGGATATCAGCATAGAGGACGGTCTCCAGTGGAGTAACACAAGTCTCCGTGTAGGTCAACTTTTGTTTTGTTTTGTTTTTTGGGGGGGGATTTAGATACAAGTATAGAACAAATACTTAACAAATTTGCAGATTATCTGGAGTTAGGTAAGATAACGAGTAGTCTTACTGACAGGGTCTGGTTTCAAAGAGGTATGGACAGGTTGGACTTACTGAGATAAAATTTCTAGGGATGATATAAATTTCTATAGCTGAGTGAAGATAGCAAATGAAAAATAAATAAATAAAAATAAATAAAAAATAAAAAGAAGAAGATAGCAAACGAGGACCCAAGTGCACACGTGTGCGCGCACACACACCGGAGATGCATGGTTAGTAGTACGCACACGGAAAAGATTGAGGAGTTCAGTTCTGCACAACATATTATTATTCGGCTGCGTGGGTAACAGTGGAGTGCCCAGAATGCAGTGGGGGTGCTCATCAATGGTGAGATGCTCGGATCCCTCTTGAAGAACACTTCGAGAGAGCAGTTGACCATCTGGGGTATGGGGTAGTTTATAGGAGAGTGACCTAATTGGTAGAAGAGTTTTAAAAAGCAATAATGAAAAAATCAGAAACCTAGAATCGCGGAATTCACTGGGATTAAAAATGCCAGAACAGCCGTAGAGCTGCCCCGTGGAAGTGTTCTGCGACGTTACCCTAAGGCAACACGAGCCTCCACCTGGCACCACTGGGTACGAGTTAGAGGGAAGCAAATTTCTACCCAATGGGAGAACATAGTCAGAGCTCCCGAGACGCAGAGGAGCCTGCCCCACAGCTCGAACCTACCATCCTAAGGACAGAGAGAACTGGTGAGGAGGGGCTTGGGCATCTTAAGAATTGGGTTCACCTCTACATCAGCGAGTCCACGACCCCTGTCCTCCCTGGCAGCCTCCTTCCAGGCTCCTGAGTCCTCCTGCTACTCACAGGGTTGCTTAGGGGCAGCCCTGCGATGTTTAGGACGACCATGACCCCCACGGTGCCCCACAGTGTCTTTTCACGGTTCCTGGTACCGCTGTCAAAGGTGTCGTACTCCGCTGAGACTCAGGAGAGACAGAGTCTAGTTTCCGTGCTTTTTTTTTTTTAAAGATTTTATTTATTTATTTATTTATTTATTTATTTATTTATTTATTTGAGAGAGAGCCAGCATGAGCAGTGGGGAGGGGCAGAGGGAGAAGCACACTCCCTGCTGAGCGGGGAGCCCAGTGGGGTGACACCAGGATCCCAGGCACCCGGACATCAGGACCCCAGCAGAAGGCAGCACTGAATCACTTCACCACTTAACGGGAACCACGCAGACACTCCAGTTTCAGGCCTTTTAACTCTGATTCCAGAACGTCGGGTGTGGGAGGTTAAAGATGGCCCCAAATTCCTTGTCCTTGCAGCAAGGGGTGGGCTCTAACTCCCTCTCCCCTTGCAGTCCAGCGGTGGCCAGCGGCGTGCAGCAACTTGCTGCAGCAATGGAATGTGCTAGAAGCGGGGGGACGTCCAAGAGTAGGTCTCAGGAGGCCTCGCTGTTCTCCCCCAGCTCGTCGTGTAAGGAAGCCCCGGGCCAAGGGAAGACCAGGCGAGCGGGCCAGCTGCCCAAGGCACCGTGGCCCCAGCACTCAGGCATCGAATCTCTCCAGCCGAAGCCCTAGATGCGGTTTGGGGCAAAGGGGTCATCCCCTCCAAGGCGAGTCCAAATTTCATATTAGAGGGAAAAATGAATGGGGTCGTATTTTCCGCTGCTGAGTTCCGGGCGGTTTTTAGCGCAGCAGTAGGTAACCACACTCGAGCTACGTGTCCCTGCTTCTTTGGGGGGTTGATTTTCAACCTGCAAATGACGTGACAGGACTTAATACTTTTTAAGGCCCCTTCTTCCTCTAACATTCTCTGCAGCCCACATTTGTGGTCCCGTGATTTCTTTACACTTTTAAATATTATTCAGGACCTCAAAGAGCTTTTGCTTATGCAGGTCATATCTATTGATATTTGCCATATTAGGAATTTAAACTGAGAAAAACATGTATCATTTATACCTATTACTTTATTTAAAAACAATAAAGATCTATTAAATGTTTACAAACAAAAGACTTCTGGGGAAATGTTTTCCCAAACAAAAAATTACTACGAGGGTGGCATTGCTTTATATTTTTGCAAATTTCTTTATTTTTAAATTGCATTTCTTCTCCTTTTTAAGATTTTTGTTAATCGGAGTATAGTATAGTTGACTTACAAAATTATGTTAGTTTCGGGTATACATCATAGTGATTCAACAATTATGTACAGGACAGCACCTGGCTGGCTCAGTTGGTGGAGCGTGCAACTCTTGGTCTCAGGGTTTGAGTTCAAGCCCCACGTTGGGTGTGGCGATTACTTAAAAATAAAATCTTTTAAAAAGGAACAATTATGTGTGTTACAAAATGCTCACCACAAGTTTCTTTAAAAACCTGGCTTACTAGAAGGCACCTAGAGTCTCTTATCTGCTTCTGCATGAAAACTGTTGTAATCACCCGTTGTGTAACCTCTAGAAAACTTCACTGTACACTTGAGAGAGAATGAGAATGAACAAGGTCAACAATGTATTTTTATTATTACGAGAATGGTCGTGACCTCACAGACCCCTCAAATAAGTCAGGGATGTCCAGGCGTCTCCAGACCCTACTTTGAGAACCACTGCTCTGAAGAAATGATGCGTAAAATTAACCTATGTTGGTCCATTAGTAGGTGATAACCCGTAGCATGTTCAAATTTTTAGAGTCATTTGCGTTTTAATGAGAAATAAAGTCTTCCTCCGAAGGATCAAGCTCTAATGACAGCATCTCAAAAAACACCGAAGGTATTCGTCTGGCTAAGGGTCCCCTGTTCTGGTCCATCTACCTTGTGGGCTGCTACCCCTTTGGCCCCCACTGAAGTTTGGCTCTAACCAGAGGGAGGCTGTGGCCACAAGACTAGACCCATTGGAGGCAGAAAGAGAGCAAACTGGCTGTTATGATCAGTCTTCCACAGTCCTTCGCTTTAAGAGAATGTCTCTTTCTTGGTTCATGGACGGAGAAGGGTTCTATGTGTAATTAGCAACGAACCCGAGATTGCCAACCAACCATTTTTACCCCCATTTTGAGCAATTAGACTGGGTTTTTCACTGTGTTGGGAACTAGGCTAAGAGACTGTTGTAACATGGAGGTAATATGCTTGTTTATTTTAATTAAATCATTGAAAATCAGAAATGATATCATATCTAGCCCTTCCTAGCATTGCGGACATTTCCCAGAACTTTTAACTGCAGGATTTTAGTAATTGCATTGTGCTAATCAACTAAAATGGCCCAGTATAAATGTTAATAAATAAGCATAATCATAATCATCATCCTAGACATACCCAGTTGCCAAGGACTTCAAGAAGTCATTGAATCCATCCGTCTGCCTCCAGGCGAGCTTTATCTTCCAGTCCATTCCCAGCAAAAAAAAAATATTTTGGAGAATATGTTCTACATTGGATACTTCTTTCCACCTTCCTTATATATATATTTTCATATATCCTAGTCCGGAAAAAAAATAATTAACTCAAGTAATTTTAGAAAGCACTAAAGAAAAATTGAAATACTGAGAAATTCGTTTGAGGGAAGATTTAAATTATCAAATGAACCCACCCCTTTTTCTTTTTAGAAATCAAGCAATGAGGGATCCCTGGGTGGCGCAGCGGTTTGGCGCCTGCCTTTGGCCCAGGGCGCGATCCTGGAGACCCGGGATCGAATCCCACGTCGGGCTCCCGGTGCATGGAGCCTGCTTCTCCCTCTGCCTGTGTCTCTGCCTCTCTCTCTCTCTGTGACTATCATAAATAAATGAAAATTTAAAAAAAATTAAAAAAAAAATAAATCAAGCAATGAGTACTTGGCCAAATGCTTGCAAACCTACTAAGTCCACATATGTTGAACATGATTTAATTTAGATAATTTTCTTTTTCACTTTGGTAACAACCACACTTTAATGACAATTAATTGAGCATTTTTCACCCAGGTCCACTAGGAATTAGGTATGTTGGAACACATTTAAAAGTTTTCAGATTTGAAAAGATACCTAGACTGGATACGCTATCTAATACTTATTTGGAGAAATCGCAAGAATTACCAAAGATTTACATAAGGTTGAGGTTCCATTTTGTTATCTTTAGGACTAAATAATTTGTTAGAGAATCCCAGGTGAAGTCCTTTAATTTTGATCCTATGGGATTTTTCTAAAAGATAGTTCCTCTGAGGTGCCTTGGTGTCTCAGTAGGTTAAGTCTTAGACTCTGGTTTTGGCTCAGGTCATGATCTCAGGGTCCCGAGATGGAGCCCTGCTTAGAATTCTCTCTCTGTCTCTTCCCCGGCTCCCCTACCCCTGCTTGGTGTCACTTTCGAAGAAGAAGAAGAAGAAGAAGAAGAAGAAGAAGAAGAAGAAGAAGAAGGAGGAGGAGGAGGAGGAGGAGGAGGAGGAGGAGGAGGAGGAGGAGGAGGAGGAGATAGTTCCTGAGTTATCAAGATCTCTTAAAATAATAAAATAATCGTCTGGCGCACTTTCCGCATGCTCTGCGACCTAGACAAGAATTTCTTCTTGCACGGTCTATAAATTGAGCTCCGATCCCAAGTCACAGACGGAAGCAGCATGCTTACGTTTCCAGAGAACTACCGCTGTCAAAGATGGAAATACGTACTTTCCTACCTCCAGCGCGACAAAGCCCTTGGTCCAGACCCTGTTCCTCGGGGACCACCCCCTACCTGGCCCCCATTCCCTTCACCACGGTCCGTTTTGAATGTTGCAGCTGGAATCTTCTACCTCGGTGGCCTGGAAATTAGTCTTCACCCCTCGCACGAGCTCTGTCACGTTTAATACCGACACTGCGGTTTCCACACCTTACTCCTCCGTCTTGAGTGCTGAGAAAGCTCTAGGAAGGCCTGGGGGGCATAGCACAGCGGTTAAAGGATCAGCTTTGACGTCTAAGCCTGCTTTCCCCCCACCTAGCTGTGTAAACTTGGACCAGCTGTTTTTGTTTAAAAGTTGTCATGTGGGGGGATCCCTGGGTGGCTCAGCGGTTTAGCGCCTGCCTTTGGCCCGGGGTGCGATCCTGGGGTCCTGGGATCAGGTCCCGCGTCAGGCTCCCTGCATGGGGCCTGCTTCTCCCTCTGCCTGTGTCTCTGCCTCTCTCTCTCTCTCTCTCTCTGTGTGTCTCTTGTGAATAAACAAATAAATAAGTCTTTAAAAAAATAAATAAATAAAAGTTGTCGTGTGTACAACGGGGTTGTGCTGGTCTTTGGCTGGTAAGACTCAGAAAACCAACCAAGGTGGCTTAACGTCTCTCTCTCTTCCCTCTCCCTCTCTCCCCCTCTCAGATGCACACATGCACACGCACACGCACACGCACACACACACACACACACACACCCGGGGCTTCCCTAGCTTCACAGCTGTGTGACTCCAGGGGCAGAGGCAGGAAGCTAAAGAGCCTTTGGGAGGTGGCAGTTTGGGGCTCTCCGATGCTGGCTCAGGGATGCTTCTCCATTTCTGAGTCTGCTTCCCCCCACGTCGACCGGGTCTCAGAGGCGTCTCTCCCGAGGGCGCAGGATGACCACAGCAGCTCGCTTCCAATTTCCTCCACGAACCCGGTGGAGGGCGCCCGGGGGTCAGGGGGGTCAGGGGGCTCAGTGCCCGCCTCCGACACAGGCCATGATCCCAGGGTCTTGCGCTCCCTCCCCCTCTACCTGCCGCTCTGCCTACTTGTGCTCTCTCGCTGTCAAATAAATAAATAAAATCTTAAAAAAAAAAAAAAAAAAAACACCAGAAAACCCCAGTGGAAGAAGGGTCCATTTGCCAAGAGTCCCCCCGAAAGCCTCAGAATGGCTCTCTTAGCCTTTGGTTGGTTCAGCTTGGGCCCCAGCCTGACTTTAGACAATTGCTGCGGCCGAGAACACGCGTGCTTTCCTCGGCCAGGCCGGCGTCGAGTGGACCGCACCTGACTGCGTGGCCTGCGATTGGTGCAGGACAATTCCTGGGAAACAAATCAGGTCTCTACGTGCAGATGAAGAGACGGTGGGTCTGGAGCAGACAGCAAACAACAGGAAGCTGGCGTGACCTGTCTGTCAGCGAGGCTCAGAGCTCCTACCTTAACCCCAGGGGGGTGTGCTCACGCGCAGGTGGGCCGGGCAGACGCAGGGTCCCCTCTGAGCGCGCGGGCCAGGCCGGGCACTGGACTTGGGGCCAGATCTCAGAGCCCCGACATCATGACCTGAACCAAAACCAGGAGTCAGAGGCTTAACCGACCGGAGTGGCCCAGGCGTCCCTTCCTGGGGGTTTTATGAGAATTAAACAGTAAGAGCATGTGGCCCGGGGCCGGCACGGGGCCAGGGCTCCACAGCATGGGCTGTCAGAGTCCTCAGTCTACCTCTGAAGTGGATGTTGAATGTTAGCCCCGCCTCGATAGTGACCACTCCAAGTGGATGGCATCGCACCTATTTAGTGAAAAGTTTTATTTTTATTTATTTATTATTTTTGATGAAACCCTTTAAGGGGGCGGGTGGCAACTCACGTGCCAAGTCCATTAGTGACTGCATGGACTGCTGGGTTAAGAAGGATTCTGAGGCCGACGCGGGGCCCATCGGGAACGTGTTCCATGCTCCGTTAGGAATGTCTGGAGGCCCCCCACGTCCTCTCTTCTACAGTAAAACCAAGTCCATACGGCTACTTAGAGGACCATGTCGCTTGATTTTGGGTTGGGGGATTACTAAAATACGGGATTACATATAGAGTTTCAATCCATATTAGGAAGGTTAACGAGGACCAAATTATGCAAAGTTAGAGAGAGGAGAGGGTGGGCCGATGCCTCACTCACTCTTAGGAAGGCAGGGCCTGGCACATAGTAGAGGCTCAGTCAATATTTTTTTGAACTGAACATAATTATATTATGCTGAAATCTTTCCCAGGAACCCAGGGGGGATATTGGTAAAATTAAACCATGTGGAACTTGAGTAGTGTTAATGTTCTGTTCACATGTTCCCTGTATTTGTGCATATATTTCATGGCATTTATATTAAATTCATAAATAAAATATTCCTCTGTTTGCGTGAACTCAATGAAGTATTTTAAAATAACAACAAAAACGTCCTCCCGCCCTCCTATATGTTTATCAGTAATCCCGCTGGTTCTGGGTGCCCGCAGACCCCCGGAGAGGTTCTACTAGGACTCCTGGCGGGTTACTTCGTTACCAGGAGGCTCGTTAAGCTCGTTACTAAGCCTCAGTTTCTTCGCCTAATATAGATCAAAAATACAGAAATGTTAGCCTCATAGTCACTGTGAGTGTAAACAAGATAAGAGTCATAAAGGCCTTGGCACATGGCAAGTGCTTAATACGCGGTGGCTGCCATTACTGTTCGGATTTTAAGCCCCAACTCGGAGGGTGTTAGGTGAAACCATACATTGCATTAGAGCTTGTAGATTAAATTACACATATGCACAGCATGTGGGTCACCTATTGCTGCACGTCGCTGCTGTAATAGTCTCCAAAATCCCAAGCCAAGAAATTTCGAAAGTGGCACTCCCATTGATACGTGGCATAAAAATAGTCCACTTCATTCTCTTTGGAATGTTCCTTGAAGATTCATTCCTTCTTGCATGTCCTTAGGAGTCCTAGAATATGCACTGGGTCAGGATTGGGTATTTTGCAAAAGGAGATAGAAACGTAATCACACCATTGTGGGTGTGGGATGGGGCCCACCTGGGTCGTGTTCACCAGGGGTCCTGCGTGACTCCTACCTCCTGGGCCCTCACTTCCTCTTTGTTATTGTTGGATCCTTGTGGGGAACGTAGGAAGAGCTTCAAACCAGTGGTGGTTTTGAGGCTGACTTTGCAAGGTAGCTCGGGTTGTAACTTGTGGAGGGAAGGGGGAAGGAGATTCGGGCTGAACAAGCTGCGTCCTGTCTCCCTGACTAGTTTATTACGGGGCTTAAATGGGAACATGCAGGGGTGCCTGGGGGGCTCGGTGGGTTAAGCGTCTGCCTTTGGCTCAGGTCATGATCTCAGGGTCCTGGGATCAAGTCCCAGGTCGGGCTCCGTGCTCCGTGTGGAGTCTGCTTGTCCCTCTGCCCCTTGCCCCTGCTCATATGCACACATACACACACACTCTCTCTCTCTAAAATAAATAAATAAAATCTTGGGATGACTGGATGACTCAGTGGTGGAGCGTCTGCCTTCAGCTCAGGGCGTGACCCCAGGTCCCAGGATCGAGTCCTGCATCAGGCTCCCTGCATGGGGCCTGCTTCTCCCTCTGCCTGGGTCTCTGCCTCTCTCTGTGTCTGTCATGAATAAATAAATAAAATCTTTTTAAAAAATAAGTAAATAAATAAAATCCTAATATATATGCAATATATAATATAAAGATAAAATTTTAATATGCATATATATAAAAGAACATGTATATATGAAACGCTTTATAGAGCTGCTCATTTTTGCAACAATGGACTGGTAAGACTAGAAAAATAGGATGAGTTTTTTTTTAAGATTTATTTATTTATGATAGAGAGAGAGAGAGGCAGAGACACAGGCAGAGGGAGAAGCAGGCTCCATGCGGGAGCCCGACACAGGACTCGATCCCGGGACCCCAGGGTCACGCCCCAGGCCAAAGGCAGGCGCCAAACTGCTGAGCCACCCAGGGATCCCCAGGATGAGGTTTTCTATAAATGGTACTTAATCCTCATTTACCGATGACAGAACTGAGAAGCCAAAAGGTAAATTCATTTGCCCAAGCTTCCACAGCTGGTGAGCAGCAGAGCCAGGATTTGTGCTGCGGGCTGGCTAGCTCAGAAGCCCAGAAAGTCCATCACTGAAGCGTACTACCTCGATTGTCCAAAATCTTGAAATGCCAGGATGAGGACTGTGCACTTGATTCGACGAACCACTGGGCAGCCCGGACTAGTGTGAACCAACGAACCACTCACCTCGGGCGCGAGAGATAAGAGCCACCAAAAGAACCCAGCGATCAAGATTGATGATATTATAATGTGATATTTAAAAAATAAAAAATCAGCAAATACAGGCCCCAGCCCCTTCTTTGTTATTTCTTTTTTCTTTCTTTCTTTTTTTTTTTTAAGTATGATTGAAACCAGAGGCAGGATTAAGGTCAGACAAGCGAGACAGAGTTGTACAAAAACAGAGTTGGATCCTATTCTTTATTTAAGATTTTTATATTTTGTTCGTCCTTTTGTCCAGCATTAAATTTGTTTGAAAAAATGTTGCATTGTAATAGTATGTATCTTGATTGCCGAGTGTTTCGTGATTCCCCTAAAAATCTGCACCCAGGCGGAGCCCTCTGCCTGTTTTGCCCTCGTGCCAGCCCAGCTGGGAGTCTGCTTTTCAAAAAGAGGAGTCTGGCAGTGATGACCTAGGGTGGGCGCTGGGAACGGAGGAGCACAAAAACAGCCGGGGCCCCATCCCACACCCACAATGGTGTGATTACGTGTTTCTACCTCCTTTTGCAAAATACCCAATCTGGACCCAATGCATATTCTAGACCAATCGGATCAGGAGCGCTCACATTACTGAGCTTCAAAGCTCTCTGAGATAGTTCCCTTCTGTGTGGTTATGGCACCAAACTGGTACCTACCTCAATCTGTTTGGTTAATTTTGCTTTCGAATCTTCACTTTGCTTTTCAATCTCATTTGTTTTATGATTGTGGAAAATACTGACATCATTCCAAAGTCACATCTTTAAAACAAGGTAGTTAGAGAACTCTAGCTTCTTGTTCTATGCCCCCGACCCTGGTCTTGACCTACCGCTCTTAGTAACCCGAAGAAAAACGTATCCCTCAAAATAACCACCACCATAATAATAATAATGATGATGATGATGATGATGAAGAATCCGGACCCAAATGAAGAAATTGGGAGTAAAGACAGAAAACACAGGGAGACACTTTTGAGAATGAAAGTCTATGTAACTTGGCAATTAACTTCGTGGTGAGGAGGACGCATGACCCTCGGACAACCCCGTGACTCGGAAAAGATGACTCCTGAGTTTGGGAATGTGCCTCTGGAGTCGGAACCGGGAAGACAGGAGAAAAGCCTGCTTTGGGAGGGTGACGTCAGGCTCAGGTTAGCGGCAGCCTGCGAGCACTGGCCTCTTTCTGTCCTATTGTTAGCCCGTTGACGCTGTGATATAACAACTTCAGCAAATAAAACATTTGAAATAATCTGACCCGCGATTAGAACTTGGAAATTGTGTTGTTTTTAGATTTTTAATGGTGAGTTTTCACTATTTTGGTCTTAGGTTTTGGCTTTTTGAGGATAAAATGACCGTAATGTCAGTTTCTCCTTCTTTTCCTAGAGGAGGCCAAAGACAGGATTTATTTATTTGCCTCATATCTAGATTTTCCTCTTTTCATCTCATATCAGGCATCTGAAATGCAAAATATCTTTCATCTCTCTGGGGGGCCTTCTGCCTTCATAAACACTCACCCAGCTACTATATTAGCTAATTTTTCTTTCTTGAAATCCCCTTGTACCTGAATTATTTAAACTGAGCTTTTCTGAACTCCCTCTAAGTATTTGGCGATTTCATAAAGCAAGGCATTTTAGAATGTGTCCATTTACTAGAAATGTCTTTGGAAGGCTTTTCAGCCCATTGTGTGACACAATACCCTATTGTGTATGTGTAACCCAAA
Source organism: Canis lupus dingo (assembly GCF_003254725.2). Taxonomy (NCBI): domain Eukaryota; kingdom Metazoa; phylum Chordata; class Mammalia; order Carnivora; family Canidae; genus Canis; species Canis lupus. The sequence goes on from NC_064255.1 coordinate 39,270,466, forward strand.
CTAGTTTCGGGCTATTTTTACCACACACGCTCACCCTGGTTTGAGCCTTTTAATTAAATCAGACGAACAACCAATCACTAACTTGGTAACCATTCACTGAAAACAGTCAGACAGATTGTGTCTGTAGATTCAGCCTCAATCTTTTTGTTAACACAGCCATTTTGGTTTTCTCCACTTAATCTCATTAAGGGCGCCCCCCCCCCCCACCTGATTTAGGACTTTCTAGGTTTTCCCGGGCCCAGTGAATGTTGAGGTTTCCAATTACATGTCCCCAGATGCATTTGTTCTGCCTTAATTCTTTTTGTTCTTTCTCTTCAATGAATTTAATGTATTTTGACCTGCTGTATTTTTCATTTGTCCTAACCGGGTTTCTACCAGTTTCCAGTTTAGGGTCTTAGCATTTTAGTATTAGGTATGCATGCCATCTGTGTGTGTGGAGGCATTATAATATCCTTATCTTGGCTTCCTTTCATCCTTCGCTCATCCCGGGGATGGACGAAGGCCTTGTGTCTAATAAGTCATTTGCATCAGCATGTCCCAAATGACCAAGGGATGAGGATAGGAGAGATTAGCATGGTAATCTCATTCTGATGGATAAAATTAGCAAAGATATTCCCCACAAATGGAGAGCTGCCATTGGCGAACTGCTGTGCTTAGAATCAATTACTAAATTACTTTGAGCTCTAAGTTGACATTAACAGAAAAAAATTGCCATCGACCGAAGGGAAATAAGATAAAAAATATGCGATCATTAAATCTCTCGCTACTATTCACAAATGTGACTCACAAGAATGGTACACAAAATAGGGCAGAATTGAATTTCTGACAGTGCCCCCTGTCAACATTTCATCCCAAGCTTCTCAGTGGCCATTCCCATTCAGTCTTTGTAAAGGGATGAGAAGCAGGAAGGGGAGGAGAAAGCAGGTAAGGGGAAGAGGTCCGGGTCAATTCCTCCACCTCTCCCCGTGGCTCAGCAGCCAGCCGAGCGGACCCAAGGGCGGTTTCTGACTCCACAGCCACCCATCATGCCAAGTGGGGATTGGCGGGCTGCCCCTTTGTGTCCGAAGGAGAACCACATCAGAGAAGGCCTGTTGACATTCTGGACGCCTCCGATCCTCGTCACCCCTAACACCCCCCCACCCCGACTCGGACTAGCCCAGCCTGCCAGGGACGTAGTAACTGCGAACATTTCCTCGGACCATCGCTGGTGCCAGCCGCTTTTCTGGACGTTGGTCAACTCACACAGAATTCCTGATTAACGCGAAGCACCTACATTAAGAAAAGCCTGTCCCCGTTCAGAGCCCCATCCTTATCTTGCTGGAGAGACAGTGCTGGTGACGGTGACAAACAAGGAACTCGGTTGGTGTAAGGGAGAAGCTTTCAGATCGCTTCTTTAAGCCGGAGCCTGGGGAATCCCAGTGGCATAGTAATTGTTAATATTATTAGCACAGTATACATATCAGCTGTCGAGATATTATGAGGACTTGAATTCAATCTCTGTTGGGGGAGTCAGGGTCAACATCATTAACTATAGATCTTGTCTCGGTTTCCATATAGATGCCTCAGGCCAAGTGTCTGCTAGATACATCTCTATAGATGGGCATAACCATGGGACGTACAAGGGGCCCATCGCACACATCAGTAATAGACAACAAGCTTTTGTTTATCTGAAGGTTTGCTGGAATTAACTGATTAGTGTCAACTTGACACAATAACTTTTGTCTACAATGCAGTAGATCATTTTGATGGTTTTATTGATGGAGTGTGTGGCCTAATGTAAATTGTAGGAGAAGTCGAATTTAGATAAAGTCAGGCACATTTTTCTTAAGAGGGAACTGGAAAAGCTGTTTGTAAATGCACCCTTGACAGGACACCTTCTGCAGTCTTATGGATATTACAATAGTAATTGTGATATTAATAATAATAATTACGAGGGAGGGTTGTAATTGAAACGTATGCAATTCAGCGGTTGGCAAATGCATCTTTAAGAGGACACATTTGGTGCTCTTACAGATATTACAACAAAATTGTGATATTAATAACAATGATTAGAAGGGAGATTTGTAAGTGAAATGTAAGCAATCCATTCTTAAATTAAACTTGGAACACAAAACCATTAAAGGGAAATTAGAAAATAAGGCTAGGTTGTTAAGGGTGACACAATTTGCATGTAAAAATTGCCTGTGAAAATGGCAGAGAAATTAAATGGGAGCAAGTTGGAGTTTATATATCTACATGGAATTTTAAATAACTGTAAACAAATTTTATTCAAAAGCTAAATTCTAATTTGGGGGAAAAATTAAAAATGGATGCTGAGCTCTGAGGGATTATTTGTGGTAAACATCAGCAGAGCAATCAAGCAAGCTGTATGCACAGTCAATTTTGAGATTTAGGTAAACCCAATCACTTCCAGAATAATTAAACGGGGATATTACTGGTGATTTAAAATCCCCTAAATCAAATAGTGTCTAGAAACAATTCGGCACTTTGACTTTCTTTTCAGTTTGGTCCTAAAATTCTGTATTTGAAGGTTAACAATGGCAGTTTTCTGAACACATGTTCTGGAAAAAAGAAATGGTTCGCTATGGTCCCAGGAGAAATGACAAGGATTACTCTGGAAAGTAGAAACAGAGTGAGCATCTAGGAATTGGGGAACTTCTTACAGGAATAAAGAGAGGAAGCTGGCATTCAGTGACCAGGCTCCATTTAACCCCCGACTCACTGCCTACTGTGGGGAGCTAGCTTCTCTTCTCCCGTAAGGACAGGACACGCTGTGAACGACGCACCGGAGTCATCATATCGTGAGCGCCTCGTGGATGTGCCCCCAAAGCCTGCTGGCAGCCATCCCATCGAGTTTCAGGAGAGAACTGGTTTCTGGTCTTCACGAGAGATACACCAACACCTCGTGCCGAGGTTACTACACATCTTTTCTTTCTCTTTCTTCCTTTGCGTTGTTCTAGACCCTCAGTGATGGGCCCTATTGCAAATAACTGCCGTGCAGGCCACAGAGTAGTGCTAATCCATTGGGAATTATTTTTTTTTAGTATTTTATTTATTTATTCATGAGAGACACAGAGAGAGAGGCAGAGACGCAGGCAGGGGGAGAAGCAGGCTCCATGCAGGGAGCCCGACGTGGGACTCGATCCTGGGTCTCCAGGATCACGCCTTGGGCTGAAGACAGCACCAAACCACTGAGCCACCCAGGCTGCCCTCCATTGGGAATTATTGATCACGCTTTCCTCCAATAGTCACACTTTCCTCTTCTGGGCTCCCAAGACAAAAACAAAAAAAAAAAGGATAATGCCACCAGTATTCTTGTCCTGAGAAATGAGTACTTGCTGCACTGCCTCCCCTGCAAATGTCGGGCTAGCTTCTGCACACATGCCTTTGGGTCCTCAAGAACAAACAAGCCACAAATGGTTCTTGTGCCTCCTGCAGACTTCTATCTCCAGCTAGAAGAGAAGGTCACCTGAGGGTCACCTCTGGCCCCAGTGTCCTTCAAACAAAAAGGACCTCCATCTCCTTTCTCCCAACCACGAACCTGGAAGAACAGAAACTTTGGAGGAGGGGGATGGGAAGAGTGAGTTAGTAAATTAATCCATTTAGGTATAAATGAACCCATTTAGCTAAACAGCAGAAGCTCACATCAAAATAAGAGTGTTTTTAAAATAGAGAATAGGGATGCCTGGGAGGCTCAGCAGCTGAGGGCGTGACCCCGGGGTCCTGGGATCGAGTCCCACGTCGGGCTCCCCGCATGGAGCCTGCTTCTCCCTCTGCCTGGGTCTCTGCCTCTCTCTGTGTGTCTTGCATGAATAAATAAATAAAATCTTTAAAAAATAATAAAAGAAAATAGGAAAGAAAAAGTAGTTCCTCGGGACACCGAGGCTGACAACATCAATATATCGGCGAACATGTGCTTGGCAAACACCATTGTTCGGCTCTACTCAGTTCTTTCAGCGAGCCTGTGGGTTAGGGATTCCCATCACCATTTTATAGGCAGGAAAACTGAGGCCCTGCCAGGCGACGTGACACAAAGCGAAGTCACACAGATGAACGGCAGGGCTGAATTTTAACCCAGAGATCAAAAAACTCTGGTTTTACCGGTGCCCTTCTACCTCCCCCCTTAGGCCCTCCCGCTCTGGGGTTCCCCTGGTCGCCCCCCATCCCCCCCAGGACGGCCGGGCTGCTGGGCGGGGTGGAGGGGCTGAAGGGTCCCCATTGTTTAGGAGGCTGCTGGGCCCGGGCAGCCCGCGCTCGCCCCGGGCAGTGTCTGAGCAGCAGCCTGCACAGCCTCATCATCCTTGACAGGCCAGGGGCTCTGAGAGCAGAAAAGGCCCAGCCCCGGGGGGGGGTGGGGGGGGTGGGGGGGCACCGGCACAGGAGCTTCCTCTGCCCCTGGCCGGTCATCCTCCAGACTCCGCGCCTGAGGGACAGCGATCGCAGCAGCAGCTCAGAATTCGAGAGCATTTCCCACGGATGCCCAACCTCTGAGGGCCCAGCCCCGGGAACACGACGTGCCATGTGGGTAATAAGGACGGTTCTTCCCAATGAGGTGTCTGGAGCCACAAAAACCCCATATAAGAACATGTTAAAGTCCAGAACCTTCCCTTTCCTTCTCGTGTAGCTCCCTTGTTCCCTGTTCCCATGACCTTCTGGGACGCAGACGTCAGGTCCTATCAAGCTGCAGGTCTCTTAACATCCAGCCTCCAGCTGGTCCTGTTATGCTGGAAGGTCTTTCCCGTTCCCTCCAGCTCACTCCTGGGACCCGACAACAGGATCCCCATCCCCATTCTCTGAATTTCAAACTTTGAGCCCCTCTGCTCTGACATTCTGTACAACCCAGGCGGGCCACAGGAAGGGGCAGGAAGGTGGTGAATTACGGTACAGCCCCTCGGAAGATGGTTTAGACGTTTCAAATGATAAGGCTGAAGGTAATAGAATAGTTTGGGTAGCGGATCCCTGGGTGCCTCAGGGGTTTGGCACCTGCCTTTGGCCCCGAACATGATTCTGGGGTCCCGGGATCGAGTCCCGCATCGGGCTCCCTGCAGGGAGCCTGCTTCTCCCTCTGCCTGTGTCCTGCCTCTCTCTCTCTGTCTCTCATGAATAAATAAATAAAATCTTAAAAAAAAAAAAAAAGAATAGTTTGGGTAAGTGCTGATGATCTAAAGCTATGTATAGGGGCCCCTGGGTGGTGCAGTCAGTTGAGTGTCTGCCTTCGGCTCAGGTCATGGTCCCTGGGGTCCTGACCTTGGGCTCCCTGCTCAGCAGGAACCCTGCGTCTCCCTCTCCCTTTGCCCCTCCCCCTGCTCTTGCTCTCTCTCTCTCTCAAATAAATAATCTTTAAAAAAAATTTAAGCTAAATATAGAGAACAGCGCACAAAATTATGCAAACTTGGATTATAGCTTATCAAGGTGGTTAAAGCGTGGGATTGGGACTCAGGCAGACGTAGACCAGAATCTCCCACTTATAAGCTGTGTGCCTTTGGATGAATCGCTTCACCTCCTTAATTCTCCATTTTTTTCAACCATCAAAGACGAATAGTCATAGTCAACAACACAAAGCTGTTACGAAGATCCGAGGAGGTGATAGCTGTTGGAGGTTTAACATAGGACTGTGCGTCTCTCAAGTATCTACTAAGTGGCACCTATTACAATTAGAAGGGAAGTTGAATTGGAATGGGAGAGGAAACTCTCCAAAATGTCGAGTAAAAAGGATGGAAGGTGGGATTAAAAAAAAAAAAACTCTCAGAGAAAGAGACTTCTGGTGGGATCAGGCTACGGGACCACTGGCCCTTGGAGCCTGGAAATGAGAAGCCAGGGCAGGGTCCACTCACTTGAGACCAGCACGGTCAGCCTTCTGGGTGCTCTCACCTGAGCACCTGTTGGGCTACACCCCGTGTGACGGGTGAAACGGGAGCCTGGGACTCTTGACTCATTTGGGGTCGACTTAGATTCACTGCTTGCTTCACATTCAGTATTTCGGAGGACCCGATTACAGAAAACAACCATGAAAAAAAATCAACCTGTCAGGGCGCCCGGTGGCTCAGTGGGCTAAGCATCTGCCTTCGGCTCAGGCCGAGATCTCGGGGTCCGGGGATCGAGCCCCGCCTGGGCCCCCCGCCCTCTGTGCCTCTTCACGCCCACCTTGTGCTCTCTCTCTCTTTCTCTTTCTCAGATAAAAAAAAAAAAATCTTACAAAATCAAATCTCCCTGGCAGTTATCATCCCGTGAGGACGTCACTGACGTGCAGCACCCTTTACTGAGCATTCCTCGGGGGCTGGGGTCTCGGGAGTAGGCCGACAGACCCAGCCTGCCCCACGCTGCGCACCCACCCAGGATGCTGTGCGGCGCCCCTCTCGGGGGGGCAGTTTCGGGGTGGTCGAAGTATCCATGATTTGCTTCTCTGTTATTCCATGTTTTCCTGTTTCTAGGATTAAAATGTGTTAAAATAATAAATAATAAATAAATAATAAAATAAATAATAATAATAAATAATAATAATAAATAAATATAATAAAATAACCATAAAAATGTGTTATTCTTTTTTTCAGGAAAAAAAATGCCATCTAAAATGCTACCAAATAGGGCAGCCCCGGTGGCGCAGCGGTTTAGCGCTGCCTGCAGCCCAGGGCATGATCCTGGAGACCCTGGATCGAGTCCCACGTCAGGCTCTCTGTATGAAGCCTGCTTCTCCCTCCGCCTGTGTCTCCGCCTCTCTCTCTCTGTCTCTATGAATAAATAAATAAAATATTTAAAATTAAAATAAAATGCTACCAAATAACCAGTTCAAGCAAATTTTCGAATTTTCATCTGATGGGTGGGTATCCGGTGAGCCGAGTCCAGGGGCCCCTGCACCCTTGGGGTGGTGGGATGGGCTCTGCGTGCTCCCATAGCAGCCTCCGCGGGACGGGGAGCCTCACTTGGCAGAAAGGTGGAGGCGACGAGCCCCGGCTTTCCTTTCTTCCTCTCTACGCAAAATGCGCTCAGAAGCCCAGAGGATGCGGTTTTGGTTATTTTCAAACAAGGTCATTTTTAAGAATTGACTGCATTTAGAAACTCATTCCTATCGCTTAAAACTCTTGCTGGTGCTCCTTGGTCTGCTCCACTGTGCTAAGCACCCTGCGCAATCACCTCGTTTCAACTTCACGGCAAACCTAAGGAAACGTATCATCATCGTTAAATAAATTGTCTGCGATGATAGAATAATAAGCTCCGGGCCCCTATTCACCTGCCGAAAATCAGCCTCCGAAACCGTGACTTCAGTGCATCCTGGGATACTTGCTGCTTATGGAGGGAGGGAGGGAGGGCGGTTGGGGACACAGCCCCCAAGTTCCGGGGAACCAGCGACAGGTCCTGGCTACGTGAGCCCTGAACGAGTCATGAGTGGCTTCCCTCTCTCTGCCGCCCTAAGACCAACAGCAGGCCCTGGGCTTCCGTAAGATCTCTTGGAAAGGTGCGACCGGGGATCCTGCGGGGCCACCAAACCTAGTAACAGCTGACAATAATAACACGAAAAACCCCAACTTCAGGAGATCCGTGTGCAGGGGCAGGACGGGGTCTCCCGCTCCCGTGAGCATCCGAGATGAGCCGCTGTGACGACCACTCCTGAGCACCTGCTCTGGGTCGTGGCCTCGACAGGTGCTTTATTTATTTTTTTATTTTTTTTATTTAAGATTTTATTTATTTATTCATGAGAGACACAGAGAGAGGAGAGAGAGGCAGAGACACAGGCAGAGGGAGAAGCAGGCTCCATGCAGGGAGCCCGACGTGGGACTCGATCCCACGTCTCCAGGATCACATCCTGGGCCAAAGGTGGCGCTAAACCACTGAGCCACCCGGGCTGCCCTCGACAGGTGCTTTAGACACGCTACCTTGCATATGAGGAAACTGAGGCACACAAGAGTCCAGTAGCTTGCTCAAGGTCACAAAGAACATGGATTCTGGCCTAGAGCCTCTGGCTCTGCACCCACTGCCCCCACCCACCCCGACCGGGACAGCTGCACGGCCTCTCCCGGCCTGCAGAGCCGGGGCCAGAGGGCAGGTTTCAGCTTCCCGAAGCTTGAGGCTCTCCAACCCGGAGGTGAGCCCTGTGCTCCGGGCACGGGGGCCAAGGCCACGCTGACCGCGCGGGAGGCTGGGCAGGGAGTCCCCGCACGCAGGTGAGCTCAGAACACGCAGCCCAAGATAGCTGGGAGAGGTGGGAGGTCGCGGACCTTGGGCAGCCTCCGCTAGGCTCGCCCTCAGATTGCTAGTGTGGGACGTCTGTGGGTCCCCAAGGGTCCCCTGTTTACTGAGAGGCATCAGCCTCCTCCCCGTCCCAACCAGAGACCGTGAGCGTGCAGGCCACACCGAGGACCTGCGTCCCCACGGCCCGCTCCCAGAGCCCTCTACCTCTGAGGCCCTCGCCACGCTGCACAGCAAGGCAGGCAGTCCCAGGAATCCTGTCGGCTTCTCTTGGGGCAGCTGAGTGGCTCAGTGCATCGGCCGTCAGACTCTTGATTTTGGCTCAGGTCATGACCTTGGGGTCCAAGGTCGAGCCCTGAGCCAGGCTCTGTGCTCAGCGTGGAGGCTGCTTGGATTCCCTCCCTCTGCCCATCCCCCCCACTCTCACTGCCTCTCTGTTTTGCCCTAAAATAAATAAAATCTAAAAAAAAAAAAGAAAGAAAAGAAAAGAAAAAGAAAAAAGCTTCTCTCAAACCACCCAGGTAGTTCCCACTGTGACTTCCTGGGGCCAAGCTGTCGCCTTTCCGTGCCCGGAGGATCAGTCGCCTCTTGCACCCTTGTCCCCACACGGAAGAGCTACAGTTCCGTCAGTGTGACCTTTAAATACGCACATCAAATCCAGCCACTTGCTCACAGATCCCTCCTACTTGTGGGTTTCCATCAGCAGGGAAGATGGGGCCCTCACGATGGGCTCCAAGACCCTCTGTGGTCCGGCCTCCTGCACCCCGACCTCACCTCCTCCTGCTGCCCTCGCTCATCCGCTCCAGTCACCGTCCGGCTGCCCGGCCTTGCATTCGCTGCTCCATCGGCCTGAAATCCTCTTCCCTCGGACAGTCGTGCGGCCCACAGCCTGACGTCGCCCAGGTCCCTGCTAAAGGGTCACCCTTGGGACACCCGAGTGGCTCCGCGGTGAGCGTCTGCCTACAGCCCAGGCCGTAATCCTGGGGTCCTGGAATCGAGTCCCGCATCGGGCTCCCTGCATGGAGCCTGCTTCTCCCTCTGCCTGGGTCTCTCTCTCTCTCTCTCTGTGTCTCAGGAATAAATAAATAAAATCTGAAAAAAATAAAACAAAATGTCACCCTTATCAAAACCCACCCCTAGTCCTCCAGCACCTTGACTCCATCTGCCAGGAAATGTTCACAGCTGCGTGGGTGTATACGCCCGGGAGAAGAGGAGGCCTGGCGTCGTGTGGAATCCAGACCTGGGCCGGGCAGGGGCTCCCCGACTCTGCAGAAAGGAGCACCCCCCTGCCCGCCATGCCCCCAGGTGCCTGACCTGTGCACCTCTCTCTCTAACTATTCCCACCCGCGGATGCAGGACTTGGCCTCTCGGCTCCTTGCTCACGTGTCTCCAGGCTGCCACGAGGCTGGAGAAGCCAAGGCCTCCGGAGTGGAGCCTGCACTTCAGCAGGGCCTGCCCCCGACGGCCCCGGAGACGACCACTGCACTGACCCGGCGACCCAAGGGGCCGCATCCTGGGGATGCGGAGGAGGGAGTCGGCGGGAACACAGTGAGGGAAGCTGCAGATGAGGAGGGGAGGGGAGAAGGACGGGCAATGAGGGGAGGTGTTAGGGGGTGAGGAGTGCAGACCCTAAAGGGGACGATTGGGTCATCCAGGTGATGACCGAGCAAATAAAGATGCGGGAGCCAGGTGACGCCAAACAAGCTGCAGCCTGTGTATAGCCATCGGGGTGCCTGGCCCTGGGGTCAGCAGCAGGGAGCTGCAGCCTGTGCACAGCCACTGGGGTGCCCGGCCCTGGGGTCAGCAGCGCCACGTAGACATACACGGGAGGGCTTTCCGGGTTTGGTGCTCCATGACGATTTAAGCTTCCACGTTTGATGCTCCTCTTCGGGGAGGGGGGAAATGATGTAAAGTCTCCCAAGGTCACCGTGATGCGGTTTGGGGAATAACATCTCACCCATTTCTGAGGCCCGCGTATTTTGTTCTTAAATAATTAAAACACTGAATCCCAGAATTCCTTTCCTGCCCCTAAATGTGTCACCTCATTAAGCGGGGCTGTGAGCAGCAGCAATTCATTGAATCGCATTAACAATCTTTATTGTAAAACAATATCAGGACGGCCCGTGATTTACTAGAATCCATTTTCTGTCAGGCACTTGACTTAATGATATTTCCTCTTCAACTTACTTATGCATTTCATTACCCGGTTTTGTGTCTTCAGAAACACAATCAACTATAAGCAACATGAAAAAGATTGGTACGTTTTTCCGAGCACGCTTCATTTTTCATCTTTAATGGGTGTTCTAGCAGGTTCTTGCGAGCGGTGGAAGGAGAATGAAGCGGTTCCCGGCCTCGACCCCAAGGCCCCGCTTCTCCGGGAGCAGCTCAGGGAAGAAACTGGGCCTGCAGGGTGCAGCAGGGGCGGTGGGGAAGGGCAGGAGCCCCGCCGGGAGGGAGGGAAGGAGGGCGGCCCCAGGTCCCTGCGGGCCCTGCCGTCGGCCCTTCTGTCCAAGGTGCGCTCGTGTTCGGGTCCAATTCTTTTTTTTTCTTTTCTTTTTTCTTTTTTTTAATTGGAGTTCAATTTGCCAACATATGGCATAACACTCAGTGTTCATCCCGTCAAGTGCCCCCCTCAGTGCCCGTCACCCAGTCACCCCCACCCCCCGCCCTCCTCCCCTTCCACCACCCTTAGTTCGTTTCCCAGAGTTGGATATCTCTCATGTTCTGTCTCCCTTTCTGATATTTCCCACTCATTTTTTCTCCTTTCCCCTTTCACTAATTTTTATATTTATATTTTTATATTTATATATTTTATATTCATATTTTTATATTCCCTAAATGAATGAGACCATATAATGTTTGTCCTTCTCTGACTGACTTACTTCACTTAGCATAATACCCTCCAGGTCCATCCACGTCGAGCAAATGGGGGGTATTTGTCGTTTCTAATGGCTGAGGAATATTCCATTGTACACATAGAAAACATCTTCTTTATCCATCATCTTTCGATGGACACCGAGGCTCCTTCCACAGTTTGGCTATTGTGGACATTGCTGCTAGAAACATCGGGGTGCAGGTGTCCCAGTGTTTCACTGCATCTGTATCTTTGGGGTAAATCCCCAACAGTGCAATTGCAGGGTCGTAGGGCAGGTCTGTTTTTAACTCTTTGAGGAACCTCCACACAGTTTTCCAGAGTGGCGGCACCAGGTCACATTCCCACCAACAGTGTAAGAAGGTTCCCCTTTCTCCACATCCTCTCCAACATTTGTGGTTTCCTGCCTTGTTAATTTTCCCCATTCTCACTGGTGTGAGGTGGGATCTCCTTGTGGTTTTGATTTGTATTTCCCTGATGGCAAGTGATGCAGAGCATTTTCTCACGTGCATGTTGGCCATGTCTATGTCTTCCTCTGTGAGATTCCTGTTCATGTCCTTTACCCATTTCATGATTGGATTGTTTGTTTCTTTGCTGTTGAGTTTAATAAGTTCTTTATAGATCTTGGAAACTAGCCCTTTATCTGATAGGTCATTTGCAAGTATCTTCTCCCATTCTGTAGGTTGTCTTTTAGTTTTGTTGACTGTATCCTTTGCTGTGCAAAAGTTTCTTATCTTGATGAAGTCCCAATAGTTCATTTTTGCTTTTGTTTCTCTTGCCTTCCTGGATGTATCTTGCAAGAAGTTACTGTGGCCAAGTTCATAAAGGGTGTTGCCTGTGTTCTCCTCTAGGATTTTGATGGAATCTTGTCTCACATTTAGATCTTTCATCCATTTTGAGTTGATCTTTGTGTCTGGTGTAAGACTCTTTACCTGATCAAAACTCTTCAGAGTGTAGGGATAAAGGGAACATTCCTCAGCATCTTAAAAGCCATCTACGAAAAGCCCACAGCAAATATCATTCTCAATGGGGAAGCACTGGGAGCCTTTCCCCTAAGATCAGGAACATGACAGGGATGTCCTCTCTCACCGCTGCTACTCAACAAGGTACTGGAAGTCCTAGTCGGGCCCAATTCTAATCGCATTGGTGCCCTTGGCCGAAGCGCGGTCTTCCCTGCTTCAGCAGCACGGGCTTTGCAGACCGAGGCACGATGCCCCCGCCCACTTCTTGCCAAAACTGTTTCCTTCGCCTTTTCCAAAACGTCCTACGAGCACAGTGGACAGAGGCCGGGCCTTCCGGAACCGGCCCCTCAGAGCGTGGGGGCCTCAGCCCAGAGCCACTGGGTCATCATCTGCAGCTTCACGAGATCCCCAAAGTGACCCGGTGGCACATTCGAGCTTAAAAAGCGCTGGCTGAGGTCAAAGTGCGTAGGATGAATAAATCCAGTCCAGGGTACGTCTAGCGTAGTGCGGGGGGACGCTAGCGCACCAAGTGACTTTGACCTCCTGGGAGGCAGCGGAAGAAGAGAGGCTCGCACAACTGAAGTACGTGCTCCCGTCTTGTGTCCTTCTCACACGTTTCCCAAGCGCCTCAAAGCATACACATGGAAACATAAAGGGTCCCAAGAAAACATTTATAAGAATCTGTCTTGTGGGCTTTTTTTTTTCTTATCAAAAACTGAAGATACAGAGATGCCCGGGTGGCTCAGGGGTGAGTGCCTGCCTTCAGCCCAGGGCGTGACCCCGGGGTCCCGGGATCGAGTCCTGCCTCGGGGTCCCCGTAGGGAGCCTGCTTCTCCTTCTGTCTGTGGCTCTGCCTCTGTCTGTGTCTCATGAATAAATAGATAACATCTTGAAAGAAAGAAGAAAGAAAGAAAGAAAGAAAGAAAGAAAGAAAGAAAGAAAGAAAGAAAGAAAGAAAAAGAAAGAAAGAAGTTGAAGACACAGAAGAAAGATCCAAATGCTCGGTATGCGTGCCCGCAGGCTGTGGCTCGCTGTGGGGTACTCGGGTGCCGAGCTCCCCGTCCACCAGGGCCACAAGGGGTCCCTTCACTCTGGGATAATTACACGGTGAGTGGGCTCCTGGCAGGCTGTCACCAGCTCCAGAGGGCCCTCCCGGCCGTGTGTGTCCTGGTAAGGTCTTAGACACGGGAACTCCGAGTCCATGGGGAGGTTGCTGCGCGGTCCAAGCCCGCGGGGACAACCCCATGTGCGGGCAGCCAAGCGCCTCGGACTCCGCCAGAGCGTCCTCCGGGGCTGGGTGCTCCCCCACGATGCGGGATTCCAGTCCTCCCGTGGGGCAGCCTCAGGATAACGGGGAGCGCTGGCGGCCCTACCCCAACGTTGCTTATGAGACCCTAATGGGCCTAATGGAATCAGCGCCGGAGACCAGGCTGTTGGAAGCGAGCAACTTGCATGGAAATAATTCAGGGCCCCTGCACGCTAAGCCCTGAGCCCTCACCGGAAGGCGCAGAAGCGAGCCCATCACCCGAGCAGATTCCTCCAAATTGGCGGCAAGTGCCCAGCTCCCGCTTCGGCCTCGGCATGCGTGCTCCGCTCCGACCACGCGGTTCACCAACTGCCTCGATCTCCAGGGCTAGGCTGTCGGTAGTGAGGAAATATGCAGCGCACGCAGAAAGTGGGGTGTTCGGGAGGCGGCGGGCCGAGAGGACATTGTGCTCCCCCGGCTTGTCCCCAGGGGCCCCTGCAGCTGGCTGTAGACACCCCAGGACCCACAGCGGTCTCCACCTTTGGCCGCTTGACGATCGAACCGTTCTAGTCGGGCCCCGTGCCCCGGGGCGCTCGGCCCATGACGTGGGCACAAGTTCTTGCTCAAGGTCCACCAGCTGTCAGAGCAGATGGTTGGGGATTTGTTTACCGTGGTCCTAAATATCGCCCTTTAGCTCTGAGGCACTGGGAACAATTTGACAAATTTGATTAACTGAGAACAATATGACGCTTGCCTGGGAAGCTCTCTCAACACTTTCCCAGAGTTCCTTATGTTCTTTTCATGCTCTAAGGGTACAGGGTGATATTAGCTGCCAACCTCGGTGCAAGGACACTATCAGGGAAGACAAAGAAGGTCACCCTTGGCTACCCCTTTTGACTTGCAGCCCAGGGTCCCCGGTGGTGAGGCCTGCGATTCACCCCCAGGCCGCCCGTTCTCCGCCTCCGATGCAAGGACAGGAGCTTCCCAACGACGGGAAGGGACAGGAGGTTCTGGGCCGTGGACCTGCCGCTTTGGGAGCCCGATGGCCAGCAGGCCTCCCGCCAGAAAGCCTCACGTGCCCCCGTCCGCTTGCCTCTGCCTCTCCTCCCTGCACCCTCTGGGCGCCGGCCGGGTGCGGCCCCGGGGAGGCTGGCGAGGCCTTTGGGGCTTTGAGGGACGAGCGTGCCCCGGTGTGTTGGAGTGCACCCATGGGAGTCCCCGAGCACCGCGAGGCTCCACACAGCCTGGCGTTGGGAGAAGAGGCGCCCAGGCGCCCCGCTGCGCCCCGGAGCTTGGAAGTGGGCACAAGCCAGCGCAGGCCCAGAGGCTGGGGGGCCAGGGGGAGGCCCGTCAAGGGACAGGCTTTCTTGTGTCCGGATTCCACTTGGGTGACCCTGGGGGGAGAGACCGCTGGCTCTTTTCCGGGGCCACAATGCCCCATTTACGAGCTGCAATTAGTTGCAAACAAAATTTGTGCGCCCACCACTAACTGTCAGCTCAAGGGGTTGAAAGTTCAGTCCCGGGGAGGTCAGGACACCTCCCGAGGGGCCGACGACTTGGCTCCCAGCCCCCTCACCCCGCAGCGGTGCTGGGGACTCTCCTGGGAGGGGGGGGCAGGGAGGAAGCCACATTCCAGATTGGGAGGCCTGTGGAACCGCATGGCCAGTGTCACAGGGGATCTGGCTCCGACCTCCGGTCCAGCAGGCAGGGGACCAGCTGGACACCGCCGAGTGGGGACTGGGCCTGTGACAAGTGTGGCCGTTCGACGAGAGCAAAGCAAGCCCTGATCTAGCGACGAGGACGACGAGGCCGGAGCCGCCGCCGGGAGGTTCAGCAGCGTCGCCCGCACGCTCCGTGGGGAGCGGGAAAGGCAGCGGGGCCCAGAGAGGTTGTTCTTGCCAAATCCAAATGTGTAATAGTTCTTCTGAGAGCACAACAAAGGGCCTATTTTGCCCTTCGGCACCAGAGCCAGACACAGGAAAGGGCCACAGTCAGCCAATCGGAGCACAATGCGAAGTTAAGGGTGACGGCATGACCACAGCCACCACGCCTGCACCTTCCCTGGGGCCCCCAGAGCTGGAGCGGGCTCCCCTGGGTTGGGAGGCCCAGTCTCCCCGGAGCAGGCCCTGCACCCTGGCCCCGCACCCTGGGACTACTGCTGTCCCCCACCGCGGGCGCTGGGAGGTGCGGGAGGCCCAGCGGCCATGGCCACCCCTGCCCTGCACAGAGTGGAGCCCTCGGGGGCCTCGGGTTTCGCCAGGAGTCTCCCGGGGGTCCACTTGGGACCCCCAGCAGCAGCCCCGGGGCTCGCCCAGACAAAGGCTGCTGTTGCTGTTGTGACCCTCAGGCGGCACCCGGACCACCTGTCGTGAGGCAGCCACTAGCCGGTCAGCAGAAGACGGAGCTTGGCCCTGGCAGCCTCATAGGACCCACACCGCCTGGCGGACACGCAGCACGTTGGGTTTTTAAGATTTTATTTATTTATTCACAAGAGACCCAGGCAGAGGGAGAAGCAGGTTCCCAGCGGGGAGCCTGAAGCGGGACTCGATCCCAGGACCCCAGGGTCACGGTCTGGGACGGAGGCAGGCGCTCACCCCTGAGCCCCCCGGGCGCCCAGATTGCACATCTTTATGCATCTTTATGCTTCTCCCCGAGGGCCTCGCATGGAGCAAACCCAGATTTCCCAATGCAAGGCCTTTGGGGATGATGTGTGTCATGCAACAGACCCCGACACCCAGAGGGCCCCCTGAGAACCTCTGCTTCCCGCCCTCCCTGTCCCCCCGAAACCACTGAAAGGTGCCCGCTGATGTGCACGGTCCCATCAGAGGGAAGTGCGGTGAGTCTCCGCGGGGACCGGGCCGGCTCTGGGAAGCAGCCCTTCCCGCACACGTCCCGTCACATGCGCGCCCACCACACCCGGGCCCCAGAGAGCACAAAATACCCCTCCCTTGCTGGGCGGAGGTCGCAAAGCCAGACTGTGATGCTCGATGATAAATTAATGAGAAAACTATCACCTGGTGGGTAATTTTTTTCTAATTAAGTTAATCGGATTTTTTTATTATAAAAGGAATGCATGCTCATTATTAAACATTTGTAAAATGCAGAAAAAATAGAAAGTTGGAGGAGAAAAATAAAACCTACAGGTGGGTAATTATAGTCCTAGAATTATTAGTCATTCTGACTGGGCTACCGTTAATCCATAAATTAGGTTTTCAGAGTCAACTACAGTTCCACTTTTTGGTTTAACTGCTTGTGTCGCCCAAGTCGATGCTACAGTTTATTCCGCACAATTCGTGTGGGGAGGGTGAAGCCCCAGCTGTCGGGACCACAGGCCCCCTGAAACTTCCAAGGAGAGCCCCTCCCCTCAGAGTCCACTGGGCTCCAGGTTCTGTCCCGGGCTCCATCCTCAGCTCCGTCCCGGGCTCCGTCCTGGGGCTCCATCCCGGGCTCCGTCCCAGGCTCCATTCTGCGCTCCATCCTGGGCTCCATCCTGGGCTCCGTCCCGGGCTCTGTCCCGGGCTCCGTCCTGGGGCTCCATCCTGGGCTCTGTCCTAGGCTCCATCCTGCCCTCCGTCCTGGGCTCCGTCCTGGGCTCCGTCCCGGGCTCCGTCCTCAGCTCCATCCTGGACTCCGTCCCGGGCTCCGTCCCGGGCTCCATCCTGGAGCTCCATCCCGGGCTCCATCCCAGGCTCCATCCTTGGCTCCGTCCTGGGCTCCATCCTCGGCTCCATCCTGGGCTCTGTCCCACGGCTCTGTCCGGGCTCCATCCCGGGCTCCATCCCAGGCTCCGTCCCGGGCTCTGTCCTGGGGCCCTCTGCTGCTGGGGTCTCTCCCTCCAGGAGCTTTCCGGGCCGGCTCCTGGGGCTTCAGCTTTCACCCAGCACTAGTCTCTGATTTCTTTTCCCCACCATTGCATTCCTTTACATTTCTCTGAAGTCTGCTGTTTTTATAAAGTGTCCCAGGTCTGACAGCATTTCTGGCAATTCACCCTCTATTCCCCTCTCCGCAAAGTGTGAACACTTCTACAAAAGGATGGAAGCAGAACAAAGCAGACATCAGGCCAGATCTTGGCTGTGGTACAGGAATCAAATATCCATCGACCTCAGCTCCTCATGGCTCAGGACGCAACAAATGAAGAAAGGTTCCCAGGCAGCTGGAGCCCAATAGCCACGCATCCCCTCCCTTCATCACTCTCATAAGGGCCCCATTCAAAGGACCCCTGGGGGGCTCAGTGGTTGAGCATCTGCCTGCGGCCCAGGCTGTGACCCCTGGGTCCCAGGATCGAGTCCCACATCGGGCTCCCTGCGTGGAGCCTGCTTCTCCCTCTACCTGGGTCTCTGCCTCTCTCTGTGTCTCTCAGGAATAAATAAATAAAATCCTAATAAAACAGAACCCCCATTCAAGAAAATAAGATTTTTCGGTTTTAACTGCAAGGTGACAATGGATCCTGGTGGGAGGGTAACCACCCGGCAAACAGAAGGAAATAGAAAGACCATCAAAGCGTAGGCACAAGGCCTGGAAATGCCAGTAATCTGAGGCCACCTCGTTCAGGGCAAATCGGTCCGTGCACATCAGTGCGCCTCGATGCATTACCACATCGCCGCATAATGCAATTACAACGGTGATGTCGAATTGTGTTCTGTACAGAGCTGACGGAAAACGGAGAATGTGTGACCCATTTTAGAAATGATTTTTTTAAGACTTTCAGGGAGATGTCTCAATTATACGGTAAACACGATTAATAGAACAAGTCCATTGACAGCGGGGGTTTGAGACCCCACCCACAGTTACCGTGGCTGACCGGGCAGCCTGACACCACTGACCTCCTCTAGGCTCCCAAGGCCACGGCTCAAAAAATTACCTTCCCTCAACCATCTACTCCTACTCTATACTTCTACCCTATGAGAAATAACACAAGCAATGCATTTTGTCCACCACCCCGCAACAATGACACTGGTGGTACACAACTGACGTCCAAAGTGGTATTTGCTTAATCATGAAAGCCCGATGGGAAGTCTCAGTGGCAGGGATGAGGATGGGTGTAAAGAGCACCATCAAGGCAGGGCCTCTGACTTGGCTTCATATCATCGTATCTTGAAGATGTTCCAACAGAAAAGTACTCAGTTATTTTTTTTTTTTTTGTAGCCAACAGAATAGCAGTAAAATATTTTGAAGCACCTTGAAAAACAAAGCAAAATATTTATGTATCGTAGGCCGATGGCTGCAACAAGTAAACGTGCACAATGATAAAGACTCAAGCACAACCAAGTTCCTTTGTCGCAGCAACAGGTGGGTGCATAAGCCAGCCCTTCCCCACCAGGGGCCCAGGGACACACACTGACCGACACTCTGCCATCTTTGGGAAGGGACGTTCCGGGCGCCTGGGTGCAAGCACCCAGTCCCGACTTCGCTCCAGTCATCATCTCATGATCATGGGCCTGAGCCCCGGCATCTGGCCCCTTGCTCAGTGGGCAGCCTGCTTGAGATTCTCTCTTCTTTCCTTCCTCCTTCCCTCCATCACTCTCTCTCTAAAATAAATAAATAAATTTAAAAAAAAGGAGGGGGCACCCGGGTGGCTCAGTCAGTTGAGCAACTGCCTTCAGCTCAGATCATGAGCTCAGGGTCCTGGGATGGAGCCCCACGTCAGACTCCCTGCTCAGTGGGGAGCCTGCTTCTCCCTCTGCCTCTCTCCCTCACTCCTGCTCACTTTCTCTCAAATAAAATAAAAAATCTTAAAAAAAAAAAAAAGGAGGGATTTTCAAGATCGCTCTCAGAGGTCGTCTTCATTCCAGCCTACCGACAGGGGAAGGGGGACACAGTACTTCTACTTCCACATCATGGGTTAAAGCACAGTCCCATGGCCACACCTACCTGCGAGGAGGGCTAGGTGGGCAGCTCTGCTATGTGTCCAGGAAGACGAGAAAATGGGTTTTGGAGACCACCTAGCAGTCTCTCCCATAACTTGATGAGCTGAAGTTAACAGTTATCCTTTCTCAAAGTTGTTCAACCAGCAATAAACTTCTTCACTTTATCTGCAAAAAAATTACCCTCCCTCAACCATCTAACTCCTACCCTATACTTCTACCCTAAGAGAAATAACACAAGCAAGCAAAATGTGTGCACAGAGGCTGTCTTGAATTTATTACAGACGTAGTCCAATCTCCCGTGCTTCCTCCATGAAATAACAAAATCACAGCATCTTAACACTGGAAATGGAAATAGAAGTCATGTAACTCCATCCCTTCACTCCGTGGGTAAGCTCATGAGCGTTAAAATCCTCTGTGGTTTTTCCCGAGATAACAAAACCAGTCAGCTTGTGACAGAGCGGGAGCTAGAACCAAAACTTGGAAATAATCATCGAAATGAAGGACAAAAACCCTGAGTTTCCAAAAGACCTCTAATCATTGAGGACACTAGGTCCATTATAATCTACTTGTAGGGCTAATATATTTTTAGAAACGTTTTCATCAACAAGAGTTGAAGTCAAAATGATTGCCTTTCTGAATTGATTAAGGATGATGGATTAGAGATGACCACGTGCTCCTTCCCAATCCTCCACTGAGAGGTGGAGACAATCCTCCTGCCCCCCACGTCCTCTTGATTTGGGTGTGGCCCTGTGACTGACTTGAACACACTGCAGCTCGGGTGACAAGGCTTAACGGTCAAGGCCGAGTCTCAGGTACTCAGCAGCTGCTGAGTTCAGTGTCAGCTACCTCTTGGAACCCGGCCACCATGATGCAGAAGACCTACAGGCCACAGAGGCGGGTGGGGCAGTACTAAGGCCTTCAGGTAGACACCCCAGCTGACTCCCAGCCTCTAGCCGGACCCCTTGCCAGCCATGTAGATCAGCCTGCCCGGTAGGGCCCCACTCGGATTGTAGAATCGTGAGAAAATAAATTGCTGGTTAGGCCACTACAGTTTGGTGAGGCTCGAGGTGCAAAAGTAAATGATTTCAAGCAACTCGCTCCAGCATCAACCCAAGAGAAGCTACACAGTCATTGATTTCGTCAACTCAGTAAAATGCATTCCAATATTTTGAGCATAGGAGAAAACAGTGTTGGAATATTCCCTGAAATCCCTAGACATAAACAAGAGCAGATCTTTGTGATTAACAGCGTCAGCAGGGCTCTCCAATAAGGTGGGCAGACACCCAAGCATAGGAAGGGATCGAGTGTGTGAAGTGCAAAGGCTTGAAAATGCAAAGGCTTGGGGCGCCTGGGTGGCTCTGTTGGTTAGGCATCTGCTTTTGACTCTGGTCATGATCCCGGGCTCCTGGGATCCAGCCGCACATCAGGCTCCCTGGTCAATGGGGAGCCTGCTTCTCCTTTTTTTTTTTTAAGATTTAATTTATTTATTCATGACAGACAGACAGAGAGGCAGAAGAAGAAGCAGGCTCCATGCAGGGAGCCCGACGTGGGACTCGATCCCGGGTCTCCAGGATCACACCTCGGGTCGAAGGTGGCGGTAGAACACTGGGCCACCAGGGCTGCCCCCTGCTTCTTCTTCTACTTCTGCTCCTCACCCTGCTTGTTCTCTCTGTGTGTGTCATATAAATAAAACCTTTAAAGAGAAGAAGAAGGAGGAGGAGGAGGAGGAGGAGGAGGAGAAGGAGAAGAAAGAAGAAGAAGAAGAAGAAGAAGAAGAAGAAGAAGAAGAAGAAGAAGGAGGAGGAGGAGGAGAAGAAGGATGAGGAGGAGGAGGAGAAGAAAAGGAGGAGGAATGGAGGAGGAAGAGAGAAAAAGGAGAAAAGAGAAAGAAAAGAGAAGAAGGAGAGAAGAAGAAGAAAAAGAAGAAGAAGAAGAAAAGAAGAAGAAGAAGAAGAAGAAGAAAGAAGAAGAAAAGAAGAAGAAGAAGAAGAAGAAAGAAAGAAGAGAAGGATGAGAGGAGAGGAGAGAAGGATGAGGAGGAGGAGAGAAGAGAAAAAAAGAAGGAGAACGAGAGGAGGAGGAGGGAAGAAGAGAGAATAGGAGGAAGAGAAAATGAGAAGAATGGAGAAAGAAGAAAAGAAGAAAAGAAGAAGAAGAAGAAGAAGAAGGATGAGGAGGAGGAGAAGGAGAAGAGGGAGAAGGAGAGGAGAAGGAAAGGGAGAAAGAAGAAAAGAAAGAAAGAAAGAAAGAAAGAAAGAAAAGAAAGAAGAAGGAAAAGAAAGAAGAAGAAAGAAAGAAAGAGAAAGAAAAGAAGAAAGAAAGAAAGAAAGAGGGGATCCCTGGGTGGCTCAGCGGTTTAGCACCTGCCTTTGGCCCAGGGCGTGATCCCGGAGTCCCAGGATCGAGTCCCGTGTCGGGCTCCCGGTATGGAGCCCGCTTCTCCCTCTGCCTGTGTCTCTGCCTCTCTCTCCTCTCTCTATGACTATCATGAATAAATAATAAAAAATATTTTAAAAAAAAGAAAGAAAGAAAGAAAGAAAGAAAGAAAGAAAGAAAGAAAGAGAAAGAAAGAAAGAAAAAGAGAAAGAAAGAGAGAAAAGAAAGAAAAAAAATGCAGAGGCCGTGAGACGGGAGAGGGTGCGGTGAGGCTGAGGGGCTCCCTATCTTCCTGCTCCACCTCAGGTTCAGCTGGAGATAGCAGAGGTGGGGCTTCTTCCCTGTCGCCCCTGTACTCACTCATTCGTGCACACATTCGGCAGTTACCTGTCAAGTACCCGCAGAGCGCCAGGCACGTGACCGGGCCCGGGGACCCGTGTGGCGATGAACAAGGAGCTGGGCTGGGGTTACGGTCAGGGCCAGCGCACCCAGGGAAGAGAAGACTGAAGCCACGTAGGTAAACAAATAAACGGACGAGATCCTTTCAGATAGGGGAGATCTATTAAGGGAACCAAAAAGGATGACGCGACTCGTGACTGGAAGGCGACGGCCGAGACTTAGAGCTCAGGGAAGGGCTCTCCGAGGAAATGACATTGGTTTGAGACCAAAATGACAAGAAGATTACAGCCATGCAGATGCCTTAAAAAGAGTATTCCAGGCAGAGGGAACAACGGATGCAAATGTCCTAATCCAGGAATGAATTTTGCATCATTGAGAAACAGAGAGGAGGAGGTCAGAGGGCCTGGAGACAAGTAAAGGAGCGGAGGAGCCTTGGATGGAGTCACGGATGGACGCAGCCAACTTCCTGTAGGAACCTGTTAGCCACGACAAGCCGGGTTGGACCTTGAGTGCACGGGAAAGCCTCTGAAGGGTTTTAGGAACAGGAGCTCCCCGATCTGCTTTGTGTTCCTGGAACGTGGCACTGGCCCCGCCGGAGGGTGGGAGGGCGAGCCTAAGGGAGGGGACGGCAGCTTCGAGGAGGGCGTGATCTGCAGCCGTAGAAGGAAGGATGCATGTCTGAAATAGGTTTTGGATATAGGGTCATTCGGACCTCCCAGTGGGCTGAGGTGGGAACAAGGGGAAGACGGAGATCAGCAAGGACCACTGTGCCTTCAGCTGGAACTGCGGCGACAGAGGTTCCGCCTACCGGGATGGAGACGGTGGAGTCAGAGTGGGCCTGGTGACAGGAAACCGAGAGCAGTTTTGTAAGGTCATGTTCAAGCGTAGAGCCCATTAGATGTGGACGTGAAGAGGCCGCATAAGCAGTGGGACTCCTGGTCTGGGGCTCAATGGAAGGACACGGCTGACAATCGTCGCTCAGAGGATGGTATAAAGTCCTCACAGAGGATGAAAATTCCTAGTGAGAGACGGTCCGGCGAAAAGAGAACAAAGTCCCCAACCAAGCCACAGGGGACGCCAACGGCGAAGGCGTGAGCACGGAGCACGGGGACAAGAGGTAACGGCCGGGGTCACCACTGATGCGGAGGGACAGCTGGCTTCACCCAGGCGGCGGAGGGGCCCAGAGGACAGTCCAGGGGAGGAGCCGCTGGGTGTGTTCCACGATCTCCAGAGCTCGCGTGGGAGTCTATCCTGCCACACTATTCAGGCTAAATGCCCGAGTCCTCTTTGTCACCCTCCCCGTGTCCCGTCTGACCACAAATGTGACGGGTTTTCACCACTTGCAAGTCCCCTTCTCACGCGGATGGGCTGGAATTGCCTCTTAACGGGTCTCATGGCTTCTGCCTTTGTTTCCCGTGTTTGTACCTCCCACTGCATGGAAATGACCCCAAAACTCAGCCGCCTACAATGAGCATTTGTTATCTCGCGATCTGCGTGGGGTGGGAGGGCGGGAGTGGCTCCGGGGTGCCCGGCTCAGGCCGCCTCACGGGGCCAGCCTCAGGATGGCATCTAACGGCTCGGCCGGGGGTCTCGTTGACACACCCAGGTCGTCTCGGGCTCCTGCGCCGCGTGGGCAGCTCGAGCGCCCTCGGGACATGCGCCTGGCCTCCCCAGAGCAGGTGGCAGGAGGCAAGGACGAGCTGTACCAGCCCCGGTAGCCCCCGAGTCGCGCCCACCCCTTCCACCACTTTCCCTGTGCGCCGGGCGTCACTCGGTGCGTTCCTGCTCCAGGGGGGCAGGTAGCGTCTGCTCTTTGGGGAGAGGAGCCCTCGAGGCACATATCGGAAAGCCAGCCCGCTCCCCTAAGATCTGTCCTCAAAGACGGAAGCAGGATGATGGTTTGCGCCAATTCTCCCCCCCCCACGTCACTCACAAGCACCAGACTCCTCCAGTGGGCCTTCGATTCCTGCACGCTCCGGGGCCCTGGCCCCCTCTGACCTCACGTCCCACTCCCCGGCCCTTTTCCTGCCACCCCAGCTGTTCCAGCCTCCTCGCCGTGTCTGCTACGTCCCTAGGGCCTCGGCGCTTGCAGTTCCTCTGCCCGAAATGCAGGTCCCCCCACGCACCCTGATGGCTCCTCATCTCTCTCTACTTGGGTTTTACCAACGTGGCACCAGTGCACGGAAATCAGCCCTGAGCACTCAGGTTGGAACTGCCACTCTTGGGCCCCCCGGGGGCTCAGCGGTGGAGCATCTGCCTTCAGCTCAGGCCATGACCCCGGGGTCCCCGGATCGAGTCCCGCATTGGGGTCCCCGCAGGGAGCCTGCTTCTCCCTCTGCCTCGGTCTCTGCCTCTCTCTCTGTGTCTCTCAGGAATGAATGAATGAATGAATAAATAAATAAATAGTAAATATTAAAAAAACAAGGAGCCCCCAAGCTTCCACTCTCTACCCTCCTCCTCCTAACCCCATCTACCGTTCCAGACGTTTCACCCGGTTGCTGTCTGGTCTGCTCCTCGCAGCAGCACGGGAGCTCCCTGGGGGGAGGATGTGCTGCTCGCGGTGGTAAAGCCGCGCGTGAAACCGTGGGTAGCACCAAGAGGGCACGTGGCACCGGTGTCCTGAGCATCACACACACAATGCAGGGACCGGGCTCACAGCGGGGGCATCCATGTCTGTCCTCAGGCCCTTGTATCCGTGAAGGTGTTCGGTGTCCAACCTGGGCTGGAATCCCGGCCCTGCTGTCACCCCTGTGTGACCCTGGGCCGGCCATGCAACCTCTGGAAGGCCAGTCTCCCCTGAGAGCTCTGACCCCAGACTGTGAGGAGGGTTACAGAGGCTCCTGCAGGGAAGCCCCCGTCCGTGGCTGCTCCGGATAAGCAGCTAACCTAACCTCCCACTCAAATTTGAGTTACATGTGGGACGTAACCGCCCACGACAAACCCTGTGAAGTAGAGGCTGCAGGTGCTCGCTGCACCCATATGGGGACCCGCGACCCCGGCGGCGGGGCTGTGCCTCCCGGGAGCCACGGGCAGGTTCAGACACACGTCAGGTCGTTCAGCGTGGGGCTGCGGTTGGTCCACGTGGGGGCCGGGGGCTTCGGCAGGTGCAGCCCCGCTGCAGGCTGGGTAAAGGCCTGACCCCTCACGGTCTCGGGGGCCCCACAGACTCTCTGCTCCCCTCAGCAGCCCTCCCCCAGGCCTCTGCTCCTGCTGCCGGCCCGTGAGCACGCGGGGCCCAGGGGAGGGACATCCTGCCCGCAGAGGCTATCTTCACGTCGAGGAACCTGGCCCCAGTGGAAAACGGCGTCGCGGGGCCACATGCTGGTGTCTGTGCCCGAGCTCTCCGCCCCGGGGCCCGCGGGCCGCCTCATCCTTCCCTGGCGCTCCTGGGACCCCTCTGCCCCGATGCCCTTCCCCAGGAGGCCTCCGGGGATCTGCCTTTCAGAAACAGCCCCCATCACCGTCCAGGGCCCGCTGCTCAGGGCCCCTGGCCTGGCGCCCCGCCGTGGCCAGAACAGAAGGTCCTCGGAGCCGAGTGTGGGGAGGCAGAGGCGGGGACCGAAGCGGCCAGTGTCTGGCTGCCCAGCCCCGGTCGGGGCTCTGGCGCTGGCACCGACGTCTGAGTGCGCGTGTGAGCGTGTGAGTGCGCAAGAAGGGGACAGAGTTGTTGGAAAACCCCTCACAGTTAGGCTCGCTTAGGTGTTACCCCCCCCCCCCCGGAGTAGCTGGCAGTCCTCAGGAGTGTACCCGCTTCCTGACTCGGCACTTGGAGTGTCAGCCTTCTACGTTATTTAATTGGATCTTTTTTTTTTAATTAAGATTTTATTTACTTATTCACGAGAGAGAGAGGCAGAGTCCCAGGCCGAGGGAGAAGCAGGCACCCTACGGGGAACCGAGGCGAGACTCGATCCCAGGACCCAGGGGCCAGCCGGGTGCCTACTTGAACCTTCCCCGGGGGCCGCCAGGCGGGCACATGGCCGGGCTTACAACGCAGTGAGGCCCAGGCCGGGGTGCGGCTCGCTCAGGGCGGGACTCAGGGCCGCGGCCTCCGCCAGCTGCGGGTCCCCGCCGCCCACTGCCTGCCGCAGCGCCAGCCCGAACTGGGGCATTCGGGGCGCAAACAACAGAGCCCTTCCTGCTGCAACAAAACGGGTATTTTTTCCCCTTTTGTTCTCTTTTTGCTGCTGTTGTTTCTGAAGGACAAGATGTTCTCTCATAATTAATTCTTCGGACCATCCCAGTTTTACAGGACCCTCCAGAGGAGTCTGGACGATTTTACCAAAATTGGTTTCTAAATAGTACAATGTACTTTTTAAACTAATCATTTTTGCAGACTGCGCCCCATGTGGGAGAAACTTGCCAAAAAAGAAGAAAAGAAAAGAAAAAAAGAAAAGAAGAGAAAAGAAAAGAAGAGAAAAGAAAGAAAAAAAGAAAAGAAAAGAAAAGAAAAAAGAAAAGAAGAAAAGAAAAGAAAAGAGAAGAAAAGAAAAGAAAAGAAAAGAAAAGAAAAGAAAAGAAAAGAAAAGAAAAGAAAAGAAAAGAAAAGAAAAGATCTCCCTGGAGTCGGGATTGCACCTGGAAGGAGAGACGGATGGAGCCCGTGCAGCCCCCAGGGGGCCCGGGCCAACTCCCCCACCGCGGAGGCGAGGCCTGGTCGGGGCCCTGCCCGCCGG
Source organism: Canis lupus dingo (assembly GCF_003254725.2). Classification (NCBI taxonomy): domain Eukaryota; kingdom Metazoa; phylum Chordata; class Mammalia; order Carnivora; family Canidae; genus Canis; species Canis lupus. The sequence goes on from NC_064255.1 coordinate 39,297,045, forward strand.
AGGGAAGCTCCCTAAGCCCACCCGCCCTTGCTGCCCCCGAGCCAAGACGCAGCTCTCTCAGCTTGGCTCCTGTGGGCGCGTCCACGTCCGGGGCTCCCGGCTTGAGCTGCTCTGCTTCGGACTGCAGCGTGTCTACACCACCCCGCTCTCCTCTCTACCCTCCCGTGTGACCTCACTGCCATTTCAAGGCCGCCTAGTTGGTCACGATGACCTGAGCGATCACGTGATGTCCCACCCACGGGGATCCCTAACGTCTCCTCCACCTGGAAATCAGAGCACGTCTTCTTTTACCCGGAAGCTGTATTCACTTAAACGGATCTGGGCAGGAGGTCAGAAAGACGGAGCCCCCTGAGGGCATAGACCCGTCCACTCACTCCTTAGACAGCAGACCCTTCGGGCCTGTTGGCCGAAGGATGGAGCCTCCTGGATGAGGAGCTGGAAGCCCTGATTTCTAGCACAGTCTCTGTGCAAGAGAAATAGAACATCAGCCACATATACTTAGAATCTTCTAGTAGCTGCATCTCTTAAAGTAAAAAAAAAAAAAAAAAAAAAAAAACACCTAAATACATTTCAATAACACATTTTTTTACTTAAATACCCCAGATATTAATATTAATTAATATTCCATTCTTCACTGTACCACGGTTTACCCATTCACTCATCTACTGAAGGACATCTTGGTGGCTCCCAAGTTTTAGTATTCATGAATGAAGCTGAACAAAGCAAAGTAGTATTTATGAATAAAATATTTATGAATGCAGCTTTAGTATTTATGAATAAAACATACGTGTAGGGGTTTTTGTGTGGACATGAGTTTCTCACTCATCTGGGTAAATACAGAGCACAACTGCCAGATCATTTCATAAGGAACTACTTGAATCGCTGAACTGTCTTCCCAAGTGGCTGCATCATTTTTCATGACTGCCGGTAGTGAATAAGAGCTCTTGTTGTCCCACATCCCCATCAGCACTTGGTGTTGTCCAGGTTTTGAATTTTAGCCATTTTAGTAGGTGTGCAATGATATCTCATAGTTGTTTCAATTTCCAATCTCCTGACGATACGATGTTGAACAACTTTCCCTGTGCATATTGTCTATATACCTTTTGGTGAAGTGCCTGTTCATGTCTTTTGCTCATTTCTTTAAAAGATTTTATTTATTTATTCATGAGAGACACAGACAGAGAGAGAGAGGCAGAGACACAGGCAGAGGGAGGAGCAGGTCCATGCAGGGAGCCCGACGTGGGACTCGATCCCGGGCCCTGAGGTCATGCCCTGAGCTGAAGGCAGAGGCTCAACCGCTGAGCCACCGAGGGGCCCCATTTTTTTTAATTGGGTTGTATATCTTCTTATTGTTGAATCTTAAGAGTTCTTTGCACACCTTAGAGAACAGTGCTTTATCCAGAAAGGTCTTTAGCGAACATGTCCTGATCTGTGCCTCGTCTCATTTTCGTGACAGACTGGCCACATTTCCAGGACTCAGTGGTCCCCCTAGCCGTGGTGCCCAACAGGCCCAGCAGCCCCTGCGTTGGACTGCACAGCTTCTGGTAGCTCGCCCTGGGTATGGATGCAGCCACTTAACCTCTGCGATGGGGCCTCCAAAAGGGAACACCCAGTGGGTGGCTGAAGCCAGGATGTTGGGACTCAGAAGAGAAATCCAGGCCGAATTTAAAGATGCGGGTTATCAGCAGTGAGACGGTAGCTGCTGTTCACGAATGATGACACCACTGAGAAGAGAGTACAACTGGGAGGGAGGAGGCCCTAGAACTGGTCTTCGAATGACACCTCTGTTCTGGACGGTGAGGATATACTCCGATTCCAAATATCCCCAACTCAGCTCATTATTCCCCCCAGCATCTCTCGCTCGTGCCCCAGCTGGCCCGAGCTGGAGATGCAGAAGCCAGCCTCGCTCCGGCCTCAGCTTCCAGTGCTCATGTGAGGCCGACTCCTGCTGACTCTGTACCCCAAGTTACCCTTGCATCCGTCCCCTATCTCCGTCCTCGTTTCATCAACTCTACCTGGATCACTGCCACAGCTCCCCAGCTGGCCTCTCCATCTCCAGTTGGGCCTCCGTCCAACACGTTCTGGACCCTTAGGCCACGGTGACAATTTATAAGGTTAACCTGGGCGCCCGGGTGGCTCAGTGTGTCAGGTGTCTGCCTTCGGCTCAGGTCCTGATCCCTGGGTCCGGGGATCAAGCCCTTCGTTGGGCTCTCTGCTCAGTGGGGCCTGCTTCTTCCTCTTTTTCTGCCTGCTGCTCTTCCAACCTGTGCTCCCTCTCTCTCTCTCTCTCTCTCTCTCTCTCTCTCTGTGTTTGTGTCAAGTAAATAAAGTCTTTAAAAGGTAAATCTGATCTCATCACTCCCGACTTAACCCCTCAGTGACTCCACGCTCACCCCTTGTGGCCCGAGCTCCCACAGCACTGGCTCCTGCTCGCTCAGTTCTGCTCTCACACCCTTGCTCCTGCACGTGTGCTACACACTGAAGGCCATGTCCTCCTCAAGCTCATACGTTGAGCTCCTAATCCCAACGTGTCAATGCTCAGACGTGGGGCCTTTGGGAGATACTTGGAGTCAGATGAGGTCCTGAGGGTGTCGCCCCCATGATGGGATTAGTAATAAGAAGAGGAGGGGACCAGAGAGCTCTCTTTCTACCAGGTGAGGATACTGGCAAGCAGGTGGTCATGCGCCAACAGAAAGAGCGTTCCCACCAGACATCAGATCTTTGGGCCCCTTACTTGTGGACTTCCCAGCTTCCGGAACCACGAGAAGTGAGTGGCTGCTGTTGAAGCCACCCGGCCTGGGGTTCTGTTCAGCAGCACCCGTGGACACGTCCCCTCTGCCTTCCTTGCACACCCCGCCTCCTCTCCTCATTTTCACCCGGGGAACGCCAGCCTTTCACGTTCATGCCCAGCAGCGTCCTCTGTTCCGAACGGCTCCCCCAGGCTGTGCCATCCTAAGCCAGGGCCTCCTAGGTCACCTGTGACTTTGTGACTGGTGTGCATCCATGTGTCCTGCCACCTGGACTGTGAGCTCCCTGGGCTTGTCATCGCTGTAGCCCCAGAAATTTCCCTGGTGTTTGGCAGACGGTATCTGATCAATGTTCTGGGACAACAGGGCAGCAGAATGCCCACCCGGCGCCTGGGAAGGACCCAGAAGGGTGCTCTCGCATCTCACCCCAGGAATTTCTTCAGAGCTAAACTGTTGGGCGAAGGAGGGCGCAGCACTGGGAGTGTCGGAGGAGCGGAGTGGGAACAGCTAGGATTTTTTATGGCCTAATTATGAATTAATGATCAAATTAGAAAAGTCGCTGTTAAGGAGTTAAGATCCACCATTGAACAAACCCCGCAGAACTCCTTGCAGGCTCTGCGTCCATTCCCGCATCCTGTTGTTCCCCACTGCCCTCGCGGAGGGGAGCCCCGTGCCCCGAGTGGTTGTCAGGCCCATCCGTGGGCTCGTGCTTTGATGGGGGCCATGCCTTTGAGGACCTCTTGAGTCCACAGAAGCATTCCCTCTTGGAGGCTTCGGAGACACACCGTCTTACTTCAGTGGGGACCTGGAGACTTTTCCGGAACTGAGGGAGCCCTGCCCTCTGTGTGGAGAGAAGACAAAGTGAGATGTTACGACCTGGTGCACCAGAGTCAGGCAGACCTGAGTTTGAATCCTGCTCTGCCAGTTGCTGAGCCATTGGCAGTCCGCCCGCCTCGGCGTCCTCGCATCGGTGTCCTGCAGCTCCTGCCGCAAGCTGTCCCAGGCAGGGGACTCAACCTAACACTCACTCCCCGCAGCTCCCCGGCCAGGCACCGGCGCTCCACAGGGCCACCCCCTCTGGGGGCTCGGGGGGTCAGTTCCTCCTAGCCACCCACCCCCCCTGCTCTGAGTGTCACGGGGCCTCACCGTGTGGGCCATATCTGAGGATAAATATGAGGGCCTGGGACCACTGGAGAGTCCAGGATAATCTTCCATCTAAATGTCTCTAACTTGGGGCGCTGGGGGGCTCCGTTGGTGAAGCGTCTGCCTTTGGCTCAGGTCATGATCCCAGGTCCTGGGGTCGAGCCCCGCTGCTAAGGTTCTCTGCTCAGCAGGGAGCATCCTTCTCCCTCTGCCTCCCACTCCTCCCGCTTGTGCTCTCTCCATCGCTCTCTGTCAAATAAATAAATAAAATCCCTTCAATAAATAAATAAATCGAACTTTAAAAAAATGTTTATTCATGAGACACAGAGAGAGAGAGGCAGAGACACAGGCAGAGGGAGAAGCAGGCTTCATGCAGGGAGCCCGATGTGGGACTCGATCCCGGGACCCCGGGGTCACGCCTTGGGCCCAAGGCAGATGCTCAACCCCTGAGCCCCCAGGCGCCCCAAATATCTCTAACTTAATCACAACTGCAAGGACCCTGTTTCCAAATGAGGTAATATTTACAGGTAGCAGAGTAGGACTTAACACCTTTGGGGCCACCGTGACATTTCTCAACCATTAATAATTGTTTCTACTGGAGTTCTGTCCTGGAAAGTAAGCCCCAGACAGGGACTCATGCAAGTAGAGTTTTGGGGGGAAGAGATCCCAAGGAGCAAGAGGGGGCCTGGGGAGAGTAACACAGGGAAGGAGGGAAGTCCACAGGAGCAAACTGTATAGAGCTGGTCTCCATGTGTAGCTGGGGCTCCATCCTGCTGAGGACCCTCTGAGAAGTGTCTAGAATGACCTCAGCATTGTCCTGTGAGGGATCATCACCTAGCCGGCTTTGGCCCTGTGGGATCTGGAAGCAGTGACGCCCCAGAGCAGAAACCCTGATAGAAGCCACACAGCTGAAACAAGGTGCCCCCAGGCCGCACCTGGAGGAAACGGGTTGTCGTGGCCACAGCTGGACCAAAAAGCTGAGTGAAGAAGCCGGGTGAGGCAGACCATGGTTCTGGTCCTCACGTGTTGGGAGGGTGCAATGTGGCGATGTGCACCTCTACTGCGTGGTCAACACCCGCAAAACGGGAGCCGTCACTTTGGTGGCTGCTGTTACTACCACCTGAGTGTATACCACACGCCTGGCACGGTGCCTAGAGTATGGGCAACTCCCAGGGTATGTGTGCTGGTGGAAGGAGGGAGGGAGGTGAGGAAGGAGGGAGGTGAGGGAGGAAGGAAGGAAGGAAGGAAGGAAGGAAGGAAGGAAGGAAGGAAGGAAGGAAGAAGGAGGGGGGAGGGAGGGAGGGAGGGAGGGAGGGAGGGAGGGAGGGAGGGAGGGAGGGAGGGAAGGACAGGCAAAAGCAAACAGACAAACCAATACATGTTCTGAAACGAAACTTGGTGTTTACCAGGTAGTCAGATGGGGGCTTTGAGGCACCCGGTGAATACAATAGGACAGGGACCTGGTGCCAAGATTAACGCTTTTTTGAACCTAACTGCTTTGGGTTTTTCTTCCGCTACAAAGTTGAAGGAGACTGAATTCACTGTGAGTGAAATGAAACTGAGTTTCCATGGCTCCGGACAATTTCAAGATTCAGCTCCAGCTATTTCACGCAGCCGTGGATCAGTTGGAGCCCTCGTGCTGTGTCGGGCTGGAAGCGACTTAACTTTCCATCCTGGAGTGAAATGTTTTCGGAAGACCCAGGTGCCCTGATTCCAGGGCCCAGGACCACAGGTTAGCAAGGTGCCCACCGCCTTTGGGAGGAATATATACGGACCCCTGGGTCGTTATCATCATCCATCTCCTCTGAAACAAGCACTTCGTGCTTCACTAGATGCTTGCTAGGTGCTAACCCCTGTGTCGGGCGCTAAGAGTAGAGGATTCACAGTGGAATCCTTAATGAATGTATAATCTGGGGAGAGAGTGTAGTTACGTAAAAATAACGTTGCTAGGCAACTTATAATAAGGCCCGTGGAATGCTTCTGACAAAACTGCTGAAGCTCGGGGTAGGGGACCGGGCTCACAAGTTCTGTAGCTCATCCAATCCTCCTGAGGATAGAGCAAGCTCAGGCCTTGAAGGGAGGGCTGGACTTGGATACTTTGAAAGGGGACAGGAGGAGCGATGGCAGGCCGGAGGAGCCACGTGGGAGAGGGGCTCAGCACTCTCCAAGGGGAGCTCTGGCCAGGGGGTCCTGGGCAGATGGGTGTGCCAGCAGGAGAGAGAAGAGAAAGTACTAATGCTTCGTCGCTCATCATAGCCCAAGGAGGGCAGGCTGCTAGCCCGAGCCGGGCCGGTCCACGCATCTCCGATCCAGCGGCTACAGTGCCAAGAACAACCTAATTTGGGATTGAGGCTAGTGAGATCACACTTGGCTAACTTTCCTATAGCCAGATCATGGTTGGCTGCTGCTCTCTGGCAGGCGTGTCGAGAAACAAAGAAATAAAGTCCCTCTTCTTTTAATGCTTTAACCTTATGTTTTCCATCTTTCCTGCCTCTGCCTGGTTCTGCAATGGAAGGGAAGGATCATACTCTTGGGTTTACTCATATATCCATCTGTTTAGTCAACAAATATTTACTGAGCACCTGCTGTATGCTTCACTCTATGCTAGGCACCGGGAGTCGATGGTGAGCCTACAACCACAGGCCTTTTCCTGTAGAGCTAAGAGTGTAGTGATGTAGGCAGTTGCTAATCTGATCACCATCCCTGTAAATGCAAAATCACCACTCTGGTGAGTTCACAGAATCTCTGGATGTGTTAATATGGGGGGGGGGGGGTGTACCCGGAAAGGCCATGCGGGACCTGAAGAAGTGACAGTTGGGCTGAGGATGAAAGACAGCAGGCTGAGTCTAACCAGGTGAAAACGGGGAGCAACATCGGTCCAGACAGCTGCCCCTGCAGTGGAAGAGGGCTCAGCTCATTTGAGGAACCAAGAGAAAGCCAACGAGATGGGGACGCAGAGACTCAGGGGAGCAGAGGGGAGGATGAGTCTGGAGAGGCAGCCGCGGCCTAAGAAGGCCGTGCTTTGTGGTCCGTGTCATGATTTTGTCCTTCAGCCTAAGAGCAGTGAGGAGTCATCAGACACCCAAGTAATGTTGCTGTGGAACAAGAGGACGGAGTCAGCACAAGTCCTGGTAGTGTTATCGAGCTCAAGTGGCGGACTTTGGGGTGGTAAAAAACAAATGTATTCCAAGTTAGTTAGGCACTAACAGCTGGGTGATGGAACAGAGACCACGAATACTAGTGATCTCGGTCTGTGTCTCTGTCTAGGGCAGCATGACAGCTCCACGGTTATGAATCAGGCCCCCTCTGGCCTGTCACTCTCATTCATGGGTCCAAGGTGACCCCACCGCCAGGACAGCATTCCAGGCAGCAGGGAAGGAGAAGATAGGCCACAGAAGCGCTATGACTACACTTTCAATGGCATAATCCAGAAATTGCACAACTATTTTTGCTCACATCCCCTTGACCACAATTACTTTTTTTTTCCAATTTATTCATGAGAAACAAGAGAGAGAGGCAGAGACACAGGCAGAGGGAGACGCAGGTTCCCTGCAGGGGCCTGATGCAGGACTTGATCCCAGGCCCCCGGGGTCACGCCCTGAGCCCCCGAGGCACCCCCCACAATTACTTTCTCGTCCTCTCCTAGCTACAAGGGAAGCTGGGAAATGTGGCTTTTCTCATAAGCAACCCTGCACCTGCAGCTAAAGAGTCTACCACTTCTCCCATTAAAGGGGAAATAAATGTGGGTGGACAGCTGGCGGCCTCTGCCACCGGGCCGTTAGAGATCACCCAGCACCAGGTCGACTAATGCAGGTACACATTCATGTGATGACCGCCTACTGTTTGTCATGCCCTGTGCTAGTGCAGAAGCTGTGAAGACGAGTGACACCCAAGAGCCACCCTCAAGGGGCTCACCATCGAGTGCAGTGGCGCTCAGCCTCAGCTCCCTGTTAGGATCACCTGAGGATCATATTCAGTCTCGCCACGCTCATGTCTCACCCCTTCCTCATTAAATGAAAATCTCGGAGAACTAATTACTGGTGTGTCTTAAAAGTCCCCAGGTGCTTGTAATGTGCTGCCAAGGTTGAGAAACACCGGCTTTAGTGGAGGAGAGTGATGGGCGAGCAAAGAGCTCCAACATCAGGCAGCGTGTGCTCAGAGAGAGGTTCAGACCTCCGTGGGAGCACCGGGGGACATGGGACTCCTTCCGGGGCCCCGGGTCTCGGAGCCTGCCTGCAAGAAGGGCCACCCGAGCAGAGTCTTGGAAGACTGGTGGCAGCTTGCCAGGTGTGCTTGGTTGGGATGGGCATTCCAGGTGGTGCAAGGAGTCCGTACAGGGGCACAGACCTGCGACCCATTTATGGAATTCTAAGATAAGTGGAAATCTTAAATTATACAACATCCTAGCACTTGCAGCCGTCGACAAGTCAGAGCCCTGCTCATCGTACCTGAAAGCAACTGCTAGTCTGCAACCAACCAAATATTAACCTTTTGTGCTTATTCCTCTACTCCTGGTTATAAGCACTTAGCCTTGTGGGTTCCTGGAGCTCGAGGAAGCAGGCGTCTTTCCAAAGGGGCAGAGAGAATGGATGCAGCTACAGCCCCGGCAGGGCTCAACTTTAACCCTTTAGTTGCCAGAACATGGGGAGGTGATGGGCCGAGAAGGCCAGGCTGAGGGGCTCAGACATTTTAGCAAATGGTACGACCGTGTGGTTGCCTCCTAGCCAGCATCAGCCCTCACCACGGTGCCTCACTGAGCACGGAAAACCAGGTATCCCCGCCGCCACCTGCAAGGCGACCGTGAGGTCAAGAGGCGTGACGGCGGCCAACAAAGTGGAGATAAGGCGAAGGACGGGGGTGACAAGGTGGCAAAGCATCGATGGAGGGGGGAAGGACTCCAGATGGAGGAGCTCAGAGCTGTCGTGTCGGAAGAAGGGGGGAACCAGGTGACGGAAGCCAGGGGCAGGACAGGCCCGCGAGGTGCCTGCCGCGGCTGAGGCTCCTGGCATCACGCCCCCGAGAGCCTGTCTCTGCAGCCCTCCTCGGCTCCCTGCAGCCTCCGACCCAGGCGAGGCTCCACGGCCACCACCACCCCGGGGGGCAGTTCTCCAGCTCAGTCTCTGACTCCGGGGGGAGAGGAGCGGAGCGAGGAATGTGCCAGACACGGCCCAGGACAGGAGGGCCAGGAAAGGACTGCTGTGTCGGGCTGGCTTCGGCCCCTCTTCCAAAATGAGAGGCGGACAATAGGGGGCCATTGTGTCCCCAATCAACTCTCAATTATCCAGGGGCAGAGTCTCCACTCCGGGTCCCCCTGCTCCGGCCGAGCTGCCTCCAGCTGTCTGCCCTTTGACCGCCCTCCCGCCGCCAGAGCGCTCGCAGGGCGGGCAGGTGGAGGCAGGGCGAGAAGTGAAATTCAGATCCGTCTTTTTATAGCAGGTCCTTAGACGCTCTTGCAAAAGGGGGAACAGTCCCTGCTTAAACCAACATTCGGTTTATTTGGGGTTTTAATTTATCAGGGCCCTGCCTCATCCCTCATTAGCATGGGTAATTGGTAATTGGCTAAGTGATACTTATTCAATCTGTGGCGCCTCTGCCACTGTAGCTGCCTTGTTCCATTTTAAAAGTCATCTGCATTAGTGAGCGCTATATTGAAATGATTTTCTTAATGCACTTAGAGCTCTGCTATTTTAGCATAAAACCTGCATGTGCATTCCCCGTCTGGGGGAGGGGGCGGCTGGGGAACGGGGGGCGCCCACAGACCGGGGTGTCTGCTGGGACATTTGCGCTGAGCACCGTACGGTGATGTTCGTCTCACTTTCCAGCGTGAGCCACTGAGTCCGAGACGGACATGAGGAGGCATTTCCCACAGATCCCCCTGAGGGCTGTGTGGCCGGGGGAGGCCTGGAGGCCCAGGTTGCCCATTCCTCTCATCACCCCCCCTTAATTCAGACGCCTTGTGTTCTCGCCTGCAGGAAACAAAGGTGGTTCTTTTCCTCACTGGAGCTTAGAAAGCTGAACTCACGTCGGTCCACAAAGAAGGAATTCCCGAGGTCCGGAGGCACCGTCCACGTGTGTGGTCTTATCAGAAGGCAAACCGGGGCGGGATAGGCGTCCCGGCCTCCCGACCAGGCTGCAGGGTGAGGGGAGCAGAATTTACACTCTAGGGGCAGAGAGAAAAATTCCCTCGTGCGTTTTGGGGGCTACTTTTTATTGCGGATATTCTGTAGTGTTTCGAATGGTCTAGGGTCACGAATTTTTTTTTTTAAAGGAGGAGGACCAGCCATGATTAACCACCAAGGAGTTGGGCTGAGATGTGGACAAGTTGAGTGCTCACCCTTCGACTTTGGATTAGAGCAGCCTGGCTGTGAACATGGCCGGGGCGCTGCCTCTGAGCCCACATCTGCCTCCAGGGGGACAGGGAGGTATTTTGCAGGGGGGCCTGACCCACTCTGAGAAGGTCTAGGTGTGACCCTCACTTGGTCACTGATTTGCCAGCTGCCAGGCAGCGTCCCTGAGCCTTGATGCCACCACCTGACTAACGGGCGTGGTAATGGCTCCTTACCCCATAGGAGGCCAGGAAGGACGGGGTGCGTGAGCTCGCTTAGCATGATGCCTGGCACACAGCAAGTGCTCAACACATGTCCAGTCTCCCCAGCACCTGCAGGGTGCTGGTGCTCTGAGAATCATCAGTAGCTGTGAAAAGAAAGTACGTGGGGAATTGAGAAGAAAACTGCAGGAGGAAGGGGTTGCAGTTGCATGACACGGGCTCTGCCCAGATAACACGCCTATTTATCCAATCCCTGTTTAATGAACTCAGTTCTAGTAGGAGCCCACCAGGTGCGGCAGGTGACTCTATTCTTACCTTCAAGCTGAGCCTTGCCCTGGGTTGACCTGGCCTGGGAAAGCGTGTGCATGCGGCAGCCAGGTTTTGATGAGGGTCCTGAAGTCGTCTGCGGCAATCTGACGGTGGTCCCATTCCCCAGCCAGAGGGCGGGCGGCGGGGTCAGCAAGGAGCAGGTCCTTGCCCAGCATCTCGCAACGTATGGAACAGCGGTCTTCCCGTTCGGGCATTTCAGAAAACGTTTGAATTGCTTTCGATGTCTCACCATGCTAATTAAATAAAATATGACTAATTAAATGTCATAAAGCACGATGTAGACTTGTTAATGTCAGGGGCGATCTTTAAAAACAACTATCAAGATGGGCGTCATTTGTCACATGTCAACATTTTTAGTTAATTTTCGGTGGTAAATAAGTAAATTTTATTTAAGAAATGTGAAAACTGGTGAGGTGATTAGGGCATCCTATATTTTGTGCCTGATTAGACTGTGGCTTACATGGGGGGCTGGAGAGTCTCTTCTGAATAGTTAACTACCCATTTTTTCAATTAAACATAATGTTATGTTAACATCCTTAAAGAGGTAAATGATGGCACAGTAAATCCAATTAGAATACATACTTAGGACTGGATTCTCCTGCAATTTTCAAAAAGCTGATTGCATTTTACATCTTCCCTGCTATTGTCAGAGCGGCTTGAGCACAAGTTGCTTTGCACCCCCCGCCCGATGTCTGTGCCTTTTCGCGGTGACCTTTGCTGGAAGAGCGGCTGCAGACATCACAAACTCTCACATCAATTTGCCACAATTGGATGTGGCATCTTGCAGCTAATTTGATTTGGGAAGAAATGCACCTGGCTCTGTTTTTTCCCTATAGAACGTAGAGGGAGTTCTGAGTCCTCGCAGATGCCATCTACCCGAGGAGCCCGGGTGGTTTTCAAGGTCTAAGCAGTTTGTCTCCACCTCCCCCAGTACAACCCGTTACAAAGGGAAAGGAGCTGAATTATTTAATGCAAAAGGAAATTAGATTGGTGTCAGGGAGGGAGAACGAGAAACAAAGTGAACTGAAAAATACAACTGTTGATATTACGTCCAGTCTTTTTTCCTTAAAAGAGAAACCAGCCCTTTTAATTTGGCCCCTTCTCTTTGTTTTTATCACATCAATTACACACAACCCACCCACCCCCGCACCCCCGCCCCAGATCAGAATTCTAAGCAAATGCCAACCTGTCAAATCCATACTATTTGAAAGATATACAAACATACAAATGTAGTTAGAGAGGGTTTGGGGTTTTGTTTTTTTGTTGTTTTTTTTTTTTTTTTTAAGTTTCAAACTGATTTGAGGTTGTGGAAAATAGATAAAATGGTAATGTGCTTAATCTATTATTGATGAATTTAAATAGATCAAAGGGCTGCCTGTTGAAGGAAAAATACAAGTCTCTTTTATTCAGTGACCCACATTTTATCTCAATTATTCGCCAGATATTGAAAAACAAAATAACCAACAACAACAACAACAACAAAACCTGCTTTGCAAATATGATGTATATTGAATAGGTGAGGATGCTCTAAAGGTAAGGGGGAGAAAAAGGATATTGAGTATTTATTTGCCCCAGAGATGCACTGGATTTAATTTGCATGGGAAGAGTGGTTTCCTGGGGAGGTAAATACATGTTTATTGTGTGGAACTCTCCAAGGGCGGTTGGAGAGTTTCTTGTCTGTCCTGCTGCCCCAGGACTTACCTACAACGTGGCTTATGTACCGGAAGGTGGGGGCATTCTTTGGAAAAAGAAATCTGTCATTTTTTTAAGTAATCTCTACCCCCAATGTGGGGCTTGACCTCACGGCCCCCAGTCGAGAGTCACATGCTCCACCCACCGAGCCAGCCAGGTGCCCCTTCACCTGTTATATTTTTAAGAGTGAGTCCACACCGCGTCAAAGGTTGAACTAAGGCAGTTTTACTTACACCTTCATGTTAAGGGTCTGATTCCACATGATTCACGCACAGGTTTGAAGTAAAGATGGGGCGGGGGTGTGAGTGATTATCGCCAGGGAAAGGAAGGGGCCTGCGGAAAAATCTAAGCAACAAGAGGACAGGGACCATTCTGATTGCTTCCTCCTCTCGTCCCTGGTGCCAAGTCTGTCGTGGATGCTTAATAAATACTTATTAAATGAGTTCCTGAACCTTTATAACTTCAGCATTCACTCTCCTTTTGCACAGATAGACCTAACCGAAGTATGTCTCCGGACAGCAGCCTGACGGGTCCAGAGGTACCTGTGTCCGTGCCGGATGGTCTGGTGATTTTTATTTTGAAGATGCAGAGCGTGTGGTTATTGCCATCACGAGCGCCTTGTATACTTTTACTCCTGCTTACCTTGCGTCTTAAAGATAGAAGGTTTGGGGGGAACTTTGATCGTTGTAGAGACCAAGAACAGCTCATTTTCGGCTGGTGAGAGTGAAAGATTCTGTAATCTTCAACAAAAGGCAGAAAGGCAGGGAAGAAAATCAAGACAAATTTCTAGAACTCTCCGCATCCCACACTTATACCACCAACGGTCCTCCCGGTGCGTCATCATTCTTTTCTCTGAACTTGTAATTTTCGGATTGTTAGGCAGCTCCATTTTTAAAAGCAGGAAGATGCTATAACACAGACATAACCATTCTGTATAATATTCCATTTGGATGTGTAGGAGCCACAACTCATCCCCATGAGACCAGTGACCCGAAGAAGGAAATATCTCAAGAGGTTGCTTTAACTCTTCAGCTCCTACCACAGAGCAGGGACTCAATAAACATTTGCATGAATAAATAATCGATTAATTAATGAGAACAGAAACCAGCACTTGGGAGTCAGGATAGGTTGGCTGCTTACACCAGATGTCGAACAAGCAAAATCACGGTGGCTTTTACCCAAGAAAAAGTTGCCTTCACACTCATGTTAAGGAATTCCGGAGTCAAACAGTATGAGATTGATAGCGATGCAGTTCGATGCTGTCTTCAGAGACACCGGCTCCTGCCCCTGCAGCTATTCACACGGTCTGGCGTCGACCTTCTAGACGGAATTGAAGGTTCGAAGACAGGAAGGCAGGAGGATAGAGAGGGAGCCCTCCAAGCGGAGGCAGCTGCTGTTCAGCAGCTTAGAAGCTCCCACAACGATCCCACTTATCTCACCGTCTAGAATGTAGCCCTAAAGCCGCACCTACCCGCCCACCAGGGAGATTCGGAAATGTAGTCTTTTGTCCAAGCCTGGAATTCAAGCTCTGGTACCAAGGAAGAGAAGGCAAGTGGGTATTGGGTTAGGCAATGATAATACCCGCTACGTTAGCATATACTCTGCAATAGAGGGTTGTAAAAATTTTTTTTGATTCCTCCATCTGGCCTAATTATTCATTTCCTCCACATACCTGTCAGGGGGTCGAAGAGGAAGAGGCAAAGGGTTTCTTTAAGCATAAATGTCAAAGGCATTGAATAATAACATAACGTTGCTAGGTGCCAGGTACTGTTCTAAATACTTTACCTATATTAATTCATTTAATTTCTACAACATACATACAATTCTTACAAAAGCCCTCCTATTATCTTCATGTTACAGATAAGATTTTAAGACACAGAAGGGTTGAGTGACCTGCCCAGGATCAATATATGTGGACAGCAAATATATGATGGAGCCAGGATCAAACGGAGGAGGTCTGACTTTTAATCTACTCATCAGAAGTTGCCAAATAAATACTGAACAAACTAACGAAGTTAGAGAACAAATTCTTAGATTTTCACAAAACACATCTTTTTTAAGAGAGAAAGAGAGAATGCATGTAAGCGGGGGAGAGTCAGAACCTTAAACAGGATTCACACCCAGCATAGAGCCTACGTGGAGCTTGATCTCAAGACCCTGAGGTCATGACCTGAGCCAGAATTAAGAGTCAGACACTCAACTGACTGAGCCACCAGGCGCCCCCACAAAACACAACATCTTAATCGAAATATGGGATGAAGTAAAACTTAAGAATTAAAGTCCTTTCCTCTCCTCTTACCATTTCGTTAACATTTTCTTAATGCTCCTAAAATACTTTTCTTTCTATCATGTTTTCATTTGTGGTAGATGATTCAAAGGAATAAACATTAGAAAAACTCAAGATATACTTTTTGGATGAAATTACTCAAACTTTATTCTCCCTCTGGTTTCAGCCATACATTCTTAGAGCATACACATGAGTCTCAAAGCTACATGAAAACATACTATGTGGGAGAAGGCAGACACAAAACACATATTGTATGATTCCACGTATATGAATTGTCCAGAATAAGCAAATCTACAGGGACATAAAGTCCACCTGGGGGTGAAAGAAAGGGATGGGGATAGACTGCTAATGGGAATGGAGTTCCTCCTGGAGGTCAGGAATATATTCTAAAATTAGATGGTAGTCATGGATGGACAACTGTGTGAATGTGCAAAAACCATTGAACTGTATACTTTAAATGGCTGGATTTTATATATCTGAACAATATCTCAACAAAACATTTTAAAAAGAAAAACAAGGGGCACCTGGGTAGCTCCCTGGTTAAGCATCTGCCTTTGGCTCAGGTGGTGATCCCCAGGTCCTGGGATCGAGTCCTGCATTAGGCTCCCCTCTAGGAGCCTACTTCTTCCTCTGCCTGTGTCTCTGCCCCTCTCTCTGCATCTCTCAGGAATAAATAAATAAAATATTTAAAAAAGAAAGAGAGAGAGAAAAAGAAAAAAGAAAGAAGGAAAAACAAAAGCTAAATGTTTAATGGTTGATGCAAGTCCAGAGGACCCACCATGCTAACGGCTCTGCAGCTGCGCAGGCTGCAGTAGCTTGGGTTACATCCCCCTGTCCGTCTCCTTTTCTGTTCCCATCCTTATTCCGGGCAAACAGGCAGACCCAGTGTCCCCTGGACACAATTACGGGATGTCTGTTTGTTTGTTTTTAACTTGTTCTTTTGTTGACTTTGCCACCATCCTGGATTGCCCTCCTCAATCGCTCCCTGCCCATCCTTCAAGGGCGGCTCAAATCCTACCACAAGACTGTTCACCCACAAAGTTGTCCTTCTTTCCGTGTTCCTGACACCAGTAGATGCCACCATCATCCAGTCAGTCAGTCCCCTGTTTTCTCCCTTCCTCTTACTCTCTGCATGGAACCTTGCTAACATAAATTTCAAACATACCTTGAATCCACTCCTTGTCTCCGTCTCTACCATCATCACCTTTCTTAGGTTACTGCAATCAGCTTTCTAAACTGTTCTCCCCACCTACATGGCTGTTGGGCTCTTTATTAATCTATTGTTCTCACTTTCTAAACTCTAATTTGGATTGCTGCAAAATACATTTCTGCTTCCTAGTGACAACAAATGACAGCTGTTCCTATTAGGCTCTACCAGTAGGGGACCCCAAAGGGATACTCGAAGAGAGAAGGTGGGGTGAGGTGAATCAAAGACTTAGAAAAGAGGAAATACCACCTAAGATAGAAAAACTTACCAACTGACTGTGTTCCATGGGGAGGCCCAGAGGAAACCCCTTTATTAAAGCAATCACCAATGCAGCAGCAAACGAGGGCCCAACATTATTGAGATGACTGTCCTCTACAGCAGAGATCAGCAAACTTTTTTTTTTATAAACGGCCTGAGAATAAATATGTTCTGCTTTGCAAACCCTATAGCCTCTGCCACAACTGCTCGATTCTGCTGTTGCTGCACAAAAGTGACCATAGACAATATGTAAGTGAATGAACATGGCTGTATGTTCCAATAAAACTTTATTTATAAAACAGGCAATGGGCTGGGTTTGACATGTGGGCAGTAGTTTGCCAATCTCGGAGAGACAGATGATGACTGCAGGTAGACCGTGTTGTTATAGAACTGAGTCATCCGTAGCATTGAGAGTAAGAGAGTCCTAAAATAATAGAAGCTAGGTAGAGGCACTTAAAAATCAGAAGCAAAATGAGTGCAATTATCGTAATGAGCAGCAAAGTTAGACTGGCAATAAAGCGGGCCTAGCCTCAGAGAGGTAGGAAAATGGTTAATAGGGGCATCTGGGTGGCTCAGGGGTTGAGCGTCAGCCTTTGGCTCAGGACATGACCCCGGGGTCCTGGGATCGAGTCCCGCATCAGGCTCCCCGCATGGACCCTGCTTCCCCCTCTGCCTGTGTCTCTGCCTCTTTCTCTGTGTCTCTCATGAATAAGTAAATAAAATCTTAAAAAAAAAAAAACGTGGTAGCCTCGATTACAGCTGTTGTGCCAAATGTGGTATCATTGCTGGAGCAGCTTTGTGAACGCATTCTTTCCATCCATACTAGGAAGGGGGATCAAAACCTATTTGCATCCACAAAAGATGGATAAGAGTATATTTTTAGAGACTCGTCCCCAGCTATATTAACTCTTCTGCCCTGTGTTATAATATCTTCCAAAGGGATCTGGACCATCTTGAAATACCACAAAGCATCAGACTGGCCCACTGTGTCAGCAGCATGATATCCAGCTCATCAGACTGGACAAGCAGGAAGTAGCAAGTGTGGTGGAGGCTTTCATAAGATCCATGTAGTCCTGAGAGACAAAGATAAACCCTGGGAAGATTCAGAAACCTAACACATCAAAAAATTTTATAAGAGTCCAGTAATGCAGGACGTATTGGTAGATATTCTCCAAAGTATGCCTCTTTCACCTCCACCTCTGGAAAGAAAACCTCATGCTTTTTGGAGTTCTAGAAGAAGTATATTCTCCATGTTTGAGTGCTACCCCCGATTAGTTGACCAGGTGACGTGGAAGCCTACCAGCTTTGGTAGGGCCCGGACAGGGCTCTGAAGGAGGCCCAGGCCCCTGTACCACTCTGTCATTTGGACCAAATAACCTGGCAGGCCATATGCTGGAGATATCTGTGTCGAGAGACAATTTTCCATGTTTTTTTTTTGCATAAAGATAAAGGTAAAGATAGTACTTCCTTCTAGAGGAAAGTGCAGGCATGCTCACTGCCCATTATAAAATGTTTGGGTTCCCTAAATGCAGGGGTCCCTCTTCTGGAACAACCGCTGTGGATACAGGTGTGATGTGATACTCTCTGCATCACCTTATGGGAATTGGGGTCCAGGAAATCAGTTCAAAAATGCTGATAGTCGGGCTACTGCTATAGCTGCGGGGAACAAAGTGCTCTTCATCTCTGACCCAAGAGCCTCATGTCTTCTTCCAGCACCCACGAAGGTGTGGCAGGTTGACTTGTTGGCTTGCCAGGAGGTTAAAGCTTCAGACCCTTCACAGTTCTTGAAACTTATGATGGGAACAGACTCAGTGTGCCGTGTATGGCACGCCCCGATGAAAGAGTCATGACGTGGGCCCCCAGGGTCCTGGACAAACAGCCAAGAGATGTAAAGGACTTGACTCACAGGACTATGGGGCTGTCCAGCCCGAAATCTATTCGGGTGAGAGTTGATATCACAGAGGCCAGATTTCCAACAGGCTGAAAACCTGGGCAAGGTTTTTGTACTGCAGTCATAAGAAAGACTTATTCTTCAGGAAACCTCTTATTCTTCAGGCTTCCTCCTAAGTCTTCAACTGACAGTATGAGGCCCTTCACGTTATTTGGATGGCAATCTGCTATGCTGGAAGGATGCTGATTTAAATGTCGTTCCGTCATGAGAGACTCCTAACTCTGGGAAACGAACTAGGGGTGGTGGAAGGGGAGGTGGGCGGGGGTGGGGGTGATTGGGTGACGGGCACTGAGGGAGGCACTTGATGGGATGAGCACTGGGTGTTATTCTATATGTTGGCAAATACCAATAAAAAATAAATTTATAAAAAATTCATGTATGATTCTTTATGTAAAAAAAATAAAAAATTAATAAAAAATAAATGTTCCATGTAAAAAATGCCTTCACTGCAACTTTCAGCCTGGTGTTTGGCCCAACGCCCAAAACTGGGTACCACAGCCTAACCAAGTCAATATAAAATTACTTGTTGGGGGTCCCTGGGTGGCTCAACAGTTGACTGCCTGCCTTTGGCCCAGGGTGTGACCCCGGGGTCCCGGGATCAAGTCCCACGTCAGGCTCCCTGCATGGAGCCTGCTTCTCCCTCTGCCTGTGTTTCTGCCTCTCTCTCTCTCTCTCTCTCTCTTTCTCTCTCTCTCTCAAATAAATAAATAAAATATTAAAATATATATATATATATAATTACTTGTCACATCACCCAAGCCGTACAGCTCCCCGTAGTAGTGGCTGTGGCCTCTGTCGCCACCGCCCCTCAGCCCAGCCTCCGCCCCCCACCCAGTCCTGCTTCCTTCACCTTCTCGCTACTGGTTTTCCCAAGAGCGACCCCCCCAACAAGCCTCCTGTACAGATAACTCCTTCCGAGAGTCTGTTTTCCCAGAATCCTGAAATAAGACAGAGACGCCAAGATGCACAAACCATGCTATCGGAATAGTTACCAAGTCTACGTTAGCGGCTAACTCCCAAGGGTTTTATTGTTATCTTTTAAAATATTTGAAATCACAGAGTCCATTATCTTCGAGAGAAATAAGCCTGTCTTATTATGTGTTGAAAAAGCCATTTGACTCCAAGACTAAAGCAACTGATCGATTCAACAGAAAGCAAATAATGGTTAAAAAAAAAAAAAAAAAAACTCCCTTACTTGTTTTTCTTTGTGAGCTTCTCTCCTAAGCAGGAACTGCTTGGAGTTTTAGAGCTCCAAGCCCTCGATCTGTTACTCTTATCCATGCACATGTTTCAAGAATGTGTGCCCACAGACATTCAGCAGATGGTCTCGGGCTGGACATCTGGAAGTCTCATCAGATTATGGGGCACAAATTTGTGATAATAGATTTAATTCAGTTTTTGCTTAACATTTTTTTGGCTGGTTTAAAGACCCTGGGGTCAGTATGTAACTTGGCAAGAGTTTTACAAAAATTGTTCCGAATTTACCATCAATGGGCTGATCTTATACAATATTTTGTTTGTGCAACTCAGACCAGCTGGGTAAAAGCTAATGAAAGGAATGCAATTATAGGGGGGTGGGAGGTACACGCAAGCCTTATTAATGCATTAGTCATTCCCCATGTACCCCTGACCATCCCACATGTGCTGCTGCATAATGAGTGCAAGATAACCTTGGGGAGCAGGGCCATCTTCCCTTATTTTCTGATTTGAGACTCTAGAATATGTGCTTCATCTTGACAATTAAGGAGCAACACAGCCATAATTGTAACCACATAATTTTGTATTATTATTAGGAATCGTCTAATATAAACCTTAAGGACAAAAACGTAAATGAAGTAAATGTTCACCCCAATGCAACACTTATGTAAGGTTAAAGAAGTTTTCTCTTCCGATCACCAAAAAGAGTATGAATCAAATCTTGGCATATAAGACATGATGCATTTTTCATGCTCCGTTCATAGCATCTAGCACCCGAGTTTCACTCAAAAAGTATTTTAAGTGGATGGATGGATTTCTTCTTCTTACTTATTTAAAATTAAGAATGAGAATAAACCAAGAAGAAAACGTCTAACCACCCCCATTCAGAGAGTAATCAAAGATTATAAAAAGGGCACGAACAGGAAAAGAAATCTCAAAAGCCAATCAACATAGAGAAAGGTGGTCGGTCTGAGTATCACTCAGGGACATCAGATTAGACAACAAGCAGAAACCACGTCACGCCCTTCATGTTGGCAAAAATGTAAAGAAAGATGGGCCATCTCAGAGCTCTGCAAGAACCGTCACACCGTTAGGGTGGGACTGAATATTGCGGCAAACACCGGGAAGAGCCATCGGCTGCAGGTAGGTCGGCCAAAGATGCACTGAGCCTAAGACCCAGCCATCCTACACGTGGGTTTTACACTCCAGACAAGGATACCAGCTCACACATTGCAGCATTGTTGGAGGTAGCGAAAGCAAAAGCAGAATTGCAGCTCATCTAAGGGTCCTTCAGTGGAAGAATTGATGAACCCATCCTGGCATATTTCCACTCTGGGTGGAATACTATGCAGCAGCCAAAAGGAATAAATTACGGTGGCGTCTGCCAACAGGGATACATCTCAGAAACAACAACGAAAAAAAAGCAAATTGCAGGAATTTAGAAAAAGTACTTCCCAGAAAGTTGAGAAAAAAAATCTTAAGAAAAAGTTTGGATGGGGATGCCCGGGGGGCTCAGCGTCCATCCAGGGTGTGACCCCAGGGTCCTGGGATCGAGTCCCACATTGGGCTCCCTGCATGGAGCCTGCTTCTCCCTCTGCCTGTGTCTCTGCCTCTCTCTGTGTCTCTCATGAACAAATAAATAAAATATTTTAAAAAACAAAAAGAAAAAGTCTGGATGTTTAGGGATGCAAAATGCATACAAAAATTGCTAACCATGCGTGGGAATGACAACCACTGAAATCACTAGGGCGGTTACCACTAGGGAGGAAGGTGCGGAAGTAGAACTGGGGTGGGGGTTCACAGATGGCTTCAGTTGTGTCCAGTACTTCTACATGGGGGGGCATCTGAAGAAAATAAGGCAATATGTAAGACTGCTGCTCTTGCCGTAATTTTCTGTTTCTTCCAAGTACGTTTAAAATATATGATGTTTTCTTAAAAAAGCAATATTTAAAATAAAACAATCAAGTTTATTTAGAAATCTGAGATCAAGGACCAGCTTCCTTAACTCCACAAATTCAATGGTGCGAGGGAAGACGAGCTCACTCCGACACCGGCCCAGCAAACATTTCTCCCAGCGGCCTCTCTCCAGATTTGCAGTGAAAAATCACCAAAGGCAGGATGTTTTGTCTGGGAGAGCTGAGCTCATCCCCTCCCTGCGAGCGCGCTGGATTTCCTTTCATTTCAGTGCTTACAAAAATAAAAAGAATTGAGGCTGCCTCTTCAACAAGCCTCGATGGAAAAGTCTACATTAGCAGAAATCCCATCAGCTACCAAACTTCTGTTTTTAATTCCGCCTCATAATGTAAATACTTTTACTTGGAATTATTCACACACACCCCTCTGTGCCCCCGCCCACCCAAGGCCTGGAACTAACATGACCTGATCTAGACTCTTTTTCATTTCTTTAAAAACAAAACCAACAAAAATCCCAAACCCGCACCCGTCCCCAGCACCTCTGATTATGCTAGCAGCACCTGTCCCTTGTGGGAAATTCAAAAAGTGCTGAAAAGCATTTTCCAAATTATAAATCACTTGTAATCTCAAGACTCAAGCTGGCACTTTCGGGACGCCTGGGGGGCTCTATGGTTGAGCGTCTGCCTTCAGCCCAGGGCGTGACCCCGGGGCCCCAGGATCGAGTCCCACGTCGGGAGCCTGCTTTTCCCTCTCCCTGCATCTCTGCCTCTCTCCCTGTGTCTCATGAATAAATAAATAAATATCTTAAATTTTAAAAAAGGCAGAAACAACCGCCCTTAACGTAGCCACAGTACTGTTTTCCCGCTTTTCTCTATGCATGTGAACACTTGCACACACACACCTGGAATCACACCGTCTACTGTGCTGCATTTTCCTCACTCGACAGCACATTCCACTGCATTGCTGGCCTGGAGCATCCCTCTACGGTCTGCGGAGGCCGCAGCAGCCCTTGCGCAGGGCCCACGGCGCACAGAGGCTCCCAGCAGTTGCCATTCCCGAAGCCTGACCCAGTTCCTGCCCGGCGCGGCCCGGTCTGCCGTCGTGAGGATGTCCAAGTCCCCGTCCCCGTCACAGGGAGATGCTCATCGTATGTCCCGGGCTTGCGGAGAGGCCTTTGCCAATGCTTTGGTGTGTGCGTGTAAAGCACTGTTTAATGGCCAGAGAGCTTTTGTGCAGGTTTTCTCTCTTCAGTACGAGCCGTTAGAGTAGCCGTCGGCCCTGAAAAACCCAGAGTCCTATTGACCTGGGCTAGCAGGCTCCTCGCACTACGTAAGCTCCTTGGGGCCAGAGATGACGCCTGATGTGTCCTTGTGTCTCCAGTGTCTCGCACGTAAAAGGCTTTCAGGACATGTCTGTTGAAGCCAAGAATAAAAGGAGGTTAAATCCACGTCGCACAAACCCACGGTTGGCCGTGCTATGGAAATCACTTTATACCTTAAAGCTGTGTTTTCGAAATGACGCAAAAATTGGATTCAACTCTCGTAGTTTAAGAGCTTCACTTCTGGGATCCCTGGGTGGCTCAGTGGTTTAGCGCCTGCCTTTGGCCTAGGGCATGATCCTGGAGTCCCAGGATTGAGTCCCATATCGGGCTCCCTGCATGGAGCCTGCTTCTCCCTCCTCCTGTGTCTCTGCCTCTCTCTCTCTCTATGTCTATCATGAATAAGTAAATAAATAAATTTTTAAAAAAATTAATTAAAAAACAAAAGAGCTTCACTTCTCCGTGTTCACAACTGCTATGTCGGCCTTAGGACACGGGGCCCTGACCAAGCCAAGGCTGGGTGGCAGAGAAACATAAGAGTGAGATCATAGGAAAAAGGAGCCTAAGGACCCAGGACATTTGGGGGCTGGGGGCGGGGGACCAGCAGCCTTTGCATGACTTAGGCTGTTGCCCTGGGCTTTGGGTCTACACTGAGAATGCTCATGTCTGCAGCAGTAAGAAAAGATGATTCTTGAGCAGCCAGGATGGACTCCGGCCAAGGCCAGGGCCCTGGGGCCACGGGGAGCTGCAGCCGCACACCCCGCCCGCCTGCACCACGAGCCGGGCCCGCAAGGGCCCCGTGTCCTCCCAGCAACGCACAGGCAAACACAAGTCCAGGAACCTCTTGCAGGGCAGACGTGTGCTAAGGGGCAGAATGGCTACAGAAACAGCGCGATCGGCCCTACAACAAGACGTACTTTTGCGCTCAGCGTTGACTCTGGCGGCACCGAGCATGGGCCTGGACACTGTCTGACTGTCTGCACAGCCCCTTTCCCAAGAGCTCTCGGATCGCTGGGCAGGGTGGGGGGGGATGACCCCTACAGGGTCACGGAGAGGAAACCGGCGAAGCAGCCAGTTGAGTGTTTTGACGCTGCCAAGGGGGAAGCTGTGTCCTGCCAGCGATTCCCACTGAGGCCTCCATGGCCGTGAACCCAGGGACCACCCGCGCCACTCTCCATCCATCGGGGGCGACGGCTGCCTCTGGATTAAAACTTACTTGAGAGCCAGGCACCATGCAGGTGCTTTTCTTGGCCGTGAGCGCTGCCTGACGTGTTTTGCATCACGATGCGTGGAAGACACCACGTGTGTGGCCAGCACGCAGCCAGTGGCCTAGGCGAGAAGCCACTGGCAAGGGATCGCGAAGCTCCAGGCCACACTGACCCATCGGTGGTCCCAGAAACACAGTATCATGCCGTCCGACTAACCCACCTGTGGCAAGCCATGGGGAAACTGCTTGCGGGGTCGCCTCATGTGACAAGTCCAGGCAGGGAGGCGGTGAGTGAGGCCCCGATCACGTCAGCCAGGTAAGAAGCGAACTCAGCTGTCGTCGACCACGTTACTCGTTCATGGTTGTTTGTTCCCTTCCTACCCTCACAGTGCTTTCTTGGAAGACGGAAAATACTCCTCTACGCTGTTAACTCCAGGCTCGGACCCATGACTCGCTTCAGGCAACGAAGCATGTGGACGCGCCATCTCCAAATGGGGGCTGCAACCGCATAGAGATGTGTGTGCTGTCATGTTTACTGTGGCCTCACTCACGACGGCCCAGATATGGAAACCCCGGAAGAGCCCATCAGTGGATGAATGGATAAAGAAATGTGTGTGTGTGTGTGTGTGTGTGTGTGTGTGTGTGGACATACATCCTCGATGGAATGTTATTCAGTCTTGAGAAAGAAGGAAGTCCTGCCATTTGCAACAACTTAGATGAAACCCGAGGGCATTATGCTAAGTGAGATAAGTCAGACCAAGAACAGAAGACAGTGTTTGACGTGGCTTATATGTGGAATCTTAAAAAGTCAAACTTCCAGTAATAAGATTAACAAATTCGGGCATCTAACATACAGCAGGCAGTGCGGCTAATGATGCTGTATTGTCTACCTGAAGGCTGCTAGAAGAGCAGATCCTAAATGTCCTCACCACACAGAGAGATGGTAGCAAGTGACGGGCTGGAGGCGCCGGCTAACGCTACGGTGATCATCATTTTGCAACAGATACACACATCAAGTCAAGACATTTATACCTTCAACTTATATGACGCTGTGTGCTGATTCTGTCTCGGCAAAGCTGGGAGAAAACACAGAAACTCGGGAGCAGTTGCACAATGCAGTGTGACTTCTGAGGCTCCCACCATCTGCCCCAATAATGCGCCCTAGACAGAAGCGTCACGATGAAAAACTGGGAGCGCAACTGAGAAGAGCCTTGCAGAACCAAGCACAGCTATTGCCAACCCACAGACATTGGGGTGAGGAGCGAGAAGTATCCCCATAAGACACGAGCTTGGGAGTGAGTACAGCACGAGCCCACGAGTGCAGGGCATCTGCTTGGATCCACAATCCGGGTCTCTTTCATTTTGCCCTAGTGCCCCCGTCCCCAGGCCTCAAGCTCTCCCCATCATCAGCCTATTTCCTGGTATCTTATTTTTAATATCCTTGGTAAAAATACAAGGACCTCTCTTTTTGCCTTGTTTTCCTAGCTGTGATACTAGTCCCTGGAAAATCCCAACATGAGGCAGTGTCCAACTCTGGATTTTGGCTCAGGAAGGTCAGGATCTCAGGGTCTTGGGATTGAGTCCCGCATCAGCACGGAGTCTGCTTCTGCTCCCTCTGCTCTGCTCGCTCTGTCTCTGAAATAAATAATTAAATAAATTGAAGAAAGAAGAAAGAAAGAAAGAAAGAAAGAAAGAAAGAAAGAAAGAAAGAAAGAAAGAAAGAAGAAAATCCTGACATGGAAGACAAATGACTCCTTGCAAATGTAGATATAAATACATGCACACATATCTACACATACACACTTTTTAAAGCCCATTCCCTTACTGTCACTACCACGCTATTCCACACTCACTACCCACCAGAGAGTCAGGACACTCTTGACACAGCTCAGTTCTCACTGCTGTTTACAGAATAGGACAATCGATCAATATTCGCTTTGCTAAAGAGAAAATGAAAGACTCAGAGATTGATAATAATAACAGTGATCTCTGGGTCTGTTGCTCCCCGGGAGCTCCATCTGTGCTAAATGATGGTATTTAATCCCTACAACTACCCCGAGAGGCAGGTATTCTGGGTAGAGCTGGCTGTGCCCCAATTGCCATTTTTCCCGACTTCCCTTAGTAGTTAGGGACCGGGAGCAAGGCCCAGCGCCGCCGGCAACACACGTTTTCCGTGCTTCTCTGCCATGGGCCGCCCGGGCCACTAAGGTTTGGCCAATAGGATTGAAACAACGTCCAAGTCTTGCTCTTGAAAGAAAAGCAGCGTGCCTTTCCTTTTCTTTTCCTCCTTCCTCTGGTTCGATCCAGACATAATAGCAACACCAGGAACAGATCATGAGCTCAGGGTCCAGGGTCCCTGAAATTTAACATGAGCAAGGAAAAAAATTATCTATTTTCAGCCTCCGTGGCTGAGCTCACTCTCTCACACACACACGCCAAGCACCTGTCGTGTACCCTAACTAGTCCACCAGGTGGTACTGCTTTGTTTGGATGGGGAAATTGAGGTTAAGATGGATGAACTTAGGGGCGCCTGGGTTGCTCAGCAATGGAGCATCTGCCTTCGGCCCAGGGCGTGACCCTGGGGTCCTGGGATCGAGTCCTGCATCGGGCTCCCCACATGGGGCCTGCTTCTTCCTCTGCCTGTGTCTCTGCCTCTCTCTTTGTGTCTCATGAATAAATAAATAAAATATTTTTTAAAAAAAAGAAAAAGAAAGAAAGCCAGCCAACCTGACATCCGGCCACACAATCATGAGCACCCGCGCCAGGACTTGGTCGAGGTGGGGCTGGTGCCCACGGCTGGCTCTTGGTGCCCAGCTCACCAGCTTCTGTAGGTCAGTGTTTAACCCTCGGGCTCCATCTCCACCCGTTGGTTGCCATGGAGTCCAGCACAGTGCTCCGTAACAGGCTGGAAGTTCCCCTCAGCACCAGGCAGGTGGAGGCCTCCTCCAGGTGGGCCACACCCAGAAGGAGAATACTCTGCGGCTGGGGGAAATCGAGTCATGACTCTCCTCGCCGGGATGCTGCAGAGAAAGCATCAGGGCAGAGTGTGCCTCACGTGCAGATGAGAACCAGATGAGGGCCTCACGACCCCAGGGTGGTGGGATCGAGTCCTGCATCAGGCTCCCTGCTTAGCAGGAGTTTGTTTCTCCCTCTGCCCTCCCTTCCTGCTCTGGATCTCTCTGGCTC
This sequence comes from Canis lupus dingo, assembly GCF_003254725.2. NCBI lineage: Eukaryota > Metazoa > Chordata > Mammalia > Carnivora > Canidae > Canis > Canis lupus. Next base: position 39,324,029 of record NC_064255.1, read on the forward strand.
TCTCTCCCTTTCAAATAAATAAAAGGAAAAGAAAAGAAAAAAGATGATCTACTCAGGCCCGACATAACTCAGCTAAACCATTTTAAAGTCATCAAGAAATGTCCTATTTTTTAAAAATTCATTTATTTAGTGAGAGAGCGAGAACATGCACATGTGAGTGGGGGGAGAGGCAATGGGCGAGGGAGAGAATATCAAGCCAACTCCCCACCAAGCACCAACCCCTCAACACACACATCACCCCCCACCCCAGTGCGGGGCTGGGTCTCACGACCCCAAGATCATGACCTGATCCAAAATCAAGAGTCAGATGCTCAACTGACTGAGCCACCCAGGCGCCTCAAAAAATATCACATTTCATTTTATGATTTTTTAAAAATATTTTATTTATTTATTCATGAAAGACACAGGGAGAGAGAGAGGCAGAGACACAGGCAAAGGGAGAAGCAGGCTTCATCCATGCAGGGAGCCCGACATGGGACTCAACCCCAGGACCCCGGATCACGCCCTGGGCTGAAGGCAGGTGCCAAACTGCTGAGCCACCTGGGCTGCCCTCATTTTATGATTTTTAAGAATATTTCATTCATTTATTTTAGACCATACGAGTGGTGGGGAGATCACGACCTGAGCCAGAGGCAGACGCTTCACTGACTGCACTACCCAGGGGCCCCAAGATTATCCTATTTTAAATATGATCGACAAAATAAATAAATAAATAAATATGATCGACATGTACCCTCATTAACACTGAACGTCACCCTAACTATAATATTGAGACTTGAGACATTGGTTCCTGATGGTATGAAGCCATCACGCATGTCTTGCCTTATAGGTAACCTCCTTTATTTCGTCATGCTAAATTGTTGACTTTCGTGTGTGTGTTGTAATTCAACACCATATAAGAGGAGTAGTGCACAGCATATAATTACAGACACTCTCAGGTGAACACTAAGCGTGTGCCGTTCACCCATAATTTTGAGAGTGCATGCTTTAAAAGTTTTACTGATCAAGGACACAATCAAAAAGGGTAGTCTGGCCTCGTAGAAGGATGATTCCATCAAATCCTTCCTGGCTGCGGGGGCAAACATCTCTGACCTTCATCATGAGAGTTTAGGGCTTGATATATCACCAGGTAGGAGGAGGGGAACATGACGCATAAGATCATGGAGAAGACAGATTTCTTTCCATATGCTTTATTTTTTCTCAATGCAATAACCTGTTAAATAATAGAATCAAATTATTTCACATCGGACCAGCACATATTGGATAAACCGAAGTGGGTTAAAATGACATTTCTGGATGACAGGTTATTGTGCATGTGGAAAGTGTCAAACTGAACTAGTGTCATGGTTATGTACAGACAAGTATCAGGAAACATCTCTGGATAATGCACTATTGCCTTTAATGAGTGTCTACGATGAGGGGAAATTCTCGTCCAGGGTCTACTCACTCTTTGCGACACTAGCAATAAAATAAACATTTACATACATCGAGGTTTTTTTAAAGATTTTATTTATTCATCTTGAGAGAGAGAGAGAGCATGGCTGAAGGCAGGGACAGAGAGAGAGAGAGAGAGAGAATCTCAAGCAGACTCCACACTCAGGGCAGAGCCCAACTCGGGGTTCTATCCTGGGACCCCAAAATCATGACCTGAGCCAAAATCAAGAGTCGGCTGCTTCACCGACTGAGCCCCCCCGCCCCATGTATACACCTCTGGGCAGGCCTTGCCATACGTACTCTGCTTGTACTAACTCATTTTGTGCTCAGGTTAACTCCCCAAGGATGTTCCATCGTCCCCATCTTCCAGAACAAGAAACTGAAGCACAGAGAATGTAAGTATCTCCCCCCAGCCCGTAGTAGGTGACTGAGCCTGGATCCAAGTCTAAGCGACCTACCCTCAACCTCACGCTTCTCAGTTGTATGTTTTACTGCTAACAACCTAACAGGGTGCATATTATTAGCTCCACTTTAAAGATGAGAAAATTGAGGCACTGGGTGGTAGAGGCAGGACTTGAACACAACCTAATGGAATCCAAAGCCCGTGGCCTTCCCACCTACCCTGCTGCCTTCTAACGTCAGTAGTATGACCAGTGGTCCGGTCCCTGGAGAACGCTGGGAGGACAATCTTCTTGTTAGAAAATTTGTTCTTTATAGAAATAGAAGTGTCAGCTCTGCCATTTTCTTTTAGTTTTGCTTGCAAATGCCAGAAAATTCACTTAAAGCGTTTTTTTTTTCCCTTTTAGAAAAAGTATATTCATTCAGAAAAAAATCAGATATTGTGAGTGTGCGGCTCAGTGAATTTTTATAAACTGAGAATTAGTATTCTCTTCAATCTGCAGTTTCTCTCTCTTTTCTTTTTAAGATTTTATTTATTTATTTGAGAGACAGAGATTGAGAGAGCCCAAGGAGGGGGAGCAGCAGAGGGAAAGGGGAATGTCTGCTGCGGGACTCGATCCCAGGACCCCGGGGTCACACCCTGAGCCCAAGGCTGACGCTCCACTGACTGAACCACCCAGGCGCCTCATGCGGTTTCTCTTTTTAAGACACATTTTGTGAGGGTTTGTTTAGTTAATGTGCATTCATAGTTGCAAGCTCAACCTATGTCATCCATCAGACACGACACGGATTTATTTCCTGTTGGTGGAAAGAAAAAAACAGGGGCTCCCGACCGTCCCGAACTCTCCTCGAGGGATGATCCAGGCCCGATTCCCTTCCCTGTGGCCTGTTACCATCAACTCGTGGCTTCTAGGGTCACGACGCTTCAGAGGAGGGCGAAAGCCTTGAGGTCCCGGGCCTGAGGTGCCACGGGCCAGGCGGGGAAGCGGGACGGTCACTTCTGCTACCGCCGCCCCGGGCCCCATGGCGTGCCCTCACCCACGGAGGCTGGAAGGCGAGCGGAGCTGCGCCCGGGAGCAGGAAGCAGGCCCACGGGCGGCAGCCTCCACGCTGCGGCCCTAGCCCAAATGCCCAGGAAAAGGTAAGCTGTTAATACTCTAGGGGCACCCGGGGGGCTGTCGGTGAAGCAGGTCATGACCTCAGGGTCCTGGGATCGAGCCCCAGGTCAGGGTCCCTGCTCAGCAGGGCGTCTGCCTGTCGCTTTCCCTTGCCACCCCGCCACCTTGTGTGCTCTCTCACTCTCAAATAAATAAAATCTTCAAAGAATTAATATTCTAGTCACAAATCCTCTCTAATTTTTAATCAAGCCCCTTTAACAGGCCTCTATTAAGCAATGTAAAATTTATCCCAAATCATACTGCATTTTGTCACTTTAAAGTCAAAGAAACCACCTTTCCTTTTCGATGATTTATAATTCACATTTTTGAAGTAATTTGATCCAATGTTTCCTACAAAAAGATGGAATTGCATAATCATAGAATTTTAGTTTTGAAAGAAGCCTGGCGCTCACTCCTCATTTTACAAGTAAGAAAACTGGAAACGGAGAGGATGAGAGGCGCGGTCAAGGTCACATGGCCACTCACCGAGGTCTCCCTGCAGAGCTATAACATTTTCTGTTATAAGGTTTAACTTTCTCAAGTCAATGTCCTTCATGTCTAAATATAATTTGAACTTTTCTAAAGACTCCTTTTTCCGTTTCTTCCCATTAGGGAAATTACTTTTACTCTTTGTTCAAGGAACTGACATGGCAAAGGGCAAAACATCCAAAATAAAAAGAACTTACTTAAGAATTCCTCTCCTCCACCCCCATCAGAGCGCTCTGTTCCCTTCTAAATTGAGAACCGATGGGAGCCTTCCTCACTCACCCCTAACTTCCTGAGACCGAATAAAGTAGTGTAATCTGTTCAGCCCACAGCTTTTCGAAGAAGCCACTGTATTTCCAAAGGCGTATATCAGATACTTCTTGTTCTTTCTTTCTTTCTTTCTTTCTTTCTTTCTTTCTTTCTTTCTTTCTTTCTTTCTTTCTTTCTTTTCTTTCTTCTTCTTCTTCTTCTTCTTCTTCTTCTTCTTCTTCTTCTTCTTCTTCTTCTTCTTCTTCTTCTTTTTTCTTTTAATGAAGAAACCTGGTCAAGTGGTAATTATGTGTTTTAAAAACCCAACTCCGGGGGCGCCTGGGTACTCAGTCTGCTGAGCGGCCAAGTCTTGATTTCAGCTCAGGTCCTGATCTCGGGGCGCTGAGTGGAGCCTCCCATCAGGCTCTCCACTCGGCACAGGGTCTGCTTCTCTCCCTCGCTCTTCCTCTCCTCCCACTGCCCCTCCCCACTGTCTCTAAAATAAATAAGTAAAAAATTAAAATTAATTAATTAATTAATCATTACCAATAAGCTTCAGTTGTATGACTTGTACACATACCTACTGAACACTTACCACGGGTCTAGTGTTGTGCTAGATGCTGGAGATGCAATGGAAAGCCAAACACACAGTCTCACTACCTGCAGGGTGACAAAGTGCTTCCCCGACCACTCCTCCCACTAGAGAGAATTCAAAACCATGCATAAAGTATTTATCTTATTTAGAAAAGCCTAATATATATTCAGAAAAATGCAGATATCTGAGGTGTATACGGATCAATGAACTGTCACAAACTGAACAGATCTGTGTAACTGGCAGCCAGAATTAGAAATACGTCATCAAAAAAACAAAAAGAAGGAAAGAAAGAAAGAGAAAAAAGAAAGAAGAAAGCAAAAAAAGAAAAGAAAGAAGCAAGAAAGAAAGAAAAAAGAAAGAAGCGGAAAAAGAAAGAAGAAAGAAAGAAAAGAAAGAAAGAAAGAAAGAAAGAAAGAAAGAAAGAAAGAAGAAAGAAAGAGAAAGAAAGAAAGAAGAAAAAGAAAGAAGAAAGAAAGAAAGAAAGAAAGAAAGAAGAAAGAAAGAAAGAGAAAGAAAGAAAGAAAGAAAGAAGAAAAAGAAAGAAGAAAGAAAGAAAGAAAGAAAGAAAGAAAGAAAGAAAGAAAGAAAGAAAAGAAAAGAAGTTATCAGCGTCCCAGACACTTCCCTCGCGCTCCCTTCCAGGTACTAATCCTCGATCACCCCCGTGACCTCCAACATCATAGATCAATTTGCTGATTTTGAATTTCTGTATACGTGGGATCATGCTGTATGTTCTCTCTCTCTCTCTCTCTCTTTCTATTTTTCAAGATTTTATTTGTGTATTTGAGAGGGAGCATGAGCAAGGGGCAGGGACAGAGGGAGATGGAGAAGCAGACTCCTCACTGAGCAGGGAGCGCGACCTGGGACTCGATCCCAGGACCCCAGGATCCTGACCTGAGCCCACAGCAGCCGCTTCCCCGACTGAGCCCCGGGCGCCCCGTGCCATCACTTCTAAGTCCAGGTTGTCTAGTGACGCTCCTGAGACACGTTCGTGCCGTTCCCTGTAACCGGTTTATTCACTCCCAAGCCCTGCATAGAGGTGTAGACACTACACGAGGACTAATGCCCCGTTGATGGGGCCGTTCTCCTGCGGAGGAGGACTCGCCTCCTTCCTAGTTTTAAGGCGCTTACTAGTAAGACTGCAGGGAACGGCCTCAGGGGCGTCCCTCGGCGACTCTGCATCTGTATTGGTGTTGGGGCCCTATGTTGGAATGCAGCTGTTGGGCTTGGACATGCACGCGGGGTTGGCCCCAGTGCACACACACGGGCCTTCCGGGGTGCAGGTGCCCGCGTACATTCCCCCAGACACCTGTGATACTCTTTCATGACTTTTTCTAAAAATTTAAATGTATCAATAAGTAAAATAGGGAACATTCCGAGACCAAAATTAACTAATAAAGCAGGAATCCAGAAAAGTGCTTAGGGTCCTGAAGAGAACACCCCCGCCCCCCTCAGGAGGCATTTGCTGAGGCCACAGGACTCAAGGCTTGGAAACGTGAGGTCTCACGGGACAAGGGGCATGAGAGACGAAGGGCCCCAGTCGGAGGGAACTAGCAATAAACTGACCCTCCAGAAGAGAGGGAGAAAACTGCCTTGTGCGAATCTGGGCACCGAGTAGAGGAGGTGAGGGAGAAACGCCCGCCCCGAGGCTTCAGAGCCCCAGGCGGGCCCCACAGACCTTCACAGCTCAGATTCACAGCACTCAGAGGTGCGAAACACCTCAAGACCCGAATTTAGTTTAAACTAGTTCTGGGAAACGAACTGGGTGGGGGAGGTGGAAGGGGAGGTGGGCGGGGGGTGGGGGTGACTGGGTGGTGGACACTGAGGGGGGCACTTGACAGGATGAGCACTGGGTGTTATTCTGTATGTTGGCAAATTGAACACCAATAAAAAATAAATTTATTATTAAAAAAATAAAAATAAAAATAAAGTAGTTCTGAACGAGGAGTTCACCCAAGGAACCTAAGGGGGGGGGAGGAAAAAGTCACCCCTCAAACTAGACGTCTAAGAAATTTCCAAGGACTTACCTCATGAGCAAGTGCTCACAGAAAAAAAGGAAATAAAAAAAGAGAAAAGAAAAAGAATCACAAAACACACAAGTTCAAGACACCACGAGCCAGAGCTAAGAGACACAACCAACAGCAACACTGGAACAAAGATGAATAAATAAAATAGACATATCCGTATTATCATTGGAATTTCCACAGCAAACGGTTTCCATTTCTGTGACTTCGGGCCGCTGTTACTTTGCCGTGTGCTGTTACCTGGGGTAGGAATAAAGCTTACCCAATCATTTTCAGTGTCTTTAGCAAAATTTGGTCTATCCAGCGTCAGTCCTTGGTGTGCCCCCCATGAGTTCTTCCCATTGTGTCATATCGTCGTACTCTTACATACTCAGTGTCTTATTTAAATTGACTTATTTTTGGAAAATGCATATTCCGACGTCAGCTTAGCGCTGACCAATAATATCCCAGCATCACAACTTCTACAAATTGAGTCTCGAATACAATTTAAAATAAATACTTAACTATTACATTTCAGATACTTGGGCAAGGAGCCCCCACGACGGCCTCAACATGCACACTCCAGAGCCGGCCGTGGGGTACGCAGCAGGCAACAGGACGGAAGGAGGCAGGTGCAGGCCGGGGAGACGGCGGGGCGGCGCAGACGTGAGCAAGGGCAGGGGGGATCGGGCCCCAGAAGCCAAGAGCAGGGCAGGCCCCCAAGGGACATGGCTAGTTTGCAGGTGTGTGTGAGCGCTGGCCCAGCCTGGTGACCGTCCTGGCACGTCACACATTGGCGGGAGATGCCTTCGAGGTCCTTCCGGCTAGCGGTGATCGGCTGTGTTCACACTGCCGCCTCCTCAGCAGACGACACTCTTGGTGACACAGTCGGTTCCCGGGACGTGGGCTGTAACCCACGGCGATGTCGCCGCTACCTACGAAAGCAAGGCCAAGAGCACAGGCACATAGCGTTGCTGGATTGCAAGAGAGAATCAAAGTCCACAGACGTCTACACTCTATTACTCCTTTCAAGTCACTCCTGCCACACCTCGCAGCTCGAGACAAACCCGGCTGGGTCACCGTCTCAGGGCCCGGAAGGTGTCGGGCGGCGGGCAGTGTCCCCTGCCTCCCTGCACACCCCGAATGACCTGATCTGCCCAGCCACGCCGTGGAGGCCGCGCAGCCCGGCCTGAGAGGTCTCTACCAGGGCAGGAAAGTCCCCGCTGGCCCGCAGAGGGGACCCCCGGGGCCACGCAGCTTGGGGGCTCGTCTCCCAGCAGCACCCCGGGCCTGCGACTGTGACCTGCGCCTGGGCTCCCCGTCCACGGTGGCCGGCCTGTGGCCCGTGCCCTGGCCCCGCACGACGGCCCCAACCCAGCCCCCCCGCCAAGTGGGCGAAGCACCCGGTGCGGGCTGCCTGGGGGAGGAAGGTGGCCCGGGGGGCTTCCTCTGCGTGGGGGGGACAGTCACAGAGCCCCCGGGTCCCACCCCGAGGTGCCAGGACAGGGTCAGGGTAGGGCTCGGGCAGTCGGGCCGAGCCGCCCCGGGGGCTTCACCCTGTCCCAGGACCCACCCAGTCCCAGCCCCACCAGAACCCGCCTGCCGGCCCTCAGGCCACGTAGATGCGGAATCCTGTCCTGTCCGCTGGAGCTGGAGCTCGGCGCCTGGCCCCGCCTGGTTTACAGCCCGCCGTGGGCCCACCGGAGCCTTCGCTGCAGTCCAAGTGGGACGTTTCTAGGAACGCCGCTTTTCCCTTCATTGACTGCCATTTCCAGGAAAGAAGGTCGGGCTTTTATTTATTTATTTTTCTCCCTTTCACTGCACTCCGCGGAAGGCTTTCTGCTGACATGGTCCATAATTAAAAATCAAAGCAATAAAGTGACATTCTCAAATTTGAATACTGGGTACAAAAAGCTTAATTGCCAGTCCCCATTGCCAAATGGCACAGCGGCTTCAACATGAAGGCACAGGGATCTTCAGGAGACGAGAACCTTAAAAACGCGCACACGTGATTCTATTAGAAGCAGATTCAGAGCCTCAAGACAAGCTGCAAACACTGGGTCGCCGCCCGTCCCTTGCACCTTCTCCCTGTCCAAGGCCCCTTCATGCTGCCGCTAACCCCGGGGTCGAGGAGCTGACCCACCAGTGGGCGTCACTCATGTCTCCTGGGTCTAAACTGCTGAGGTCCAGGCTGCACCGAGGAGTGGAGACTCCGGGTGCCCGGCGGGCTGCGGCAGGACAGCCTGCAACTCTTGGTCTCTGGGTCGTGAGTTCAAGCCCCACAGTGGGCATAGAGGTTACTTTAAAATAACAATACTTAAAAAAAAAAGAGAGAGAGAAAGAAAGAAGAAAGAAAGAAGAAAGAAAGAAAGAAAGAAATAAGAAAGAAAGAAAGAAAGAAAGAAAGAAAGAAAGAAAGAAAGAAAGAAAGAAAGAAAAAAGAAAGAAAGAAAGAAACGTGGAGACACTAGGGCAACATTTCATGCCCCAAGGGACCGACACCCGGGGTATCGCCTCCCAGGAGAGCAAGGGAAGACTGAGTGAAAGGGGACTGTCCCCAGGGGAAGGTTGCCTCAAGCTTATGGGGCCTTCCTTCTCCACGGGATTAATTCCATTAAACACGCGCAGCGGGGGGAGAAGCTTCAACACGTTGAGTGCTTTTCTCTCGACCTCCAACATCCCCCAACACTAGGGGGGACAAACCCACCCACCGCCTCCAAAGATTTACCCGTAAGAAGCTAGATTTGATTAAACTGTGCACCTCTCTTCCTAGGATGCTATGACAGGAAATAACGGGGTTCTGATCATAGACGATCTTGCCGCCCACGCCCTTAAAGTCGACCTGAAGAAATAATGGAGACTTACAGGCCACAGGGGTACCTAGGACGTGGACAGCAAAAACTTCAGAATTTTCACAATCTGGGGAAGTCATAATTATTTCTCAAGCGCGGTATCTTTTTAGTAAGTTATCTTGACGTAGGAGAACAGATCTGGGCTCCTACTGTACTTCTGTGGCCGCAATACTGCAAAAACCATTTTATTGAACCATGTGATAGAGCCGTTAGAACAGTTTTTATTTCAAGCACGGAATCTGTATTAAAAATAACACAGTTTCATGCCCTTCTTTCTGTATTTTCTCCTAGCACGAGGGAAAAAACACCTTCCTAATATATTTTCTGGGCGCACTCTCTTTGTAATATTTCCTTTGCAAAGGTCCTGTTCATATTTGTATCTTATTACTTTTCTTATACTGGATTTATTGATAGTTTCTAACAAAAATATGATTTCAGTATATTTACTGAACAAAATTCAATATAACAGACCCCAATTCAATTTTTTTCATCAAAATGGAGAACAATAAAGAACCTAAAGTCCTCAGTTCAGACACATAGCATCAGAAAAACTTATATTGTTTAAAGAAATAACTCAATAAGAGGAAGTGATAGATATTACTTAAAAAGCAACATTAGCTTTGTTTAGTTATCTGTGTTTCTAATAATCCTGCCTCTAACTTAGTAAGCGACAAGCATTTTTGGTGTCCCTTGGTTATTGAATCCTACGTAAATATAGTCATTTTCTGAAAAAGAGGGGGAAATGGTGATCATGCGTTCCAAGGTACCCCCGGTCGGTATTTACCGTTAATCGTCATTTTGTGCATCCAAATTTAATTTAAGAGAATCTTGAAGAATGTTACGGGGTCTGTTTCCCAGATTATTTTGTTCTCGCGCCAGTATTTTTTTATGAGTTAATCATGCTCCTGCTTTGGCATGTTTACCAGGGCTCGCATCCTGAATTTCTAATGTCCTGCCTTTGAAGACTGATTACAGAGGGTTTTCTTCATTGACCATTAGGTAAAGGGTTGAAAAATAACTTTGGTTTACAATAGATTTTTAGTTTAATGGATGGGTGTATTCATTATTTCCCTGTTTTCAGTCTCTTGTCTATCGCCTAGTGATGATTATAGTTGTCTTAAAGATGATCCTCATCTGTGGGCTATTGCATCATCCTGAGATTTAGTAATGATTTTAGATTTTTCCACCTAAATTACAGGGCACTTTCCACTGAAAATGGTAAACAATATTACAAACTAAAAAAAAGAAGTAATCTGATTTCTGGGAAGAGGGAGCCCCGTGAAAGATGTGTGCTTTTATAAGGATGGACAATGGGAAGCAAAATAATAACTCCTAACTTTGATTGTTCAAATCTATTCTGCAATACAGAGAGCTGCATGCAGGCTGGAGCAGGCGTGGGGCAGGAAGGTTAAGTAGAAAAGAAGGCACAATACTTCAGATTGGCAGTAGACTGCAGCAAGAATAATCTAATCAAAACGAAATTAAATTATCTAGTCCCAGGGCAGGCTCCTGGGACTGCTGCACTGAATGCTAGCAGAGCCCCTCCTAGACATTTTTCCCCAGTCAAACTCACATGATGAATGCAGATGAAATTTGAAATATGAAAATCTGAAATAATTTATGGAAGTTGTCAGAAATTTGGCCTGCTTGTGGTGTAATTTCCTCTGAGACGAGGCAGGCCGGCTCACTGCTGCAAGAGTTGGAGCGGCTGCTGGCCTTCCAGTGGATGGATCAACCCCTTTAAAATGCTCTTCCAGACAAATTACAGCTCATTACACACAGCCTTGCACCATGCCATTATGTCAGAGGAAATCTTTTTTCATTTGCACAAATTTGCTTGGAATTCTCATATTTATTTGAGCATCCATTATCGAATCTGAACATTGAATTATCCACAATTATTTTCTGGGTACGCGGATGTTTGTGTATATGGAATAGATGGTGACTGCAGGGCTATAAAAATATTACAGTGTGGCTGCAAACCCCACGTACTTTGTAGCCGTGGTACAAGAGCGTCGTTGGCCTGCTGGGAGACAATTGACTTTGGGGGAGATCTTTACAACATCCGCCGTCTCTCTGAACACACTCTGGGGGGGACTAACGGCTCCGAGCGACTTCCTCAGCTCTGTGGCGTACGAGAACCACGCGTTATTCGCCACGCCTAGGTTAGGATCCTCTCCACCCACCCCACGCCGCCGTCTGGTTTGGGTGGTCACTCTCACGTTCCTCGTGCAGCGGCTCACATTCTTGCACAAAGCACTGCTCCTGATGGCTCCAAAGAACACCGTTCTCCTGAAACCCATTTCTTCCTTTGTCACTCTTCTCGTACTGTCACCACGGCAAGGGTGGGCTCTAGTTGCTCAGAAACCCCGCAATAGCGCCGTAAAATGAAACAGTCGTCTCAAAAAATTAACTAGTTTCAGAAAAATCCTAATCGCCGGGGTGTTTTATCACGGCTCTTAAGTTGTGACTGTTGCTTAGCATAATAAATTTCTGCTTCGTGCAATACTTCCAAATTGAGCGCAGTGCTTCCCAGTATTATTTTAGCCAGTCATTCCGGCTTGGATCTAAATGCCTCGCCAACCTTTCCAGCGACTAAATAATTAAATGGTCTCTATTGACTTGTTGACATTTCACCCGTTATGGCAGGTGTCTATTCAAAAGAAAAATGCCATCATTTCTCCAAACCCACTTATTTTCTCGAAGCCTTTTACGCAGAGAAAAACCAACCCGAAAAAACTCTGAGGCGAGTAGACCTGGAACACCTCACCATGATTTTGTGAATCGGGGTCAGTTGCAACAACAGGAGACGCACTCTCGTGCGCATGGGATTCGTTTTGGTCGTGGAAGCTAAAAAGCCAGGGTGGGTAGTCGGCTGTCTACACCGCCTATTGTGTCTGTGGCCCTAACACATGAGCGTTAGCGTAAGATACTTCTGTGAGCAAGAAAGAAAGTAGGCTCTGCGTCATGGAAGTCGGGACCACTGGGATTTGGAAAACCAAACCGGCTCCCAAGGGAATGGAGGAGCCGGATGCTTGGCTCACGCCAGGGCGGGTGGCGCTCTGTCCCTCGGCCTCCGGGGCTGGGACTCCCTTGCCGTCCGCTGCGGGGCCGGAGCACGTCGCGGCCTCCCCAGCTCCTCCTTGCTGCAGGAAACTTTGTAATAGCACTCGGACAAAGAAAGAAACTGGGTTGGAGATTATTGCTTTCATTGTGCTATTGTATATGTGTATTATGGAGTCACTCCATAGTTTGACACAATCAGTTGAATGTGGGACAAGACAAATGTTGTATATGACAGTGGGGTAGTATTGAAAGATGACCCCATATCTAGAGGGCGAAGAGTTATGGACGCATTGATCGCTGCTACTAACATTTTGAAGCGTGGCTGTTAAATTTTGCCTGCTGGCTTCTGGCTGGAGGCCGGCCGGCCTGGGCAACAGAGCAATTGAAAGGAACTGCAGGCAGCTTTTTTTCAGTACACATCAAGGAACTTTGTTCTTCCTTTATTATAACTGACCACTGACAGGAGTGGCTTCTGAAGAAAGCAAGGCAAACAAGGCACGTTGAACACTTCCCAGCTGATCTTTGTTGTGAGTTTTATTCACTTCCAGTGGGCACTTTCCTTTTCTTAAAGAACCGTTTAGATTTTTAGAGACACATTCCTAAGCCGGAATATATCATGCAAATCAGAGGCAAGCTTGAGAACATATACAGGGAGCATTTGTCATCGATAGGGTGGGTCCCTACTGAGAACACAGTTTATGGAGAAAAGGAGGCAAATAGCGTTGTTTATAAAGACCTGTGGGAAAACCATATAATTAGGAGTCTCACAAAAGTATACCTACAACATATGAAACCTGGACTGTGAGTGACGTTTCTTTTCAAAAGCAGTAAACAGTCGGATGGCCTTTGAAAATACAGGGTAAGTTTTCCATGTGCAGAGGAACATGAATCATATGAGCAGGAAGCTTCCAAGTTTGAACGACTTATTCAAACAACGACATAGCTAAGTTTTTGTAAAACATCGCTAATGACTGACCTCTTTTAACAAACTGGTCCGAAAGGACATTTTAGAAGCTGGGAAGGAGTGATGCGGTTCGTCGAAAAATGGATGAACATATTGGACTCTAAGAGCCAAACTTTTTCTGTCTTGCCTGTGTATTGAACTTAGCGACCGTAAGGCTTTATCAAGAGGCCTAAGGAATTTGGACTTGAATTAAGACCATGTGGTTCCTTTGCTCTGATTAGCTTTCACCACAGAAGGTGTAAGAGGTGAAAATAAAAAAGATCTGACTGCAGCCTCATCGATATATACGAACAAACTCCACCTGCATCACTATCAAACAGATGTACCAAAACTCTAGCCATGTACATACCAAACATCAATACTTCCTGCTTATGAAACTCTATAGTCATATAAATTGTTATGCGAATCCCAATGTTTATGAAATTCCATCCTACATTTGAACAAATGCAATTTTTCAGTCACTATAGCTAGTTATTTTGTCATTTCTTTCCAGATTTCCCTAGAGATCCACTGAGGACTAAGCACATAAAAACTTTCATCATTTTTATGCCACAGCCAGCCAGTCTTCAGAGGAAGAGAAAAATTTTTCACTGTGCACTTTTAAGCTAATAAAATATTCCCGGAAAATTAGAAGCATAAAAAATAGCTATGCAAATATGTATATAACCTTAGTAATGATGCTTGGACAAGCTAATAAAATAATATTTATCATGAAAAGAAAATTAAGTAAAAACCCAGCCCCTGCAAAATTTAAATGCAATTTTAGACTCATTCCCTTGACCTTCCTTAAAACAAAGTAAATGAGGAGGTAATGATCAACTATTTTCTTTTTTTAATGAGAAAACAAAACTTGAATTAAAGTGGGAGAAGAAACAAAATAGAACCATATTTTACAATGTCTGGTAGAGGTTTCTCATAAAAACTCACTTTCAGGAAATTCTTCTCATAATTGAGATCTTCATTGTGATTACAACAAAACATTTTCCAAACACAGATAATCATGTATACTTAAGTCAATGCTGGGATATTTTCCTGTATCTTCTCCCTATTTGAAAATCATTTCATGTTTTAATACTTGAGGTACAAAAGTGCTGATTCACTCGTCCGCACAAACCTACTTTGGAATTTTTCTTAAAATCCAGTTAAACAGTAGGAACTTGAAAATACATATATATATATATATATTTCTATAAAAAAGACAAAAAGAGCTTTTCTTATAGCAGCTAATTAAAGTATTTTCCTATAGCAGCTAATTAAAGTCCACCTTGAAGGCACATACATATTTCCAACATGTATTAGAAAATAATTGCATAAAAAGTTAACTGTGCTTTGTCTTCAGTAAGTGCTGTAAGCAGACAGCCTGCAGGTGTCCCGGGACAGCCGTGGGAGATCCTCACCCTTAGAGCTCCCGGGACCCTCAGTCGGAATTTTAGGCCAACTTTGGGGAAACTGAATTTGCTCTATCCTAGGGTACCAATACTAGATACTTCTACTTGTTATTAAGGACCCGGAGATACACAATAGGCTTTTTATTCCAAAAAGCTTGCAGTTTATTTTGTTCAGAGGCGAGGAGAAGGTGAGAGAGCCAAGCAATTATTTAATCAACAAAATCAACTCAGTGGAATAAATTAGAGAGTTTGGGCTCAAAGTCTTTCCTTTTCTCTGTCTCAACATACATAGAGATATACCCTTTACAGTATCTGGTCACTGTAAAATTGCTCGTAGGGAAAAGTCTGTACACTCGCCACATGTCTGTTCAGCCAATTATATGGATAACTACCTCAGCTCTACAACCCAATTTGAGAAATGATGTGGCCACAGAGACTTTATGGGGCTGACCTGACTGCAGTTCAATGTGGTTCTTAAGATATTATGGTTTCTCTCCAGCCTTCTCTCCAGCAAGCTCCTAATTGTGTTCTAGACTGAAATTTCCAGACCGGGTCTCATCTTCTTCCCCAAAAGACTTCTGTGAGCATATAATATGTTGGAGCTCAAGAAAGCAAGAAAAGGATTCACTTTAACACAATAAATCGAGGAAGGTTTGCAAAGGAATACTCAGGGGACATTGTCAGGTCCTAAAATTTTCTTTAGAAATTTTATTTATTTTTTTGACATTTTATTTATTTACTCATGAGAAACACAGAGGGAGGCAGAGACACAGGCAGAGGGAGAAGCAGGCTCCCTGCGGGGAGCTCTATGCAGGACTCGATCCAGGACCCCGGGATCACGACTTGAGGCAAAGTCAGATGCTCAACCACTGAGCCCCCCAGCCATCCCAAGAATTTTAAAATATTACATTTGAAGGCCTTTTAAAAATACTATGTACTGCTTTACAATCGGAGAAAAGGTTAATTTTTAAATCCCTTTCCTCATCTAGAGGTGCTAAACCATAATTTTCCATATTTTCTCTTTTAAATGATAAACTCACATGACCTATTGTTAAGTTCTACCTCCTTGGAATGCAATACACAATAATTCAGTAGACTGATGGCTCTACTCCACGAGTTTGCCTTCTAGGTCGAAATCTCCAGGACAAAAGAAGTGGAAATGACCGGTATCTGAGAGGCATAAATAGTGAAAATACAATAGATCGGTCTATTAGATACAAAAGCTCTGTGTATCGGTTGAAGGCTAGTGAGTGTGCAGGGTCGTTTCTTTCTAAAATGGGGGCGGGGGGCTGTCCTTCCCACCTCACCTACAGGGCTCTCAGATCTTCAAGGGTACCCAGCACCATTGTGAGTACTCTGTTCAACATAAAATATAACAAAATATAGTCATGGCCACTGGAGGAGAAGTTGAAGACGAATTCTAGTCAGTGCCTAGGACCCCGGGTAGAAGTCATACGACCAACTCTGTTCAACGTGTGCCCCCCTGAAAACCAAGGCTTCGGCCACCTGGATGCGCACGTTCCCTGACGCTTCCATACCTGGAAGCGCTCATGCATTGACATGCTCTGCAGACAAAGATACTGCTGTGCTTGCCCAGCAGCCCTGGAGACCCAGGAAGGACCTCTCACTTGGTTTCTTAGGAGCCTAAGGAGCCGAACTGGAGAGTGTCACCTGCCACAGGTATATCCCTGTCATTTGGCAGCTACTGCTTCTCGAGTCATCGAGTCATCGAGTCATCGTGCACTCCAGGGTAACTCTGGCCAAATGGCCGCAACCTTCTTTGTTTGTTATAAGAACAATGGGACAGCATCCTTTAGAAAATAAAGGCATAGCAATAATAATAATGATAACAACAACAATAATAATAATAATTGGTTTTGTTTTTAGACTAACCTAATGAATCTTGCTTTATTTTAGTTGTTGTTATATAACAGAGAAGCAGTAAACAATTCTTTCATTCCGATTCCTCAGTGGGTTTGGGACTTTCCTGGGTCTCTTTCCCTCACTTTCAAGGACTAGCACCTGCTGCGTTGATAATTCCCTTCTACTACCTGGGAAGGGAAGCAGGAGGTACCCTAACACCACGGAAGGCCTGCCGAGGGGGGCCAGGTACCTTGTGCTCTTCCCTGTGCCCTGCTCCCACTCTGACACCTAGACATCTGCGGAGGCTGAGGCTGACCTAGCCTTTGCTGAGGGAGAAAGGGAGGCAGCCATGGGGTGTGTGTGTGTGTGTGTGTGTGTGTGTGAGAAAGAGAGCCGAGGTTCGCCTTTCAACCTCCCCGCTTCCTCTGCAGCCCTCCTCTGCTCTCTGCGGCTGGTGGCTTAGTGCATGAGCTGATTAGGTAACAACAGAGCACCTACCCTCCCTGTTTCCTCTCAATGCATTTGGGCCACAGCTTTTGAAGGAGCCCAGCCCTGCCACTATCCTGCCTTTATCATGGGCTGTATGGGGCTTTATCTGGAAACGCCTGGGCTTTGCCCCTGGCTTCATCAATCATTTGGACCAGTTCACATCCCCTTCACGGTGTTCCGCCTCATTAAACCCATCAAGGGCACTGCAGAGAAGCGCTGGGGCCAGGGAATGCCTGAGCTCTCCTTCCCACTGCTCCATATCTCCCTGATGAGAAAGCCCCACAACCGTGGGGGACAGGGTGCGCAGGAGGACTTGCAGGGCTACCAGATGCTCAAGCTTCACCTTTCTTGCAGCTCCAGGACATTATTTAGAACTGCACATGGGAAATTAAATGATCAGCCCAGGCTGGCAACTGTGTGCTCCTCGGTGTTGCTTCTTAAAGGACTCATTTATCTGCTGGTGGAATCAGAGACCACAGCTCCATGGGAAGGGGAGGGTTTTAAGGTTGCCAGATGCAAATGCTGGTTATTTAAAAAAAAAATCTGGGAAACTCATGATCAGGAAAGAAGCTTGAGACTGAATTTAGGGTCTTCAGAGGCAAACTCAACCATGAAGTGCTACCCAGATAACCTAGACAAAACCCTGTTCTATGTTTGGTGAGAGGAAGGTCCCACAGTTTTCCAAAGTCCTGTTCCACTGACTGATGACTCCGGTTTCTATTTTTAGTTTCTCATAAAGATTTTTATTTTTTTAAAAGATTTTATTTATTTATTCATGACACACACAGAGAGAGACAGAGAGAAAGAGACACAGAGACACAGGCAGAAGCAGGTTCCATGCAGGGAGCCTGACATGGGACTTGATCCCGGGAACTCCAGGATCAG
The DNA here is from genome assembly GCF_003254725.2 of Canis lupus dingo. Taxonomy (NCBI): domain Eukaryota; kingdom Metazoa; phylum Chordata; class Mammalia; order Carnivora; family Canidae; genus Canis; species Canis lupus. Next base: position 39,341,859 of record NC_064255.1, read on the forward strand.
GCCCTGGGCTGAAGGCGGTGCTACACCACTGGGCCACCAGAGCTGCTCAAGATTTTTATTTTTTTTATAGAAAAGCATCACAAGGCGTTTTCTGACATTATTTCAAAACAACCCTTGGAAGCGGCTAGAGTTGGCGTTTTGTTTTCAATGGCCTGTGAAGCCCGAACACAGCCAAGGCAAAGAGGCTGCCCTCCAGACCTCGCCGCGGGCAGTAGGTGGGCTGCCAGCCCGTCCTTGCTCTCCCACCACTTTGTGGAGGAAGGTGCTGTCGTTTGTGTGTCAGTTTTGCAACAACGGCCTTGATGTGACATCAGGTACCCAGAGGCAAACGCACTTCCCCACCGGCTGCCCCAGCCTGTAGGGAGGAGGCAGAGGAGGAGGAGGAGGGAAGGGGAAAGCAGACACTGTGGTTGCTCTGGTGCAGTCGGGGCTCCAGGGGTGCAGGAGGACGTGCACCTCACTTCTGGGGCGCAGGGGTGCAGGTAACCAAAGCAGGTGGGGGAACGGGGAGCCAGCATCCCGTGCGTCTTGCAAACCAGAGCTGGTCCCCTCCCCGCGTGGCACCGCCTGGGACCCGGAGTGACAGCCTCGGGACCGTTGCGCCCCAGCAGCTCCCTCCCGGCCTGGCCCGGGTCCCGAGAGCGCGCCTGCACCTGCTCCGCGCGGCCCCTCCCACCTGTGCACCCCCGCCTCCCGCACCGCCGCGCATCCCCAGCACTGCGGGTATTAACAACCCTAAAACACCGCGCCGCTACAGAAGCAGAAAGTGCTAAATGTCAGGAGCTGGGGCAAGATTTAAAAAAAAAAAAAAAAAAAAGGCAACGCACCCGAATCCAAGTCTGTACTTTAACTTTTTTAATAACGATTTTTTTTTTTTTTCTGGGCTGGAAGCTCGCGCCGAATCCTGGAGGAATTGCTAAATCAGATTAAGGTTATATTTTGCAACAGACTGGATGGAGCAATAAAGGAGAGCGCGCGGAAATGGGACTTCGCCCATCAATTAGATCTCTATTAGCAGCCAATGCAGGCTTCACCACAGGAAATGTCACATCCCTGCCCAGGCGGCCGCGGGGTCCCCCACCCCCAACTCTCACCTCTCGCCTCCCCTAGAGTTAAACTCCTCGGGCGCACGCGCGGGAGCCAAGCAAGCCCCTTTGTTTCAACAAGGGTTTTTGTTTGCGTTTGGTTTTTCCTCCCGGTCGGGTCTGGGAGGCCGGCGCCACCTGCTCCGCCGCCGCCCGCGCCGCGCGCTGACCCGGGACGCTCGGACAGGTTGCGGCGCCGACACCTGCGCGGTCCGCCCGGCGCTGGGCCGCGCGGTGCGGGGGCCCGGGCGCGGGGCCTTATTAATATTAAACGCTTTATGACGGTTCTGAGCAGCCCATAATGGAAGGCGATTAACAAGACAATGGGCAGAGCCCTGAATGGCGGGGAGACTCATCTGCTATTATAGCTCCAGCCCGCCTCGGGGGCCCCGGCGTGCGAATTCCGCCTCGGGAGCCGGACTCCGGGGTGCGGGAGGGGGGGGGGGAGGCGGATCCAGGGCAGGACGCGCGGGTGCGGCTCCCCGGGGGGTCGGGCCGCCGGGACAGCGCGCCCTGCGGGCCGCGGCCAGACCCTTGCGCGGGGTCCACTCGGACGGCGGCTTCTGTCGGCGAGCTGGCAGGTGTGCGCGCCCGAGCCCCGGGGTGCACCCCAGGACCCCCGGCTGCTCCCCCGCGCAGGGAAGGGAAGCGGGGCGCGACCCTCCAGCCTGGAGAGCGCGCCCGGGCCTCAGCCCCGGCCCCTCCGCTCCCCGCAGAACCGAGGCCTCATTCACCCTTCTCGGGGGGCCCCGGGTGCCCGCGCCCCTTGCCCCGGCGCCCCGCTTGCGCCCCCCACCCCCGTCCCCCCAGGCCCCGCCCCGCACGCCCTCGCCCGAAGGAGATGAGGTGCCCAGCCCGGGAGGGAGCATAAAGGGGGCCCTGTTGCCGCCGCCGCCGCCCCATTCAGGGCCGAATTCAAATGGATATTTCCCCCGCGGCCCCGCCGCCGAGCCTCAATGCCTCAAAGGTGCAGAGCTGCCTCCGTGGACATGCTCTGGGGCTGATATTATGATTTTCATAATGCGCTTTTATGTGGCTCCAGACTCCTCCGGTGGGGAGCCCGCAGCGCCGCTGAAAGGGGCTGCCTCGAGCTGCGCGCCCCCCGCCGGCCTGAGTGGCACCGCGTGCCCCGGCGGGTGCTGCCCCGCGCCCCTCATTAGCATGCACCCAGCGCCCGCCGCCCCGCTCCGACCGCTCCCCCGCGCGGGGGCCCCGCGGGCCCGGGGCGGGGGCAGGGGCGGGGCGGGAGGAGGAGGGAGCGGGAGAGGGGACGGGAGGGGGCTGGGGAGAGAAGGCAGGGGAGGAGGAGGAGGGGGACAGGGGAGGGGGCGGGAGGGGGCGGGAGGGGGCGGGGGAGGGAAGGCAGGGGAGGAGGAGGGGGATGAGGGCTGGGGAGGGGGCGGGGCGGGGCAAGTGCGGGATGGAGCGGGTGCGGAGCCGAGGCCCTGGGGAAGGGGCCGGGGCGGGGCGGGGCGGGGGCGGAGCCAGTGAGGGGCGTGGCCTGAGAGGGGCAGGGCCTGAGGGGGCGGGGCCTGAGAGGTGCAGGGGGGCCGCGCAGAAACGGGGGGTGGGGTGGAGGTGGGGTGCAGTTTGGCTCTGAACCCCCAGCCAGCGTGGACCCGGCTCCTGGAAACTCTCCCAAGAGGGGCCTGGCAGCGACAGGTGGTTCCCCAGGTGGCTGTGCCCGGGACCCCCAAGGCCCAGACCTAGGCCGGTGGGTCTCAAGGTTCCTGCTGCAACTGAGCTGATGGTCCCTGGCTCAGGGTAGCTCAGTAGGTCCGGCCGGGGCAATCCCATTGCCTGGTTGCAAAGGCCAATCCTGGGCCCGTCCAGAGTCCTCAAGGCTCCTGTCCTCACCTACACTCAGTCCCCAGAGCTCATGGGATAACAGCTCAAGGCATCTTCCTTCCTTGCCTTCATTCCAGACTCAACGGCAGGAATTTGTCTGACACACTCAGGGCGGCTGAGAGTCCAAGTCTGACAAATGCTGTCCCAATAAAAACATTACAGGTTGGTATGTATGTATCACTGTGACACTGTAAAAAAGAAGGAGGGGAGACAAAAGAGAAGGGGGGAAAAACTACACTCTGGAGGGACTTCCCAAATGAACTCATCATTTGCATTGACCCTAAATGGAGAATTAAAAAATATCATTCTGACTTAACCAAAATACAGATTACAGCAGGCCCTGTTGCTGTAGACTCAGGGCTACCATTCTTAAGTGATTCTCTCCACCAAATTTGGTAACTAGTCACAAGAACTCTCAGATAAAAGTCATAAAGCTGTAGTTAACTCTATCCCCAAGGCCAAAGTTTAACAAAGGGGAGGGCAGGCACTCATAATTGCTCTCTAAAGTCAGGAGGCTACTATGAAGGTGGCCAAACACCAACTTTATTCATTTTTAAAAGGTCCTGATAATGAAAGACAGCCATCAGTATATGTCCTGCCCCCCTTCCTATTTGTTCAGAAGGTAGACATGTACCAATAAATAAATATATTTACGAGCCCCAAATTCCTTGCTTTAAATAGCAGTAAGAGGAACCATGCATTCAGAGTTAGATTTACCTGCTGTTAACATCCCAGGAGCAGTTGCCCCATAAACCCTCAGGGCCAAATCATAACCCCAGTTGCTCATCCTCTTTTTTTGGTTGTTGTTGTCATGATTAGAGGAGTATCATGGTATTGTCAATGCCCACCGCGCACTGGGCAATGAAAACTAGCCCCCTGTTCCGTCTGCAGTAATGCCACAAGGTCGGTCAAGAATCAGTGTCAGGGGATCCCTGGGTGGTACAGCGGTTTGGCGCCTGCCTTTGGCCCAGGGCATGATCCTGGAGACCCGGGATCGAATCCCACGTCGGGCTCCCGGTGCATGGAGCCTGCTTCTCCCTCTGCCTGTGTCTCTGCCTCTCTCTCTCTCTCTCTCTCTCTCTCTGTGACTATCATAAATAAATTAAAAAATTAAAAAAAAAAAAGAATCAGTGTCAGGTTGGATTTCTATTCATCTACACGAAGGCCTTTGGGGTTCACTCTAGACTTGAAAATTTTTTGTGACCTAGAACTAAGCAATCGATCCAGAAATACAACCCACAGATTCTATCCCCAGAGTGATCCCTGTGTTTGATCGTCCTCCTCAAACTAGCTGCATTGCTCGTGTTTACGGATCTACTGATGCAGCCCTGCATATCTAATGAGGTGATCCCCAATTACAGCTAAAATCTGTTCTTCCTGGTTTGCTGCAGAGCAGTGAAAGATAACTACATCTGAAATTCTGAGCCGGCAGCTGCTCGTAGATTTCTTCATTAAATAAACATCGGGATACCTGCTGATTGAACCCATTTTGGGGTTTCGATATGAATGGCTCTTTAAAACCCTTCCCATATGTTAGCCTCTATTAAATCCCACAACTAGCTGCCTCCACATCAGAGGCTATTAAATCCTTATTAAAACTTGAAAATGTTCTAAAGTAAAATTGCATTGCATGCTTGCAAAGAGGTGATAAAGTGCCGTTTTTAACACACAGTTTTGTAAAGCCTGGACGTGGTAGCCCGGATCAGAAGGTCAAATCACTCAGAAAATTCATGACACCCACCTAGATGGCTTTTGTTTACATGAGCCAACTGAACGAGAGAGGAAAGATAGTTGGTTTAAATTATTTAGCTTGTATGCCTTTTAAGCCCTGAAAAAAGGCTCAGTAAACCCCATCAGTTTCAGAAACTGTGAGATTTGACAATAACTACCAAAACAATCGCCCTCATAGAGGAGATGATGATACCAAGTTAATGAATGTCATTATTAAAAATAAGAAAACTATAACCCCCACCCATTGTGCATGTTAAAAGATTTTTTGGAAGGCATAGTTGGTAATTGTCAAATTATGGATTTGTGTCAAATGATGAGTTTAAAATATTACAGTATTAGGAAAAGAAGTGAATTCTATATGGCTTGCTTAGGATGTGGTGGTAGTTAGAGAAGTGAGGGGCAAAATGAAGTAGACAATAAATTCGGGATTTATCTGCAGGCAAACTGAACAGCTGTGGTTCCAAATACCTTCTTTTCCACTCACCTGCAATATTTTTCCTCTTTGTACGTGCAGGCACAGCCTTTTTTTCTTTTCTTTTTTCTTTTTTCTCTTTTCTTCTTTTTGTCTACCTGAAGCATTTTCACTTCTTTTTATTGCATGTAGGGAGACAAGAATAGGAATACTGAGGGGAATATCTGGAAAATTCTCTCAAGAATGGAAATCTTTCATGAAAGGAGAACTTCTACAGCCCAACTCCCCAAATTGGGCTGCTGGCAAGGATTTAACTGAACTTGTGATTCCTTTGCCTATGCAGACAGTAGCTTATTTACAGGTCTGCTGTGGGTGGAAGGTAGATCTTGCAAGAATTGGATGTAAATGCCTTTGGGGTTCCTTTTTCTTTCTTTATTTCTTTTTTTAAGGACATGGGAAAGAATACTGGAGAAACATGCCCCTGATTCAGTAAAGGACAGGAAAGGAGAGGGAGAGGGCAGCCCCGGTGGCTTGGCGGTTTAGCACCGCCTGCAGCCTGGGGTGTGATCCTGGGGAACCTGGATGAGTCTCAAGACAGGCTCCCTGCATGGGGCCTGCTTCTCCCTCTGCCTCTGCCTCTCTCTCTGTCTCTATGAATAAATAAATAAAGTCTTAAAAAAAAAAAAAAAAAGGAGAGGGAGAGAAACCTCAGTTGCTCTTGGAGTCCTACCGTGAGTGTCCATGGTGATCACCATTTTATCTGCACAGGCTCGGTTTTCTCACCTAAAAATAGGAAGTCAGGTTGATCCAGACATTCCTTCTCCCATCTGTAGTTTCAATGCTTCAGGAAACCAGTGCCTGCCAAAGCCCGAATTGCTTCATGCCTGGTCACAAACTCAAATGCATGTTTCCAGAATGTAACTCCAAATCCGAAGTGTTCAGTTCACGCTTTACCATTTGTCCTTTGCGCTATACTTAGAGACCACAGCGCTACATATGATGGCTTGACATTTCTCTGCTGATCGATAGGGCCCCGTCTCTCACCAACAATGACAATAATCAAATGGCTTTCACTGCATGTACAGAACACGTTAAAATTCCCAAATAAAAATTTTGTAAGTGACTTTTTGATGTGTGGATGGATCCCTGAGAGAAGCTGTGTGAAATGGACGCCAGTGGTGAACAAAAGTCTACCATCCCACGTATTCAGATAACAATTTCAGATATGCTTTTATATTATCATGATGGAAAGTGACTAACAATATTTCAACTTTTATTTTTTCCACTGTACTTCTCCCTTGTCCATCTTCCATACTGAATAGATTTCATGAATACACCTAAAATACGTTTTAAGAGAAAAAGAAAGGGGCGCCTGGGTGGCTCAGTCGGTGAAGCATCTGCCTTCAGCTCAAGTCATGATCCCAGGATCCTGGGATCAAGCCCCACATCTCATCCAGTCCCTCTCCCTCTGCCCACCCCCCACTCATGCTCTCCCTCTCAAATAAGTTAATAAAATCTTACACACACACACACACACACACACACAAGAGCAAAAAAGAATGACAGGGCATTAGGAAAAATATTAAACAAGGTAAGTAATCATTCTTTCTCCTCTTCACAAATCTGGTATTTGCAACGGTATTTCTGAATTCCAGAGAATAGTTTTAAAATGAAAATATCACTTAATAGATTCTTTTTTACCATATAAAAAAGTAAAGTTGGTAATAAAATGGCACTGAAAGGGTGAGATAAAAGGTCTTTCAGAGAGCTATACCTTAAGTTAAAATGTTTACTACTTGACAGCAAGATTTATTAAAGACAAATGAGAGTTGGGAATTTCTTTGAGCCTCCAGTTGCTATTTTAAATTTTACATGGTGAGAGTGTGTCCAAAAACTGCAAATTATTTTAGCTAATAAAGACCTCTTAAATAACTGTAGTCACAGCTATGTGCTTCATTCAAAACTAATAAAGCCAGTAAGTTAATAACAGTAATTAACTCCCAGTGTACCGCACTCCCTTCTATAGATGCTCTGCAACGTACATTTGATATTAAGTTAGCAAGTATGGGAGAGCAAAACACAAAAAGATGATGCTCCTGGGATGAATATGGGAAAAAATTCTTACACCAAGAAACAGAAATGTGTTTGCCACACAATTGTGCATGCCCCCATAAGATCTCTGAGCTCATGATCAGATGATCAGATCAGATCATTAATTCATAAATAGCCGGGAATGGCAAGCATGGTTTCCCCATGAAGAGCCAGTTCTTTTCTTCAAGTCCCTTTTGAAATAGCTGGTTAACTAAAAGTGTTGGGAAGGGATTATCAAAATGAACGTTTTGAGGAGAAGAGACTCAAGAAGATTTTAAAGAAGGAGGAATTAAGGTGAGATGATCAGTGAGTAGGAAGTGATGTGTAATGTACGCTGAATAAGCAGATTATTTTTGAGTAACGAAGAGGGAAAATGTATAATGTCCTTATTTACTTAGAAATGATCTCAGCTAGCATCTTGAAAGGTCTCTGGAGGTAGTGGGTTAAATACCGTTTTGGGGTTTCTTTCTATTTCTTTTTAGGGTTTCCTTTTATTCACCTTATACAAAAGGCCATTCGTCAAGTTCAAGAATAGGAAGGACACAGTGCCAGTGGGTGTAGTAGTTGTTGTTGTTAGGAAAATGAGTTTACATCCCAGCATGGTGTCTAAAATGGTAGCTAAAGTGCCCCACAAGCAACCACTGAGCAAATGGAATTTCCATACAAGTCATGGGCTTCTGCAAACCAATCTATTTGCAGAGAATTATCTGAATCAGACCCATATCCTATTGATTTGAGCAATAAAAGCAAAAGAAAAGAAAAACCTTTTCTTGTGTTTTGGGGGAAACAACACGCACCAACAAGGAAGAAAAAAAAAAAAAGAAACCCAAAGCAACACACTTAGCAACTCAGTAGGGAAAAAGGTCAGGCTACTATTGACAAGTATGTAAAGACACCTCCTAAACCATGGGAAAACATGTATAAATCGGTTCGACTCACTGCATTCAGAACCCATGGAAGGGACTCACAAAACTGCACTTTGGCATTGTTGGCCTGAAAGGATATCTATTTATCATCTTATAAGACAGCTCGAATGATCTTTATCTACTTTGCCCACTTTCTGACCCAAATTCAGGGTTTTTATGGAAAATTGCAGTCAGTTTGATTGATGAAATCCAAAGATGTCTAAAATGGCACCAAAGATCTCCAACTGTGCAGACTCCAGCCGAGGGCTTCAATGTTGGCATTGTTCCTGCAGGAATAAAAAAAAAAAAAAAAGAAAGAAAGAAAAAGAGAAAGTTGAGAAAAACAGGCAAAAGTTAGGGGATTTCTGCTTTAAAACTTCAAATTTCAATGAAGATCCCCAAACCCATTATCCCTGTTCACACGTGCGAACCGGGCGCACATCAAAGTATTTCCCACACATCGCAACAAAACCGGGTTCCTGGTGCAACCAATAAACCGTCTTTGTAACCCGCTGAATGGCTGCGTCGACGGAGCGAGCAGGTTTCCGGAAAGGGGGCGCGCGGGGGGCGCGGGGGGGGGGGCACGGGGGGCGCGCGGGAGGCGCTGTGGGGCGCAGGGCACGGGGGATGCGCAGGGGCACGGGGAGCACGGGGGGGGGGCGCGGGGGGACGAGGGGCGGGGGGGCGCGGGGCACGGGGGATGCGCGAGGGCACGGGGAGCACAGGGAGCGAGCGGGGAGGGCAGGCCTCCGGGAGCACGGGGCGGGGGCGCGCACGGGGCGCGGGGCTCACGGGGGGCGCAGGGGGCCCAGGCCTGGGGAGCACGGGGGATGCGCGGGAGCACGGGGAGCACGGGGGGCGCGCGGGGAGCGTGGGCCTGGGGAGCACAGGGGGTGCGCGGGGAGCGTGGGCCTGGTGAGCACGGGGGCGCGCGGGGAGCGTGGGCCTTGGGGAGCACGGGGGCGCACAGGGAGCACGGGGGCGCGCGGGGAGCGCGGGCCTGGGGAGCACGGGGGCGCGCAGGGAGCGCGGGCCTCGGGGAGACGGGGGATGCGCGGGGGCACGGGGAGCACGGGGGCGCGCGGGGGGCGCGGGGCGCACGGGGGGCGCGCGAGGGGCGCGGGGCTGGGCCGCTGCCCCCACCACGGGGGCGTGGAGCTGGGCGCCCGCGACCTCGGGTCCCCTCCGGGCGGGAGCGGGGCGGCGGCCGAGCGCACCCCTCTCCCCTTCCCTTCCCTCCCGCCCGCCGCCGGCGCCGCTATTAACCCAAAGCCAGACCCGGGCGGAGGCACCGGCGCCAAGGCCCCCGCGGAAGCAGGGGACGAGCCGCGATGGTCTCCGAAACCTCGCTGGGGTTTTGGGGGCCGATGCATTCTAGTGAATGTTGTCACCTGCCTAATTGTTCCAGGCAGGCCCCCTCCCCTCCCCCATTAGTAATAATAGCTGGGGCGCGCCTCCCACCCGGTTACCAGGCCCGGGAGCTGATGAATGAACCCCCTCGTAGGGGAAAATCTTGGGAGCTGTCTTCCGTCGTATTACCCAAGGGGGCCGGCTATAAATCTTCCTTCATTTTAACCACATTTACCCTCATCCTCCTCGGGGCTAGGGATGCTGAGTTAAGATTGCACTGATGTGCCAACGCTCTGGACCAGCTGCTCCTAAATACAGACAGGTCCTTGTCAATTAAGGCTTTGAGAAGCAGGTCCTCGGGGCCCTGGGGCATTGGAGCAGCCAGCAGCGTGCAGCCCCCACAATTAGTATCCATTTGGAAGGGACCTTCGGGGCACAAATGCACAGGCAAAGGAAGAATCAAAACACCAGGCAACTTCAATTCTGGAAATTGGTCTCGTAAGTGTCGTGAAACTGAACAGACGGCCCCCAAGAAGGGAGCTAAGATTTCTGCCGCAAGCGGGCCTCTCCGGCCCCCCTTACCAATATCTCCCCTTTGTCCTGTTTCCAGCCCGGCAGTAGGCTGAGCCTGCCTGTAGGTTTGGGAAGGGGGGCGGGAAGGAAAGATAAATGAATACCGTTCGTTCGCCTGCTCGAAGCTGAGGTTGTCTCTCGGTGGCTTTTGTGGCCACCTCAAGCAGCTGGTCCACCCTGCCCGGACCCTGGCCTTTGGCCCGAAGGGCGCTGGACAAGGCAAGCGCTCCAAGGAGAAGAGCGGCGATGTATCAGGTCAGGGAGGCCAAGCGGCCGGTGGGCCAAGCAGAGCATTAGCAGCTCAGCTGAACAAAACCCAAAAGGCTCAGGGGGCCCCCCGGGCACCGGGAGGGAAGGTGTTTGTTTAAGCGATTAGGAGCATTTGGTAGTTAGGGGCGGAGGAAAGGGCAAAGCTTGTGACACAGGGCAACTTAGCTGGACAGCAAGGGTGGACATTCAGAGGACATCACTGTTTAAGGCTATGTGACCCCACCAAGTTCAAGAACAGAGCAAACAGCACAGGCCATTAGGGACAGCCGTCACCCGATGGCAACAAAGCTAAGAGGGGCATGGAGAAAAATGTTTCAATATCAAATATGGAATGGTATTAGGGACCAGGGCAGGAGGTCATCGAAAGTCAACAAGAGTTTAGGCTTAAGTAGAGAAAGAATTTAATATCAAAAATGCATAAATCTGCAAAGGAGGCAGCCCCATAATGGAGATAAAAGAACCAGTTCGGTCAACAGTCTGTGATAATGGCACCATAATAGATAGCATCAAGTTGTTAACGTTTAGCACAAAAGTTCGGAGAATGGAAGGACAGGCAGCTCCTTTAATGGAGAACCTGCTGGAAGATTTCCATAGGCCACCAGGGATGAATGGTCACTAACGAGCTGCTTTATCAAGAAAGAGGTGGGCCTGTGCCTTGAGGTTCCTTAGGGTTTCAACCCACCCTCACTCCTCCTCCCTCCCCGCCAAGGTTTCCCTCCCAGAGGCCCCGAGGCGAATGTTCTCTAAGGAGCCAAAATGCCCTTTCTCCCGGTACCCACTGTGATTTTCCCTCTCCTGTTTCAGCAAGGACGTGAGTGAGCTAACCAAGTTCCCAGCAAGGAACGTAATTACGAAAAGAACGGGTTGCTTTGGTTTGGTTTGATTTTTTTCCTGCTGAGAAGAAAAACATGTATTTCTTCAGCGGGATGGATCAGTCAAAAAGCCCCTAAACGATTTCTCGCTTCCCCCCCTTTTCGATCAATAACAAATCTCATTTTTAAGGAAACTTTCAGTAACAGAGTCCTTAAAATTCAGCGAAGCCTGCTGAAGAAAGAATTTCTGCCGCGTGCGAGGTCTCTGGGACTTTGCCTACGTATGAAAAAAGACCCCTTGACCGGCCCCCCGAGGACAGGGCGAGTCCGGGAGAGACCATCTGTCCTATCTTGATGGCAGCAAGGTAGGCGGCAAGTGACTCGGACTGTGCCTACTTGCCAACCCCCCCTCCCCCCAGACTGGGCGTCCTCCAGAGGCTGCAGGACCCACAGAGCCCAACCTGGGGCGGCCACCGCTGCAGCGCGGAGTCCCGGGGACTGGGTCTCTATCTCCGTTGCCCTGAGGCTGGTTAGTTTTCCAAACACATTGACATACGTCATCAGAGTTGGTCCTTAGAACTACCTTGGTGCAGCCCCCACCCTACAGGCGAGAAAACTGATCTGAAAGATTAGATACGCCGACTCGGTTCCAGCCGGGGACAGCCAGGTCCCACTTTCCCTACCCTTTTCCTCTATTTGGGGAACGGGAAGTTCAGGAGCACACTTAGAGACGGATGTCCCCGTCAAGCTGTACGGGCACTCTGATGCCCGTTCACGTCTCCACTGTAAATACGACTCGCAGGGGTCGTAGGTACGTCTCAGAGCACGTGGGGACTCGGGCGGAGGTGGGGGGGGGCTCTCGGGACTTCCAGAGCTTGTGTCCAAACACGTTCATTTCACGCATGAGAAAACCGAGGCTCAGAGGCGGTCCGCACCCCATCCAAGGCTGGAAATGGCAAATTTAGGCCCGCCCTGAGTCCTGTGGCCCCACGACCAGGCTACATGGGCCACCCTTGTACCCACTCATTTTCTCCCAAGGAAACCGCAAGTTCCTTGAGTGCATTGCTTTCCGTTTTTCTTGGGTCTCACATGCAACTGTCTCCTCACAAAGCGTTTGTGGAGTTAATTAAAGACTAGCTAATGGCAAGTGTGTGGATGGATGGGATTAGGAGCGCAAATCAAAGAGATACCAGTCTGGGCCTACCTCCAACGACACTGACAGTGGCCGTGCGAAGACCAAACTGCAGATGTCTGGACCTTTAAGTGATCCCTTTTGAATGGCAAGAAAACGTGCTACAAGGAAAACCAGCGCCAGAGTTGGGGGACCCAGAGATCCCAGTTTCATAACAGCCACCAAGTCGAGGTCCGGGTCCTGCAATTGCCACTCCCCATCACGCTTGAGCAAGGAGAGCCAAGGCCACAGGACCTAAGCTCAAAAGAGTTCACCCCAGCAAGGTCCAGCCCCAGCCCCTCACATAATCCCCTGCAGGGAGGGGTCCGGAGGCCCTAACCAAATGGAGGGGGACGAGACGTGCTATGCTCTCACGCCTGGAGGTGACCTGATCACTGGACTCCTAAGAGCCCTCCCATCTCTAAAGTCCTAAGATGCTGCCCTGGTCCTCTGGCCAGCTCAAGGTCAGCTGGGCCTACCTAGGCCGACGACACGCCAAGGGTCCCCACACCCCAGCCCATCAACCCAGAGGAAGCCTCGGAGAGCAAGGCTGGCCCTGGCGTTTCCAGGCGGCTCCAGCGGGGGATCCTTGCTGGACACAGGCCTGGCCAGGCCGTTCCCTGGAATCTTTGAAATCACTCTCCTTCCCCTCCCCTCCATCAACTCCCTCCTGTCCCGGCGCCTGGCGACCAGCCGCGTGGCGCCAGCAGGGGCCCTCCCGGGCGGCCAGCACCCTCGCTAGATCAGGTCACTGGAGCCCACGGGCGCCAGGCCGCTCGGGCAGCAGGGGACCCAGCAAGCAGTGGGCACCTAGGACAGCTGCCCTTCCCTCCCCCGCTGGCCGAGGACTGGCCCGGCTGGGCGAGAGCTCAAGGTGACTTCAGGTCTCCGGGAAAGGTGGGGATACCCCCCCCCAACAGCGCGAGCTGGGAGAAACCGGGGCCTTGGCAGAGAAGCGAAGCTTCAGCGCCGGACAAAGCAGGAGACGGGAATGTGCCGTTTCCAAGCCTTTTTTTTAATTCCCCTCAAGAAAAATGTAATTTGGCTAAATGCAGCAAAGGTTTTCCGTGGGTTCAGAGGGTCAAGCAGATGTAGACAAGCGCAGGGGAGTTATTTATGTCAAGTCGGGTTATTGTACAGGCGAGAGAAAGAATGGCCGGGCGCAGCGGCCAGCGGCCGGCGGGGTCAGGGTGGAAGGCCGAGCGTGCAGCCTGGCGGGACGGTAATTGCCCCGGGTCTGACACGACGCCGGGCTCGGGCGCCTCCATCCATCTCCATCCATTTAGCGACGGCCCCCGACCAGGCGGGAGGCCGGGCTTGGGCCTCAGCTCCGAATAATGAGAACAATTGTCTCCCCGCCTGGCACTGCCCTTATCTGCTCCCAGCTCGCTGCCCTCTCCTTCCTCTGACCCCACTTGTCCCCGGCCTCGGCGACCGCGTCGGATGGGAAGTGAGCTGGGGACCAGGTGGGCCCCGAGCGCGGCGGAGCGGGCCGGGAGGCCTGGGAGGAGGCCGGGCTGCGCCAGCTCTGGCCCCACTCGGTCCGGGCCCCCTGCCTCCTCCTCCAAGCCCGCGGCCCGGCGGCCCGGCCTCGCTTTCCAAACCCCAGACCCTCCGGATCCGCCTCTAGAAGTTTCCATCAGCTCTGGGGGCCGGTCAAGATTCTTCCCCTCTGACAATTTAATAGTCCCAAGTCATCATCTGTGTGACATTGGCCATCCATCTTGTCCCAGGGGAGGACAAAGCCTGGCCTCCCGGACTCCAGGCCTCTCCCTCCCCAGCTCTTTCTATTTTGGGCGGCCTCCCCACAATGGCATCCTTATGATCCATAATGGAGATGTTTATGAAGGCAGCAATACCAGTGTATGAAGACAATTTTATGCCTAATTAGGGAATGATGTAACCCGGGAGAAGACAAAGAGGAGCTGTCCCCCCTCCCGTCTCTCTCTCTTCAATCACACCCCAAATTTCCTCGGCAGTCCCCTCGCGCTCCGGGCTCCGGGGCTCCGTTTGGACAGCATCGGGACTCCCCACGCCCTGCCGGCGGGGTGGCCTGTGGGCCGGGGCGCGGGGTGAAGGCTGCGGGGCGGGAGGGGCAGACCGGGCACTGGGGCTTGAGATTCGGGACGCGCTCTTGCACTTTCTCTCTTCCCCATGCGCTCCCATCCGAGGGGACCTCACCCCTGGGAAGACTCCAATAAATGCAACCCGGCGCCACTCGATTCCGGGATAATTTTTAATATATATGCAATAAATGTTCACTTTGTTAGATTGAATGACAGACAATAATATCGGCAAATCTTCATATCCATCCATTACCAGCAAATGAGCTGCACAAAGGACAGATTTGCTTTTGATTAATTTATTTGCAGACTCGGGTTGATAAAGCAATAACTATTTGGTTAAACTTGACATTTGGTCTTCAGGGGGTTATCAGACAAATCCCTGTCGTTCGAGAGAGATAATAAAGTTGTTTAAAGGGGATTAATTATTAATTGGCTGCAATTAATTTCCCCCCTTTGCTCGGCTGCTGCCACAAGGTGCATCCCTCACCCACAAACAAAAGGCAGGCTTTGCCCCACTCTACCGACCTAGGGGAGCGGGGGTCCCCGAAGCCCAGGTGGATGCATGGCCTCTTGCACCCTTAATCTTGTGCTATTTTAATGAACCACCAAGCCTGGTGAAACGTGCCCGTTTGGAGCCCCTGAACTCTGCGTCCAGAAGCTTTTCTTGAATCAGGGGTCCAAGGAACATCCATTTGAGGATCGCGGCCTCTGAACAAGCGGCTTCCCTGGTCTAGATAGCTTCGGTGATTCAGCCCGTCAGCTCATCCTGGTTGTTCTAGGCCCACGTCCTCCAGTGGGTCTCCTGGGGTCAGCATCTCGGGGGCCTGAGCCCCAAGGTCCCTTCTGCCCCGCCCGCCGCTCCTCCCCGGAGGCCACTGGGCGCAGGGAGGCCGCGGTCCTGCGTGGACGCCTTCGGACTGCAGAGGAATGGGCTCCCGCAGCGGCCTTGGCTCTCGGTGACCTTCACGCCCCTTCCCTTGCTAATAACCTGCCTCGATTGTAGGAACGCATCCCGAGGCATCCCGAGGCGCGAGCCGGCAAAGCCCGGGCTGCCCAACGAGGCCTGCATCGGGGGCGCACGGGGCGGGGTCCAGCCGGGCGGGCCGCTGCCCCTGGGGCTCAGCGAAGGGGCGAAGCGGGCTGCGGATGGAGGCGGTTCCCGGGCTCGAGGACGCGGGGACGCGGGGTGTGCGGTGCAGCAGGTGCGGGGGCGCACGGGCCTGGGCATCGGGCTCAGGTCCTGGGGCGGACGGACCCCAGTCCCCAGGCCGCCTGGCCGCAGAACCAATGGACGTGGGAGGCGTAGCAGGTGCGGGGGCCTGAGCAGCCCGGGGCCCGACGTGCGCTCCGGGCAGGTCCCGCGGCCCCGACCCCCGCCCGCCCCCAGCGGCGCGGAGGAGGTGGTCACTCCTCCGGTCTGAGGCCCAAGGAAACGCACGGGGGGGGGGGACCCTTTCCCTCTTCTCTACCCCCCCCCCCCCCCCATCCCTCGCCTGTTTGCTCTCCTGCTGCTCAGCCCGGTTCAGCCGGCCGCGGAGAACCAGGTTCCTTTCTCCAGCGCTGGGGTCCTTGGGCCCAGTCTAGCGCCTCCCACGGCCCCGCTGGATGGGGCCGCTCGCTCTTGCGCTTTCCCACAGGTCCCTCCAGAGAAACCCCTTTTCACGCCCGGGATCCGCTGATGGATCCGTTTTCAAACGGCGCGGGCCCGGGGCCGGGCGCGCGGGAGGCCGCGTCTCCTTAGTAATCGCGCGGGCCCGGCGGGCGAGGTCGGGGCAGGGGTCGCGCTCACCGCCGGCCCTGGGCGCGCGGGGGGGTGGGGAGGGGGGCTCTGCTGCTCCGCTCCTGCCCTGGCCCGAGTGCCCCCTAGTCCCCCGGTCCCCGCTCCCAGGGCGCGCAGGTGGAGGGGGGGGCTCGGGCACTGCTGCTCCGCTCCTGCTCGGTCCCCCGGGGTCCCCCCCAGTTCCCCGGTCCCCGCTCCCAGGGCGCACAGGTCGGGGAGCTCGGGCACTGCTGCTCCTGCCCGGTCCCCCCGGGTCCCCTTGGTGCCCCGCTCCCTGGGCGCGCAGGTGGGGGAGCTCGGGCACTGCTGCTCTCTCCTGCCCGGTCCCCCCCATCCCCCGTCCCCCGGTTCCGGCTCCCTGAGCGCGCAGGTTGGGGGGGGTGGGTCTTGGGCACTGCTGCTCCGCTCCTGCCCGGTCCCCTTGGTCCCCCGTCCCCGGATCCCTGGGCGCGCAGGCTGGGGAGCTCGGGCACTGCTGCTCCTGCCAGGTCCCCCCGGGTCCCCTTGGTCCCCTGTCCACCCCCTCCACCCGCTCCCAGGGCGCGCACTCCGTCCCCCAGCAGCTCCCCGAAGGCGGCGGGGCGGATGAGGGGGCGCAGGGTAGTCGGAGACCCCCCCCAGCCCAGCTCCGCCGTCCGTTTCCCCCTCCTCCGGGGCGCCCCATTCCGTTTCCCCCTCCACCACCTGCCCAACCTCCGCAGACCCACAATGGGGCTGGAATTTTCCAGAACTGCAGTCCCCCGCCCCCGCCCGGGGCTCGCAGGCAGTGCCCGGGGCAGGATGCGCGGGGGGCCTCGAGGCTGGGGCGAGGGGGAGGGGGAGGGGATGGGCCTCCCTTGTGTCCCCTCCATCCCGGGCCGGGGTCCCTGCAGGTGCAGAGCGGAGTTCCCTCCCTGCAGGGGTGCGGGAAGGGGGTGGTGGACTCAGCGGCGACCCTCGGCGCACCCCGCACCCCGGACCCGGGGCGCACCCGCCTGCACCCGCCTGCACCCGCCTGCACCCGCCTGCACCCACCTGCACCTGCCTGCGCCCGAGGGATGCTGCAACCCCGTCGCGCCCCCCACCCCCCGCAAGGTGGGCACCTCCTGACCCGGCCGGCCCGGAGCTGACCCCGCCAGGACACCCATGCGGGCCCCAAACCTAAAAGGCCGGAGGCCTGGCCGCGCCCCTGCCCGGTGGCGTCCGACCCCGGGGCGGCCGCGGCCGCTACTTACGTTGCAGGTGCGCGCATCCGGGCGGCTCTGACCGGCCTCCGCCGCTCTCGATTATTTTATACATTTCTCGGAGATGCACTTATAAACAAGTGGAAATTGTGCATCCTACTGCACCATTTTATACATGATGAGCCGTCAGTAATAGGATTATTAAACAAAAACCGTCTCAGGCGCTGGCGTTAACCTTTTTTAAAACGGCTAATTAGGTTTTGCACAGAAAAATTAGATTTAACGTTGCTTACATTGCCTACATTTTCAGTTGATGCTCCGGTAATTTCGGATAGGCCGGGCTGCCGCCATGCAAGAGGTAATAAAAAAAAAATTAACTGTTTTAACATATATTACGGATCCCCTATACCGAAATAAGGCAAAGGATATTTTCATGATCAAATATTATATACATAAAACTAATTATCTTTTTTCAGCTGCCTCCATCAATTACTGGGGAGGAGGGGCCGCCGAGCGTCCCCTGGTGGCGGACGAGGAGCGGCCCGCGCTCTCCCTGCAAGATGCATCATCCACAGCTCGGTGGCATCCCTCACTCTCCATCCACCTTTCTTCCTTTGGAATATCTGGGGCATTTCAGTCTCTCGTGCTCATTTTCCTCTCCAGAACCATCCACGACAGCCTCAAATATCTAGATAGGATAAGGTGCCCCGTAAAATCAAAAGCTTCCCTCTCCGGGATGTAAGAGGCGACGTGAGAAGTCAGGGGTCAGAGCTGCAGGCCAGCCTGCCTTGGGCCCTGAGAGGAAGGGCCCGCTGCTGGCTTTACCAGGACATTCCATTTATGGCACCCAACCAAAACCACAAGGCACCTACACGCGTCCAGTAGGCTCCACAGGATGTACAGTGAAGCAGTGAAGTTCCCACATTGTCTCTGGTTAAAGGAAACCCTACAACGGGCCTTGGGGCATCTGCTGGACACTGAAGCGTGGAGCCACGTTTTCTGACCCGCATTGCTCAGAGCAAAATTCAACACTTGTCTCCTGCTCTTTGCCTGGAAGCGGACTGAACAGCACCCCCAGGCCGGCCGCTCCCCGGCTGTGCACGTGGATTTGCAGTCTGGCGGTGGGGCCAGGATCTGTGTGTTACTCAGAACTGGCCGTGGAGGATGAAGGTCACCCGCCCCCTTCAGCTCCACTCCTGCTCCTCTGAAGCAATCGGCTGGGGGAACGGAAAGGGGATGAGGAACCATTAGGGAGGAGATTCATTAATTTCTTAAAGATTCAAAATCGGTTAAGAGTTTATTCGAGATAACAGAAGACTTTTAAAAAATCAAATAACAGAAAGAAGCAGGCGGAGCCCCATATAAAATACATTATTTTAAAGGGGCGTAATAAGCGCCTGCCCCGTGTTTGTCTGTGACACGGCAACCGTCATACAGCGTAGCGATCCCTGCTGAACGAGCTCACTTTTAAGAGCCTTTTTATTCGATTTACCCTGTTTCATGATTGAGGTTCACCATCCTGTAAATCTCCCGAGCCGTTCTGGGACCTAAACACCAAAACAAGCAAACAACCGGCCCTGAAATGCTTTATTCCCTTCCCCTCCCCAAGGCTGTCTAATATATGCAAATGAGAGACCATGAAATCAATAATATTCCGGTTTCCCCCTGGCCGGACAGCACGGTTGCAGGATCCGAGCACAGCAGTCCACGAGGACCCCGCGGTGGCTCTGCTGTCACTTGGTTGGCTGGAGCGTGTCTTCAAGACTCAACAGGAAGCAGTGTTGAGGGGCCCACAGCAGATCCTGGGTTTTTTTGGGATTTGTCTTGTTTCTCAGGAAGCCCAGCCTCAGCGCCAGCCCCACTCCATGGAGCGGAGCTGACCGGCCCACTCTTTTTTAATAAATAAACGACATTAAAGAGCCTGGCAGTTCTGGGAGGCAGGCTCCTATGAGCTAATGACACCCCTGGGGGGAATCTGGTTGTGTGTAGTGTCCTCTCACCCTAGGGGTGTGATTGCGCCGTGGTGGCCACACCCACCCGTCATGCTTTATTTCTTAACTAATAAATCACTACAAATGATGTGATGTGCGCGGCCATCTATCTCCGACCTCTGTCCCTGCGCTCGCGAGCAGCCCCCTCCGGTGACACCAGGGGGGAAGAGTGACGTCTTGCCAATCGATGTTTCCCATCTCGCCCTCTGAGATAAAAATTCTACAAGCCACGGGTGTCTTGGGTGCGCCCGCTTTTCCTTTCTTCTATCACGGCCTCCACGGGGGCGGGGGGGGGGGTTGCAGACTCCTCGCCGCGGCAGGTCCTGTCGGCTAAGGAGATCCCTTGGGCCACCCCGGAGGAGTGCCCACCTGGCGCGCAGTGGGCTCCTGTGGGTGAGAGCACCAGCATGGCCTCGGCATCCTGGGGTTTTGGTGACCCCCGGTGAGTGGGAGCGAGCCTGCGCACCTGCTCCCCAGCGGGGCTCCTCCGGCTGCTGCCTGCCAGCCAGAGCTTCTCCCACGTGCTGGGTCCCTCCAGCCACCTTCCCCTCCCTTGCCAGCCCCATCTTCCCCAGGAAGGCCTTCGTGTCCTTTAGCTCCACCTGGTCCAATTGACAGGATCTATTGTCTGCCTAAAACTTTTGTTCCTTTTGTCTTTACCCCCCAAAGTGGGAATGCAATGCCCATCTCCCTCCCTCCCTCCCTCTCTCTCTCTCTCCTTAAGACTTCTTGGGCTGATTCCATACAAGGCAGGGGGCTACATAAAAGGCAATGGTTACCCCAGGACAAACAAACCTTTAGACCCGGGAAGCATTGCTGGAGCTGGACGCCAACCAGGAATGGCGTCCATGCCTCTGGGGCCTGCAGGAGTCAAGAAAAAACATCCGTGAGACTCCAGGGTGGAGTTGTCTTAGGAGTTTGCAAAGGGAAGGAAAATATATTTAAGCATGGATGTAGCTTGTACTCTATCCCTTGCAATGAATTGGAGAACTTGCGGCCAAATCTGGGGGCGGGGGGTTAGGTTGGGGAAGGGCTGCTACCTCCAATGCAGCCCTGAGAAGAAATAACCATGCTGCCGGCGTCAGTGGCCAGGCTGTCTGGAACGGTGGCCTTGGCAGCTCTGACCTGGGCTTCCAACCCCAATCTCGAGGCCGCGCTCCTGCTCCCACCGCCCATCGCTGTAATCCTGCTGCATCTGGGCATGAGGGGGGCTAGGTACACTGTGGCTGGAAGATCATGAAACGGGGTCCCCACCTTGTACGATTACCGAGGGAATCTGACCTTCGCTTGTCAGGATGGCTTGACGTTAGTGACGTGTCTTGTTCTCGTAGGTGAATTTAGAGCTACGGCGACATCCATTGGCGTGACTAGTAAAACGCTGTAGTTACCGGGTTCTGGGAGACATTCTAACTTAGATTTATTCTTTGTTCTATATTCCACCCTTATTAAGCACAAAAAAATTTACCAAGCCCTTCTCGGCCTCGGAGGCCTGTATCTCCGCCCAACAGTAGTTATCATCAGGGAAATTTTACTCGAGAGCCGCCAGCCACACAGATTCACTTTGTTCTTCAGAGACACCGGGAGGCTGGGCAGTGCCCTGGAGGCCAGTTCTTTGGGGCCTTCCATCAAGGGGGTGCTCCATGCTGGGATATTTCCCCCACGTCTGGGAAAGGGAGCCAGTGTGCGTGCACATCCTGAGTCTCTCTAGTCTGACTCCTCAAGAAACCGGCCTCCTACCCTCCTTACGTTTCCCAGCCACCTCCCTCCTTGAGCATCCTCATCTTTTATTTAAAGGCTTTCTGTTTGTAACCGGTACCCAGAGCATGCCACTTGATTTCGGGGTCCTGAGTTCAAGCCCTGGGCTGGGTGCGGAGCCTACTTCAAAAAAAAAGATAAAGTAAAATAAAATAAAAACCTCTGTTCACACCTTAAACTTACACAGTGTTATGTGCCAATTTTCTCTCAAAAAGCTAGAAGAAAAAGAAAGACTCTCTGGTCTGTACTGATGCACGTGGGGTATGTGAGACCACAAGGCCAGAACCCAAAGGGTGGGAGAGGCTCTCACTTTGTTATATGCTTCAAGGGGGAAAAAAAAACCCAGACCGTCTTTACAGTATTATTTGTATTTACTGTGAACAGTGTCCAGGAGCACGCACTCCAAGAGGAGAAAACATGTGTGAACTCAATTCTGGGTTCTGACCCTTCAGCTTATGACCTTGACACGTCACTTTAATTCAGACTTTCAAAGTCTGGAGGTGCAAAGAGGGTGATGTCTGCTCCGCGGGACTGTTGGAAGAGTGACTCATAGAAGAGTAGCAGCCATGCCATTCACTGTGCGCTGGCCCTGATGCTCAGGTACCTCCGAGCACTCTGGGTGAATTGTCCCATTACTCCTTGCAAAACCCCGTCTGAAGAAGGGCTAATGGGGGCACAGGACGCTCACTGGAAGGCTCTGTAACCAGGAAAGCTCTGTGACGATACGGTATGATTGTGTTCCACGTGGTAGAAGGACCTCTGTGTCTCTCCCTTATACCTGGAATTCTTAGCCGTTCATAGTTTTCCAAAACTCCCTTACACATCTGATGTCCGAGGCTGGATAACAGAAGAGTAGAGATGCTGGGATGTGCTTTTGGCTCCTTTCACGCGGAGATCGTTGATCTTTCCACTACACCTGACCCGCGCCTGGTAGATTGGGAAGCACGTACTGCTCGAACCCAGCCGTCGTCTCTGTTCCTTGTTACCCAAAGCGGAACAGCACCAGCTTCGCCGGCCCCAGCTTCGTCAAAATCCAGATAAATTTCTGTGTTTATAATGTTTACTTTCATTCTGTCTTGAAATACGGTCTCCACACTCCGGTGGTGGTAGGTACGTGTCCATTCTAGGCCTCAAGGTCCCTTCTGGGCGTATGAACAGGAGCATTTATGTGAATGCGAAGCCCTTCGCCAAAATGTGTAGCCATAATCCTGAATTTAGGGATGGACTTCTTGACTGAGAAGCTCACGGTTGTTCTCCTTTTACGGCTGTTATTTCTCTTACCGCATTTTAGAGGAGGCAGGACCCACAAAACACGTTTTGGGGGATACGTATGCGCTGTATGGTTAAAGCCTTAACTCTCCCGCTAATTATCACTAGTTCTCTTGGATTGAAATCCCGTTCTGTACAGTGAACTCACCCTTTTCACTGGCTAGGGTACCTCGGCCCCTCATGGATTTGCCTGGTTTTGAGATCGAATTATGGATTACTACTTCCTCTTGCTTTCTCCTGTCGCTTGATCGTCCATCTACCAGAGGGTAGGAGCAAGGACCAGTTCTGATATTTGGCTGCAGCCCTCGTAAAAGGTTTATTGAAACCAAAATTAATTTAAAATGTGATTTTTTAAAAAAAATTATGCATTTTTATTTATTCTTGTGATTTCTGTTCTCGGTTTTAATGAACGGACTGCCCCCTGGTGGACGAGAACGGTCAGCTCACTTGAAAACAAGTGCTTTTGCTACTTGGGGTAAATCTGAATTATTCTCCTTCAGTTTATGTGAATTATAGCCACATAAACAGTAAGAATTGAATCCATAATATGTCAGATTCAGTAAAATACAGAACTCTAAGATCCTCCTCCGTAGTCATGCAGTGGGACTAAGATCCCGTCCTCAAGTACGAGGGCAAGGGCAGGATCGTAATCTCTGTCTGGTGAGTTTTCATTTCCCTGGAGTCGCCGGGGAGTTGTGGAGTCTAATCGGTGGGTTCTCGCACTGTCCTTGAGGGTCGTGTTCATAGATCAGTCATTTGCAAAACTGTGGCGCGCAGCGTGTAGTGGACTCGTGGGCAGCTAGGGCACCACTGCAGTAGTGCTGTGTGCGCTGATCTTAGACCGCCTGTGCCAAGGCCTTTAGGAAGCTCCTTTCTGGGAGGCAGGTCTGGCTGCTGTTCCTTGTGCGAGCGAAGAAACACCCGCCGTGTAGCTCCGGGGGGGGGGGTGGGAGGGAATGGCTGGGATCGAAGCCCTGGGAATCGGGCTCCAGAGAGCAAGGCTTCCACCCTACGCTAGGTGGCCTTGCTTAGGGGCCCCCCGGGGTCCCGGGATCGAGTCCCACATCGGGCTCCCCGCAGGGAGCTTGCTTCTCCCTCTGCCTGTGTCTCTGCCTCTCTCTCTCTCTCTGGATCTCTCATGGATAAATTAATAAAATCTTAATAAATAAATAAATAAATAAATAAATAAATAAATAAATAAATAAATAAACAGCCTCGCTTACGAGTTGCAGCACGCTGCAAGATGCCGCAGGGCCTCTCTCCTGAGCACTGTCGCCCGTCATGTTGTGCTGTCGATGCAGATGTGGGAAGAGATTAAAATTAACCTGTGGCAGTCCCACCGCCTCTTCCCTTCCTGCCGTCACCGCTGTGACCCCTCCCAAAGCACCCGACCCGTTAGGGAGCGCAGTAAATATCTCTTATCAGTGGACTTAGATTATTCACAGTGTTCTTTCAAAAATCTCAGCTCTTAGTGTATATCTCATTCTTTTTTTTTTTTTTTTTTTTTTTTTTTACACGATCATGGTGGATCCTCCATAAATAAGATCTGGTCTCCTTTGACCCTTGGAGACAACCCATTGACTCTTGGCTCTTACCGGAGTGGCACGGAGCACATCCAGGCCCCCAGCGACCAGGCCCAGTTTAGCGAGGAAGGTGTCCTCCTCTCCAGGTGGCCTCTCTAGTTCAAGTCAGATGGACCGGGTCTGCATTTCTATGTGTGGCACTTTCGGGACGATCTTGGACACCGGACTTTGTGAGGGTCACAAAAGGGCCTATTGGAAATTGCTGAATTCCAGGACAAGGTCTGTAGGACAGACTCCAGCGCCCTGTGGGCCACCCTCCCTGGGGGGCCGTGGAACAGGTATGGCCCTGAAGCGTCCACGGCGGGGGGGCCACGTTATTCTGGTCGCAGTGTTGCTTCTGGTTTCAGGCTCCTACAGACTTGCTCACCCGCGTACGTCACGGTACTGGGGCTGCAGTCCCCCATCCACCGCTCAGTGACCTGCATCTTCTGGGGGTCTGGTCTCCCTTTGGCAGCAAGGGCCACTTCGTCCTCAGAGGCCCAGAGCCATCTGCCGCCAGCACAGAGGCGGGTTCTGGGCCTCCCGACGCTCGCCCTGAGGCCCTGGTCGAGGCCCCGGTTGAGGCCCCACACAGCACGCCCTGCAGTAAGCGCTCGGGCTGCCGCGGGCCCTGCTGCTCCGGGTGCTCCGGGTGCTCTGGGTGCTCGGGCTGCCAGCTCCGGGTGCTCGCCAACCGATCTCACTTCTGTCCAACCACCTGCCTGTGAATCAACGAGGCTCTCGACAACCGCTTCGGGACTCTATCACGAGCAGGAGCTTCAGAGGTATTTTTGAAGAAGGGACGGGAGGAGCCACCTCGGGGCCTAAGAAGAGTAACGTGTCTCCTCCGACCGCCAGCACCAGCATCTTGCTTTGTGCTTAAACTAAGCATTAACGGAGCCAGAACTCTTCCTGCTTTATCCCTCCTGTTCCTAATAAAGCTCCTTTCGAATGGCATTTCATTGGTGTTTAGTACGTCTTAAGAGAAAACAGTCCAGTAGGCAATTCAACTTGAAAACCTTACATTTCACACACACGCAAAAATTAAATTCTAGTAACTGTCAAGTCTGAAGTACTGATATCATTAATATAGGCTTTAATTAAGTGTCCTTTTTTCTTCTCAAAAAAAAAAAAAAAAACAAAACTTACCATCTGCATTCACCCAGAAGCACACTAATGGTTGAAATCAGACCGTCTGGGTGTTTTGGACACAAAAGAAACCTTTGAAAACTCTGATTTGGGCATATGAGTGTCAAGAACCCCACCACAGAGCCAATCCAAAACGTGCTACAGTGTTTCCATTCAGAGGGGATCAATGTGCCTCTTTAATGGTTTTTCAGAATCCCAGGAAATTGTGATTACATGGCATTAGCTTTTCATTTTCTAAAGAATGGATGAAAAGCATGAAAGTCCTCTTAACAATGTGAATAAAAGTATTTTTGGTTCTGGTAAGCTTCTGCTGTTCTCTGATAAAGACGACACAGAAGATGCTTTTAAGATGCCACACAATTGTACATAGAATCGTAGCTCAGTAGCACGGGTGCTGCAGAGATCACAACCTCATTCAGCCTGAAAAAGACCCCCAAACGGCCATTGTCCCTCCTCGACAGTGGCTCAGTCAAGAATGGTATTATTCATCCCAGCGACATCGTGAATTTATTTTCCCTCCCCTGTTAGATAGATGCTCTCAGTTCTCCTTGCATGTGGGGCAGGAAATAGTTCAAGGACATCGCTATAGATTTCAGGGTAAACGCACTTTGCCTGGTTGACTCGGTATTTGCTGTCATGGAAGGTGGATGGAAGGATGGAAGGATGGACACCGGGTGTTCACAGAAACCACTTGGAACAGGACCAGGTTGTGGTGGGATCTCATGACATCTCCAGAACCCCCGGGGTTGATCCCTTCCAGACCTCGGTGAGGACCAAAGTCAGCATCACAGACAACCTCGGGGCAAGAGGGGCCTGGAGCTGCCGGCGCTCAGGCCGTTCTCAGTTCGGTCTGTCCCGGGATCACCAAGGGCCTGTCTTAGCAGTGACCCCAAGGGCTCCACACTGTGCTCCTGCACTTTCACGTGACTCGCAGTCGCCTGGAGCAGCTGCAGAGGCTCAGGCCTGCAAAGGTAGGGAGCCCCAACATCTGGGGTGCAGCCCGGAGCAAGGGTGGCCCATGGCTGTGTGCCCATATTCCCCTAGTGTGAACCTGTGGACTGTGCCACCTTGCTGAAGGGCCTGCCCTCCTCCTGTTAGGGATTTGAAGGTCCACACCAATAGTCTTCGGTTCTTTCAGCAGAGGGAGAGACGCGTGGAGGGCTGCCCCCCTAACCCTGCCCAGGGGGCTGCAGGAGTGCTTGCCGCAGGTGCCCAGGCAGGGGGGCCGTGGGGCAGGGGCGGGACACACAGGGGTGAGGACCACCTAGCCCTGCCTCACCCATGCGGGTGAAGGACCAGCCCCCTGCCCAGCCCTGCTTCCACCCCTGCGGGTGAAGCACATGTACCCAGCCCCCCCCCACCCACCCCTGGGGGTGAAGGACACTGACTCGGCCTCCCGCCCACCCTGCAGAGCACAGGGGATGGCCACAGGGCACAGGGGATGGGCTTCAGGAGATGGGCCGCAGGGCACAGGGCACAAGGGACAGGCCACAGGGCACAGGCCGCAGGGCACAGGGCACAAGGGACAGGCTGCAGGGGATGGGCTGCAGGGGATGGGCCACATGGCGCAGGGCACAAGGGATGGGCCGCAGGGGACGGGGCCGCCCACGTCTGTGCTTGGAGCACGAACGTCCCGCGTCTGTGTATGGGACGGAGGTGGCCCCAGGTTGCGGCATGGGCCGCTGTGGCAGCAGTGGTGGCTTCGGGGGCCGACTGCGGAACAGGAGCCGGGCCACTGCTCCAGCTGTGCAGGCCGTGCGCCTGGTTGTGCAGGGAGCCCTCAGCCTCCTCCAATCGAGCGCTCTAGCCCATAGAGCCACGCTTGATGTCTCTTCCTGCGACGAAGAATCCGGCACCGTCCGGGTCCGACGACCTAGGCCAAGCCTCAGGGGTTTCAGACGGGCCAGGTGCCCGCGGCCTGGGTCGGAGGAGCCTGCCTCGAGGTCCCAGAATCCTGAGTCCGCGCCCCATGCTGACGGTAGAGATTACTGAGAAAAAATAAATAAATTTTCCAAAAAAAAAAAATCTCCGAATTTGAGTCCCTCCCTCTGCATGAAGACCAAATGATCCCGCCTGGGTTAAATACACGCGTTAAGTACTTTTTTCGACTCTGAAATTTCTTTCTTTTCTTTTTCTTAGGAGAGGAAGAGAGAGCCGGGGAGAGGCAGAGAGACTCTCAAACAGACGCCCTGCTGAGCCCAACCCGGGGCTCCATCCCGGGAGCCCCCAGACCATGACTTGAGCTGAAATCAAGAGCCAGGGGCTTACCCAACTGAGCCACCCAGGTGCCCCCAGACTCCACAGTTCCCATACTCGCATCAGCACAAGGGTTTGGAGTCATGTGAACAAGAGAGGCCCCAAAACAAAAAGCAGGTGTTTACGTTTGCTATAGGAGGGAAGAGCGGCAGAAGAGAATCCTCAAGAATACCCATAGCTCTGAAGTTCAGCTGCCAACTGAACTGCCCTGGCCTGAAGCGCCGCTCTGCCCCTGCACTCCTGCTTCCAGGAGAGGCCCGCTGCAGCTGCAACTACGGCTGGACCCTCGCAAATTGGATGAAACCATCAAAGCCGCTTCCCGTGTGATGCGACCCATAATTTCAGTTGCAAAGGTGAAGTCTTCGGGCACACTGATTGGACAGATCTTAGAGAAATGTGTATTTTTATCCCCTTGACTCTAATGCCAGCTCCATTCAAGTAGGGTCTTTGTTTCGTTTCGTTTTTTTTTTTTTTCTTTTTTAAAAAGTTGCACTTATTTGACAGAGAGACACGAGCAGGGCTGCAGGCAAAGGGAGAGGCAGCAGCAGGGTCCCTGCTGAGCCACGAACCTGATACAAGGCTCGATCCTGGGACCCCGGGATCATGAGTTGAGCCAAAGGCAGACGCCTCACCGACTGCACCAGCCAGGCACCCTGAAAGTAGGCTCTTTGTCCTTCCCATACGTTCATCTGTTTTGTTTCCTAAATTCCACATATAAATGAAGGCGCATGGTATTTGTTTTCCTGTGACTGGCTTATTTCGCTTAGCGTAATACCCTCTAATTCTAGTTCTACCCACGGCCCCATAAATGCAAGATTTCATTCTCTTCGGTGGCTCAGTGACATTCCATTGTATATACACGGACCACGTCTTCTCTATCCATTCATTAGTCAATGGGCATTTGGGACGCTGTCCATCGTTCGGCTATTGTTGATGCTGCTGCTGCAAACATCGGGGTGCGTGTACCCCTTCAAATCAGTATTTTTATATCCAGTGGATAAATACCTAGTAGTGCACTTGCTGAGGCATAGGGCAGCTCTATCGGTGACTTCCTGAGGAACCTCCACACTGTGTTCCACAGTGGCTGCCCCAGCCTGCATTCCCACCTGCAGTACACGACGGCTTCCCTTTCTCTGTGTCCTCACCGACACCTGTTGTTTCCTGAGTTGTTCATTTTAGCCGCTCTGACAGTGTGAGGCCGTACCTCACGGTGGTTTTGATTTGTATTCCCCTGGCGATGAGTGATGCTGAGCATTTTTTCAAGCGTCTGTTGGCCATCTGGATGTCTTCTCTGGAAAAAATGTTTAATTCGTGTCTTCTGCCCATTTCTTAGCTGGATTTTTTGTTTTTTTGGGTGTTGAGTTTGATAAGTTCCTTATCGATCTGGGGTACTAACCCTTTACTAGGTATGTCATTTGCAAATATCTCCTCCCATTCCGTAGGCTGACTCTTAGTTTTGTTGATGAAGACCCAATAGTTCATTTTTGCTTTCGTTTCCCTTGCCTCCGGAGATGTGTCTAGTAAGAAGTTGCTGTGGCTGAGGTCAAACTGCTGCCTGTGTTCTCCTCTAGGATTTTGATGGTTTCCTGTCTCACATGTAGGTCTTTCATACATTTTGAATTTTTTTGTGTGTATGATGTAAGAAAGTGCTCCAGTTTCATTCTTCTTTATAGGACTCTCCAGTCTTCCCAACATCATTTGTTTAAAAAAAAAAACTCTTTCCCATTGAATGTTCTTTCCTGCTTTGTTGAAGATTAGTTGACCATTTCATTGTGGGCCCATTTTTGGATTTTTCTATTCTGTTTCATTGACCTAGGGGTCTATTTTTGTACCACACGCTCTTGATGTTCACAGCTTTGTAATACAGCTTGAAGTCTGGAATCATGATGCCTCCAGCTTTGCTTTTCATTTTCAAGATTGCTTTGGCTATTCTGAGTCTTTTGTGGGTCCATACAAATTTTAGGATAGTTTGTTCTAGTTCTGTGAAAAATGCCGGTGGTATTTTGGTAGGGATTGCATTCAATCTGTAGATTCCTTTGGGTAGCATAGACATTTTAACAATGTTTGTTCTTCCAATCCATGAGCATTAAATGTTTTTCTCTTCCTTTGTGTCTTTCTCAATTTCTTTCATACGTATTCCATAGTTTTCAGAGTACAGATCTTTTATCTCCTTGGTTAGGTTTATTCCTAGTACCTCATTTGGTGCAACTGTAAATGGAATCAATTCCCTGATTTCTCTTTCAGCTGCTTCATTTTCCATGTATAGGAGGAATGCAACAGATTTCTGTACGTTGATTTTGTATTTCACGACTTTACAGAATTCATGTATTAGTGCTAGCAATTTTTTGGTTGAATCTTTCAGGTTTCTACATAGACTATCATGTCTTCTGCAAAAAGTGAAAGTTTGACTTCTTTCTTGCCAATGTGGATGGCTTTTATTTCTTTTTGTTGTCTGATTGCTGAGGCTAACTAAGCCTTCTAATACTATGTTACCATTTTCAGTATTGAACACAGAGGTTATATATACACAATAAAAATTGACTTGGACATTCTTGGATTTTTCCATAAATATCAGTATGTTCTATTTTATGATGTGAGAGGATATAAAGAAATGTTCTAACTTCAAATATTATTCTGGTAAAGTAGAAGGTTTTCGAAACCCTATGAATCTCCAATATTCTCCCTGTGTTTGAAGCAAGCAGTACTTCAAAGATACCTCTTAGACTTTTCAGAGTGAGTAGTTTCCATGTAAATTGGCAATTTATTTGGGAGTCTGCTATCCTCCACCTACTTTGCATAATTAATATTGTAAGCAATGTTAATAACATTCTTTGATATTGGAGTTGGGAATGAAAATTTCATTTTAAATGTTTTCTGCAAATAATTTGATAGTTGATTCTGTAGATGTCATTTTTAATGTACATATAACTGTTTTCCCAACAACTGCTCTGACAGTAAGCCACACAATGCAGGGAGTAGTCTGTTTTCTTGGAGTAAATAAAACAACATATTTACCTTCATTTCTGCTTGGTTTTTGCTTGCTCTGATGCACTTTGCCAGCTCTGAATTTTAAAAATGAAGAGTAAATTCTGATCACCTCTGGTTTTTTCATCATATCTCAAAAAGAAATAAAAGGATAAATAGAAACTTAAAATAGGAATATAAAGTGCCTCTAATTAACCTGCTACAACCCAATTTCAGAAGAGGGACAATTGTATTCATTTTGTAGGGCTGCCATCACTACGTTTTACAAACTTACATTTCTATTAGACAGCTCTGATCTATCACCTACTTTAAAGCACTTCACTAGAGACAATATGATTACATCGGGTGTTAGCTTGGTTTTTAAATATTTTATTTTCCAGCAATCTCTACACCCAAGGTGAAACTGGAATTTACAATCCCAAGATCAAGAGTCACATTCTCTACCTACTGAGCCAGCCAGGCATGTTTGATTTAATTTCACCCTACAAATAGGTATTTGAAAGCCAACATTCTGCAAATATTCCAAATGTCTTTGCCTCTAATCAATCCCAAAGGGCTAATGAGATAGACCGTATGTTGTCCCAAATACATACAGCCATATTTGGAGTCCCTCCCTATTGGAGAACAGCACATCCCCGTCCCCCGTTGGCTTTAGGCTTGGTCTATGCAACACCCTGGCCAATGAAATGTGAGTGGCAATGACATATTCCAATCCAAGCAGATGCTTTCAAGGAATTCCCATGATCCGCCAATCCTTTTTGCACTGTGACACGAGACCACATGCTCCACGCGGGGACAGCTCCTCCACCCTGGCTACGGGAATCTAAACGACACACAGCAGAGCCACAGCTGACCCCTGAGGAATATGCAACCTGAGTGGGAAGGCAATCTCCCCTCAGGAGTAGCCAAAAAAGTGAGGAGTATGGCCTCTGTTTTCCCACCTTCCCCAGAACCAAGGGTGAAGCTCCTCCAACTTGGCAGGTGAAGGCCTGAAGCTGATGCAACTCTTCAGGAGAGGCTCTGCCCCGGAAGCTGCTCTGCGGAAAATCTCCCAATCATCTGACATGTGAAACTATTAGTGAGAGATTGGGTTTTCATTAAGACTCGTCAAAATGGAAATTTCTCTTCTGTCAGCAGCGCACGCAATGATGCAGTGTCTGCAAGTAGAAATGTGCCGCCACGGGTTGCTTCATAAACTACCTAACGAAGAGGAGTAAAGCAGAGGAATGCTTTGAAGAAACATTTCAATTCCTATTTCCTGTTTCTTGGACACGCGATGTTGCCGTTAACAAAGATAACGTAAAATCCACAGTATCCGCCCTGAGTCCCGTCAGCGCAGGGTTATGTATTCACCCCGTAAGAACGTTTGATGAACCCTAATATATTCTTATAGTTCGTGCATGAGTGAAGCACGATTAAGTTGTTCTCAGATTTCACAGGATTTCTAAAAATTCAATGGCATATAATGTTATGTGAAGCTGAAAGGAAATTTTCTAAGTTACTGGTAATATTTTCTTTTCGATCAATTATGCCAAAAGGAAAGACCAAAAAAGGCTGTGGAGCCCTGTGGAAAGCTGAACCGGGAGGTGTGCCCAGAGAAAGCAGGACTGACCCTTACTACAGTGGGTGGAAAGGTCCTAAGACCTGTGCCTCGCTTGCTATGAGGACCCAGCAGGCCTTATTAAAGCACTACTGTCCAGTTCCCGTGTCCTGGGGCAGCTCGGCCCCAACGCAGAGGCGTCAGACTCGAGACATGTTACTAAAGCAGCGTGGGGCCAGGGGATGCCCGGGGGAGTGACCTTTCCCGAGCCCATTGCGGACAGGGTGAGACTATGGACCCCAGGAATTGATCCATGATGTGATGTCTAATGATTGTAGGTTTACTTTTCCTTTAATAAAATTCCATTTTGCAGGAGGCGATGTTCTTATGAGTGTCCAGGCTTTCCAGAAGGATGAATTTCTCAGGTTTCTGGCTGTTAATAGAAATGTTAACACTCCAGAAAGGTAACTTGGAACCCTTGTTCTAGGGACCTCAAGGTCTTGGAGTTAGGAATACCTGGTTTGTTACCTCTCTTGTGCAAGCATCAAGACTGTCTTTTTGTCTCTTACTCTCATTCTTCCTTCCCACGTACCCAAACCCTTTGCCAAGGAATTGCCACTAGTTTCTGTGCCTGCCCACAGAATGCCCTCAGCCTGGAATGTTCTCTCACCACACATCCCCCCCAAAAAGCATATACAACAAAATAGATACGGTGGGCCTTATTGAAAAATTAAAAACTTCTGTGCATCAAAGGACGCTATCAGCAGAGTGAAAAGATGAGCCATACAATAGGGAAAGTATTTGTAGATCATACATCTATTAAGAGATTAATATTCATAGTGTCTGGGTCACTAAGTCGGTTAAGCATCTACCTTTGGATCAGGTCATGACCTCAGGGCTAGGATTGAGCCTCATAGTGGGCATGGAGCCGACTTAAAAAAAAAAACTTTTTTTGACAGAATTAGAATGGTGGAGACATAAGACCTTGGATTTAGCCTCTCTGATTCATACCTCTCACTTTAGGCAGAGTACTTTCCATTTTTTAATTGAAATCTAATTAACATTCAATAGTCTATTAGTTTCAGGGGTGTACATCATAGTGATTTGCTATTTTTTGTTACATAATGAAATGATAAGTCTAGTCACCATCTCAGGCCGAGTACATTTGAGCATTCCTAAAAACAAGGATTTATCAGGTTCATGAAAACTTGCCAGAAGGCATCAGTTGGCTTTGCTAACCCAAGATATCCCTCTAGAAGGCTCACTTAAATTCTTCCTAAATAGTTGTCTCTTCATTTTTCCCTTTTCCTTCCTTTCAAATATATTTACTGAGGACCCTTACTGTGTAGGGCACTATTTGGGAGACATCATGGGGGAAAAAATGGGAAGATGGATAGTAATTAAACATAAACAGTTTTTAAAAAATTATTTATTTACTTATTCATAAGAGAGAAAGGCAGAGAGACAGGCAGAGGAGAAGCAGGCTCCCTGCAGGGAGCCAGATGTGGGACTCGATCCCAGGACCCAGGATCACAATCTGACCAGAAGGCAGACGCCCAACCCTTGAGCAACCCCAGGTGTCCCTAAAAATAAACACTTGATGTAAATGTCAATTTTGCTTCCCTATTATCCATGAGCACATTAATTAACGTCTCTGTACCTCAGTTTTCACATCTGCAACACAGGCACAACAATACCACTCATTTTATAGTATTTGTGCTGAATGTCTTCTGTTCCTCCAGACCCAGTACTTTTGTCTGCCCCGTTCCTGGCCCTGGGGACCTGGCCTCTGTGGGCTGTGTCCATATCCATATCCTTGCTCTCTAGTTTCAATTTGGATTTGACCAATGAGGATCCCAGGAGATCAGACCAGGGAAGATCAGAGGTAGGTAGGCAATGAGAGTTGGTTCTTCCTTTTCTTCTTTCTTCCCCTTCCCTCCTTCCCTTCTCCCTCCCTTCCTTCCTCTTCTCCCAGGCTTCCTCCTTACCGGGTTGCTGCCCAATGGCTGCCTCCCAGAGCAAGCTGCTGTGAAGGCCGCCCTCTCCACAGGCCTTCCTTTTCCTGAGCGACCACAAACATTTTATAACAAGCCTAGAAGTTGTCACGTTCACACCAACCGGCCACCACTGAAGATGTGAGTACCAAGGGAGAGGCAGTGCCTTCTGAGTAATTCAGCGCAGGTTCTGATTCTTGGACATTAGCAATAGGATCCCAGAGGAATAAAATCCTTTTTTTTTTTTTTTTTTTTTAGGATTTTATTTATTTATTCCTGAGAGACA